>NW_027590098.1:0-300000 GCF_964213995.1 Mustelus asterias | reverse complement strand
CTGTCTGTCCCGGTGTCCCAGTGTCCCTCTCACACTCTCCTCAAGGTGCTGACTGTCTGTCCCAGTGTCCCTCTCACACTCTCCTCAAGGTGCTGACTTTCTGTCCCGATGTCCCAGTGTCCCTCTCACACTCTCCTCAAGGTGCTGACTGTCTGTCCCAGTGTCCCTCTCACACTCTCCTCAAGGTTCTGACTGTCTGTCCCGGTGTCCCAGTGTCCCCCTCTCACACTCTCCTCAAGGTGCTGACTGTCTGTCCCGGTGTCCCAGTGTGCCCCTCTCACACTCTCCTCAAGGAGCTGACTGTCTGTCCCGGTGTCCCAGTGTCCCCCTCTCACACTCTCCTCAAGGTGCTGACTGTCTGTCCCGATGTCCCGTGCCCCCCTCTCACCCTCTCCTCAAGGTGCTGACTGTCTGTCCCGGTGTCCCAGTGTCCCCCTCGCACACTCTCCTCAAGGTGCTGACTGTCTGTCCCGGTGTCCCACTGTCCCCTCTCACACTCTCCTCAAGGTGCTGACTGTCTGTCCCAGTGTCCCTCTCACACTCTCCTCAAGGTGCTGACTGTCGGTCCCACTGTCCCAGTGTCCCCCTCGCACACTCTCCTCAAGGTGCTGACTGTCTGTCCCGGTGTCCCAGTGTCCCTCTCACACTCTCCTCAAGGTGCTGACTGTCTGTCCCAGTGTCCCAGTGTCCCCCCAAACTCTCCTCAAGGTGCGGACTGTCTGTCCCAGTGTCCCAGTGTCCCTCTCACACACTCTCCTCAAGGTGCTGACTGTCTGTCCCAGTGTCCCTCTCACACTTTCCTCAAGGTGCTGACTGTCTGTCCCAGTTTCCCTCTCACACTCTCCTCAAGGTGCTGACTGTTCCGGTGTCCCAGTGTCCCCCTCTCACACCCTCCTCAAGGTGCTGACTGTCTGTCCCAGTGTCCCAGTGTCCCCCCTCTCACAGTCTCCTCAAGGTGGTGACTGTCTGTCCCAGTGTCCCGGTGTCCCTCTCACACTCTCCTCAAGGTGCTGACTGTCTGTCCCGGTGTCCCAGTGTCCCTCTCACACTCTCCTCAAGGTGCTGACTGTTCCGGTGTCCCAGTGTCCCCCTCTCACACCCTCCTCAAGGTGCTGACTGTCTGTCCCAGTGTCCCAGTGTCCCCCCTCTCACAGTCTCCTCAAGGTGGTGACTGTCTGTCCCAGTGTCCCGGTGTCCCTCTCACACTCTCCTCAAGGTGCTGACTGTCTGTCCCGGTGTCCCAGTGTCCCTCTCATACTCTCCTCAAGGTGCTGACTGTCTGTCCCAGTGTCCCAATGTCCCCCTCTCACACTCTCCTCAAGGTGCTGACTGTCTGTCCCAGTGTCCCTCTCACACTCTCCTCAAGGTGCTGACTGTCTGTCCCCGTGTCCCACTGTCCCTCTCAAACTCTCCTCAAGGTGCTGACTGTCTGTCCCAGTGTCCCAGTGTCCCCATCTCACATTCTCCTCAAGGTGCTGACTGTCTGTCCCGGTGTCCCAGTGTCCCCCTCGCACACTCTCCTCAAGGTGCTGACTGTCTGTCCCAGTGTCCCTCTAACACTCTCCTCAAGTTGCTGACTGTCTGTCCCGATGTCCCAGTGTCCCCCATCTCACAATCTCCTCAAGGTGCTGACTGTCTGTCCGATGTCCCAGTGTCCCTCTCACACTCTCCTCAAGGTGCTGACTGTCTGTCCCAGTGTCCCAGTGTCCCCCATCTCACACTCTCCTCAAGGTGCTGTCTGTCCCGGTGTCCCAGTGTCCCTCTCACACTCTCCTCAAGGTGCTGACAGTCTGTCCCAGTGTCCCAGTGTCCCCCATCTCACACTCTCCTCAAGGTGCTGACTGTCAGTCCCGGTGTCCCAGTGTCCCTCTCACACTCTCCTCAAGGTGCTGACTGTCTGTCCCGATCTCCCAGTGTCCCTCTCACACTCTCCTCAAGGTGCTGACTGTCTGTCCCGGTGTCCCAGTGTCCCTCTCACATTCTCCTCAAGGTGCTGACTGTCTGTCCCAGTGTCCCAGTGTCCCTCTCACACTCTCCTGAAGGTGCTGACTGTCTGTCCCGATGTCCCAGTGTCCCTCTCACACTCTCCTCAAGGTGCTGACTGTCTGTCCCGGTGTCCCAGTGTCCCTCTCACACTCTCCTCAAGGTGCTGACTGTCTGTCCCAGTGTCCCTCTCACACTCTCCTCAAGGTGCTGACTTTCTGTCCCGATGTCCCAGTGTCCCTCTCACACTCTCCTCAAGGTGCTGACTGTCTGTCCCAGTGTCCCTCTCACACTCTCCTCAAGGTTCTGACTGTCTGTCCCGGTGTCCCAGTGTCCCCCTCTCACACTCTCCTCAAGGTGCTGACTGTCTGTCCCGGTGTCCCAGTGTGCCCCTCTCACACTCTCCTCAAGGAGCTGACTGTCTGTCCCGGTGTCCCAGTGTCCCCCTCTCACACTCTCCTCAAGGTGCTGACTGTCTGTCCCGATGTCCCGTGCCCCCCTCTCACCCTCTCCTCAAGGTGCTGACTGTCTGTCCCGGTGTCCCAGTGTCCCCCTCGCACACTCTCCTCAAGGTGCTGACTGTCTGTCCCGGTGTCCCACTGTCCCCTCTCACACTCTCCTCAAGGTGCTGACTGTCTGTCCCAGTGTCCCTCTCACACTCTCCTCAAGGTGCTGACTGTCGGTCCCACTGTCCCAGTGTCCCCCTCGCACACTCTCCTCAAGGTGCTGACTGTCTGTCCCGGTGTCCCAGTGTCCCTCTCACACTCTCCTCAAGGTGCTGACTGTCTGTCCCAGTGTCCCAGTGTCCCCCCAAACTCTCCTCAAGGTGCGGACTGTCTGTCCCAGTGTCCCAGTGTCCCTCTCACACACTCTCCTCAAGGTGCTGACTGTCTGTCCCAGTGTCCCTCTCACACTTTCCTCAAGGTGCTGACTGTCTGTCCCAGTTTCCCTCTCACACTCTCCTCAAGGTGCTGACTGTCTGACCCGGTGTCCCACTGTGCCCCTCACACTCTCTTCAAGGTGCTGACTGTCTGTCCCGGTGTCCCAGTGTCCCTCGCACACTCTCCTCAAGGTGCTGACTGTCTGTCCCAGTGTCCCTCTCACACTCTCCTCAAGGTGCTGACTGTCTGACCCGGTGTCCCACTGTGCCCCTCACACTCTCTTCAAGGTGCTGACTGTCTGTCCCGGTGTCCCAGTGTCCCTCGCACACTCTCCTCAAGGTGCTGACTGTCTGTCCCAGTGTCCCTCTCACACTCTCCTCAAGGTGCTGACTGTCTGTCCCGGTGTCCCAGTGTCCCTCTCACACTCTCCTCAAGGTGCTGACTGTTCCGGTGTCCCAGTGTCCCCCTCTCACACCCTCCTCAAGGTGCTGACTGTCTGTCCCAGTGTCCCAGTGTCCCCCCTCTCACAGTCTCCTCAAGGTGGTGACTGTCTGTCCCAGTGTCCCGGTGTCCCTCTCACACTCTCCTCAAGGTGCTGACTGTCTGTCCCGGTGTCCCAGTGTCCCTCTCATACTCTCCTCAAGGTGCTGACTGTCTGTCCCAGTGTCCCAATGTCCCCCTCTCACACTCTCCTCAAGGTGCTGACTGTCTGTCCCAGTGTCCCTCTCACACTCTCCTCAAGGTGCTGACTGTCTGTCCCCGTGTCCCACTGTCCCTCTCAAACTCTCCTCAAGGTGCTGACTGTCTGTCCCAGTGTCCCAGTGTCCCCATCTCACATTCTCCTCAAGGTGCTGACTGTCTGTCCCGGTGTCCCAGTGTCCCCCTCGCACACTCTCCTCAAGGTGCTGACTGTCTGTCCCAGTGTCCCTCTAACACTCTCCTCAAGTTGCTGACTGTCTGTCCCGATGTCCCAGTGTCCCCCATCTCACAATCTCCTCAAGGTGCTGACTGTCTGTCCGATGTCCCAGTGTCCCTCTCACACTCTCCTCAAGGTGCTGACTGTCTGTCCCAGTGTCCCAGTGTCCCCCATCTCACACTCTCCTCAAGGTGCTGTCTGTCCCGGTGTCCCAGTTTCCCTCTCACACTCTCCTCATGGTGCTGACAGTCTGTCCCAGTGTCCCAGTGTCCCCCATCTCACACTCTCCTCAAGGTGCTGACTGTCAGTCCCGGTGTCCCAGTGTCCCTCTCACACTCTCCTCAAGGTGCTGACTGTCTGTCCCGATCTCCCAGTGTCCCTCTCACACTCTCCTCAAGGTGCCGACTGTCTGTCCCGGTGTCCCAGTGTCCCTCTCACATTCTCCTCAAGGTGCTGACTGTCTGTCCCAGTGTCCCAGTGTCCCTCTCACACTCTCCTGAAGGTGCTGACTGTCTGTCCCGATGTCCCAGTGTCCCTCTCACACTCTCCTCAAGGTGCTGACTGTCTGTCCCGGTGTCCCAGTGTCCCTCTCACACTCTCCTCAAGGTGCTGACTGTCTGTCCCAGTGTCCCTCTCACACTCTCCTCAAGGTGCTGACTTTCTGTCCCGATGTCCCAGTGTCCCTCTCACACTCTCCTCAAGGTGCTGACTGTCTGTCCCAGTGTCCCTCTCACACTCTCCTCAAGGTTCTGACTGTCTGTCCCGGTGTCCCAGTGTGCCCCTCTCACACTCTCCTCAAGGAGCTGACTGTCTGTCCCGGTGTCCCAGTGTCCCCCTCTCACACTCTCCTCAAGGTGCTGACTGTCTGTCCCGATGTCACGTGCCCCCCTCTCACCCTCTCCTCAAGGTGCTGACTGTCTGTCCCGGTGTCCCAGTGTCCCCCTCGCACACTCTCCTCAAGGTGCTGACTGTCTGTCCCGGTGTCCCACTGTCCCCTCTCACACTCTCCTCAAGGTGCTGACTGTCTGTCCCAGTGTCCCTCTCACACTCTCCTCAAGGTGCTGACTGTCTGTCCCACTGTCCCAGTGTCCCCCTCGCACACTCTCCTCAAGGTGCTGACTGTCTGTCCCGGTGTCCCAGTGTCCCTCTCACACTCTCCTCAAGGTGCTGACTGTCTGTCCCAGTGTCCCAGTGTCCCTCTCAAACTCTCCTCAAGGTGCGGACTGTCTGTCCCAGTGTCCCAGTGTCCCTCTCACACACTCTCCTCAAGGTGCTGACTGTCTGTCCCAGTGTCCCTCTCACACTTTCCTCAAGGTGCTGACTGTCTGTCCCAGTTTCCCTCTCACACTCTCCTCAAGGTGCTGACTGTCTGTCCCAGTGTCCCAGTGTCCCCCTCGCACACTCTCCTCAAGGTGCTGACTGTCTGTCCCAGTGTCCCTCTCACACTTTCCTCAAGGTGCTGACTGTCTGTCCCAGTGTCCCCCTCTCACACTCTCCTCAAGGTGCTGACTGTCTGTCCCGGTGTCCCAGTGTCCCCCTCGCACACTCTCCTCAAGGTGCTGACTGTCTGTCCCAGTGTCCCTCTCACACTTTCCTCAAGGTGCTGACTGTCTGTCCCAGTGTCCCCCACTCACACTCTCCTCAAGGTGCTGACTGTCTGTCCCTGTGTCCCAGTGTCCCTCTCACACTCTCCTCAAGGTGCTGACTGTCTGTCCCAGTGTCCCCCTCGCACACTCTCCTCAAGGTGCTGACTGTCTGTCCCAGTGTCCCCCTCACACTTTCCTCAAGGTGCTGACTGTCTGTCCCAGTGTCCCTCTCACACTCTCCTCAAGGTGCTGACTGTCTGTCCCGGTGTCCCAGTGTCCCTCTCACACTCTCCTCAAGGTGCTGACTGTCTGACCCAGTGTCCCCCTCGCACACTCTCCTCAAGGTGCTGACTGTCTGTCCCAGTGTCCCCCTCTCACAATCTCCTCAAGGTGCTGACTGACTGTCCCAGTGTCCCCCTCTCACACTCTCCTCAAGGTGCTGACTGTCTGTCCCAGTGTCCCTCTCACTCTCTCCCCAAGGTGCTGACTGTGTGTCCCAGTGTCCCCCTCGCACACTCTCCTCACGGTGCTGACTGTCTGTCCCGGTGTCCCAGTGTCCCTCTCACACTCTCCTCAAGGTGCTTACTGTCTGTCCCAGTGTCCCAGTGTCCGTCTCACACTCTCCTCAAGGTGCTGACTGTCTGTCCCAGTGTCCCTCTCACACACTCCTCAAGGTACTGACTGTCTGTCCCGGTGTCCCAGTGTCCCCCTCGCACACTCTCCTCAAGGTGCTGACTGTCTGTCCCAGTGTCCCTCTCTCACACTCTCCTCAAGGTGCTGACTGTCTGTCCCGGTGTCCCAGTGTCCCCCTCTCACACTCTCCTCAAGGTGCTGACTGACTGTTCCGGTGTCCCAGTGTCCCTCTCACACTCTCCTCAAGGTGCTGACTATCTGTGCCAGTGTCCCCCTCTCACAATCTCCTCAGGGTGCTGAATGTCTGTCCCAGTGTCCCTCTCACACTCTCCTCAAGGTGCTGACTGTCTGTCCCGGTGTCCCACTGTCCCCCTCACACTCTCTTCTAGGTGCTGACTGTCTGTCCCGGTGTCCCAGTGTCCCTCGCACACTCTCCTCAAGGTGCTGACTGTCTGTCCCAGTGTCCCTCTCACACTCTCCTCAAGGTGCTGACTGTCTGTCCCAGTGTCCCAGTGTCCCTCTCACACTCTCCTCAAGGTGCTGACTGTCTGTCCCGGTGTCCCAGTGTCCCTCTCACACTCTCCTCAAGGTGCTGACTGTCCCGGTGTCCCAGTGTCCCCCTCTCACACCCTCCTCAAGGTGCTGACTGTCTGTCCCAGTGTCCCTCTCACACTCTCCTCAAGGTGCTGACTGTCTGTCCCAGTGTCCCTCTCACACTCTCCTCAAGGTGCTGACTGTCTGTCACGGTGTCCCAGTGTCCCTCTCACACTCTCCTCAAGGTGGTGACTGTCTGTCCCAGTGTCCCAGTGTCCCTCTCACACTCTCCTCAAAGTGCTGACTGTCTTTCCCGGTGTCCCAGTGTCCCTCTCACACTCTCCTCAAGGTGCTGACTGTCTGTCCCAGTGTCCCAATGTCCCCCTCTCACACTCTCCTCAAGGTGCTGACTGTCTGTCCCCGTGTCCCACTGTCCCTCTCAAACTCTCCTCAAGGTGCAGACTGTCTGTCCTGGTGCCCCTCTCACACTCTACTCAAGGTGCTGACTGTCTGTCCCGGTGTCCCTCTCCCCTCAAGGTGCTGACTGTCTGTCCCGGTGTCCCAGTGTCCCCCTCTCCCACTCTCCTCAAGGTGCTGACTGTCTGTCCCGGTGTCCCAGTGTCCCCATCTCACACTCTCCTCAAGGTGCTGACTGTCTGTCGCGGTGTCCCAGTGTCCCCCTCTCCCACACTCCTCAAGGTGCTGACTCTCTGTCCCGGTGTCCCAGTGTCCCTCTCACACTTTCCTCAAGGTGCTGACTGTCTGTCCCAGTGTCCCCTCTCACACTCTCCTCAAGGTGCTGACTGTCTGTCCCGGTGTCCCAGTGTCCCTCTCACACTCTCCTCAAGGTGCTGACTGTCTGTCCCAGTGTCCCTCTCACACTCTCCTCAAGGTGCTGACTGTCTGTCCCGGTGTCCCAGTGTCCCCCTCGCACACTCTCCTCAAGGTGCTGACTGTCTGTCCCAGTGTCCCTCTCACACTTTCCTCAAGGTGCTGACTGTCTGTCCCAGTGTCCCCCTCTCACACTCTCCTCAAGGTGCTGACTGTCTGTCCCGGTGTCCCAGTGTCCCCCTCGCACACTCTCCTCAAGGTGCTGACTGTCTGTCCCAGTGTCCCCCTCTCACAATCTCCTCAAGGTGCTGACTGTCTGTCCCAGTGTCCCTCTCAACCTCTCCTCAAGGTGCTGACTGTCTGTCCCAGTGTCCCTCTCACACTCTCCCCAAGGTGCTGACTGTCTGTCCCAGTGTCCCAATGTCCCCCTCGCACACTCTCCTCAAGGTGCTGACTGTCTGTCCCGGTGTCCCAGTGTCCCTCTCACACTCTCCTCAAGGTGCTGACTGTCTGTCCCGGTGTCCCAGTGTCCCTCTCACACTCTCCTCAAGGTGCTGACTGTCTGTCCCAGTGTCCCAGTGTCCCTCTCACACTCTCCTCAAGGTGCTGACTGTCTGTCCCAGTGTCCCAGTGTCCCTCTCACATTCTCCTCAAGGTGCTGACTGTCTGTCCCGGTGTCCCAGTGTCCCCCTCGCACACTCTCCTCAAGGTGCTGACTGTCTGTCCCAGTGTCCCTCTCACACTCTCCTCAAGGTGCTGACTGTCTGTCCCAGTGTCCCTCTCACACTCTCCTCAAGGTGCTGACTGTCTGTCCCAGTGTCCCCCTCGCACACTCTCCTCAAGGTGCTGACTGTCTGTCCCAGTGTCCCTCTCACACTTTCCTCAAGGTGCTGACTGTCTGTCCCAGTGTCCCCCTCACACACTCTCCTCAAGGTGCTGACTGTCTGTCCCGGTGTCCCAGTGTCCCCCTCGCACACTCTCCTCAAGGTGCTGACTGTCTGTCCTGGTGTCCCAGTGTCCCCCTCTCACAATCTCCTCAAGGTGCTGACGGTCTGTCCCAGTGTCCCTCTCACACTCTCCTCAAGGTGCTGACTGTCTGTCCCAGTGTCCCTCTCACACTCTCCCCAAGGTGCTGACTGTCTGTCCCAGTGTCCCAGTGTCCCGCTCGCACACTCTCCTCAAGGTGCTGACTGTCTGTCCCAGTGTCCCTTTCACACTCTCCTCAAGGTGCTGACTGTCTGTCCCGGTGTCCCAGTGTCCCCCTCGCACACTCTCCTCAAGGTGCTGACTGTCTGTCCCAGTGTCCCTCTCACACTATCCTCAAGGTGCAGACTGTCTGTCCCAGTGTCCCCCTCTCACACTCTCCTCAAGGTGCTGACTGTCTGTCCCGGTGTCCCAGTGTCCCAGTGTCCCTCTCACACTCTCCTCAAGGTGCTGACTGTCTGTCCCAGTGTCCCCCTCGCACACTCTCCTCAAGGTGCTGACTCTCTGTCCCAGTGTCCCTCTCACACATTCCTCAAGGTGCTGACTGTCTGTCCCAGTGTCCCCCTCTCACACTCTCCTCAAGGTGCTGACTGTCTGTCCAGGTGTCCCAGTGTCCCCCTCGCACACTCTCCTCAAGGTGCTGACTGTCTGTCCCAGTGTCCCCCTCTCACAATCTCCTCCAGGTGCTGACTGTCTGTCCCAGTGTCCCTCTCACACTCTCCTCAAGGTGCTGACTGTCTGTCCCAGTGTCCCTCTCACACTCTCCCCAAGGTGCTGACTGTCTGTCCCAGTGTCCCAGTGTCCCCCTCGCACACTCTCCTCAAGGTGCTGACTGTCTGTCCCGGTGTCCCAGTGTCCCTCTCACACTCTCCTCAAGGTGCTGACTGTCTGTCCCAGTGTCCCAGTGTCCCTCTCACACTCTCCTCAAGGTGCTGACTGTGTGTCCCGGTGTGCCAGTGTCCCCCTCGCACACTCTCCTCAAGGTGCTGACTGTCTGTCCCAGTGTCCCTCTCACAATTTCCTCAAGGTGCTGACTGTCTGTCCCAGTGTCCCCCTCTCACACTCTCCTCAAGGTGCTGACTGTCTGTCCCGGTGTCCCAGTGTCCCTCTCACACTCTCCTCAAGGTGCTGACTGTCTGTCCCAGTGTGCCCCTCGCACACTCTCCTCAAGGTGCTGACTGTCTGTCCCAGTGTCCCCCTCTCACAATCTCCTCAAGGTGCTGACTGTCTGTCCTTGTGTCCCTCTCACACTCTCCTCAAGTTGCTAACTGTCTGTCCCAGTGTCCCCCTCGCACACTCTCCACAAGGTGCTCACTGTCTGTCCCAGTGTCCCCCTCGCACACTCTCCTCAAGGTGCTGACTGTCTGTCCCAGTGTCCCCCTCGCACACTCTCCTCAAGGTGCTGACTGTCTGTCCCAGTGTCCCCCTCGCACACTCTCCTCAAGGTGCGGACTGTCTGTCCCATTGTCCCTCTCACACTCTCCCCAAGGTGCTGACTGTCTGTCCCCGTGTCCCAGTGTCCCCCCTCTCACACCCTCCTCAAGGTGCTGACTGTCTGTCCCAGTGTCCCAGTGTCCCCCCTCTCACACTCTCATCAAGGTGGTGACTGTCTGTCCCAGTGTCCCACTGTCCCTCTCACACTCTCCTTAAGGTGCTGACTGTCTGTCCCGGTGTCCCAGTGTCCCTCTCACACTCTCCTCAAGGTGCTGACTGTCTGTCCCAGTGTCCCAATGTCCCCCTCTCACACTCTCCTCAAGGTGCTGACTGTCTGTCCCAGTGTCCCTTTCACACTCTCCTCAAGGTGCTGACCGTCTGTCCCCGTGTCCCAGTGTCCCTCTCAAACTCTCCTCAAGGTGCTGACTGTCTGTCCTGGTGCCCCTCTCACACTCTCCTCAAGGTGCTGACTGTCTGTCCCGGTGTCCCACTCACACTCTCCTCAAGGTGCTGACTGTCTGTCCCGGTGTCCCAGTGTCCCCCTCTCACACTCTCTTCAAGGTGCTGACTGTCTGTCCCGGTGTCCCAGTGTCCCTCTCACACTCTCCTCATGGTGCTGACAGTCTGTCCCAGTGTCCCTCTCACACTCTCCTCAAGGTGCTGACTGTCTGTCCCCGTGTCCCTCTCACACTCTCCTCAAGGTGCTGACTGTCTTTCCCTGTGTCCCAGTGTCCCCCTCTCACACCCTCCTCAAGGTGCTGACTGTCTGTCCCAGTGTCCCAGTGTCCCTCTCACACTCTACTCAAGGTGCTGACTGTCTGTCCCCGTGTCCCATTGTCCCTCTCACACTCTCCTCAAGGTGCTGACTGTCTGTCCCAGTGTCCCTCTCACACTCTCCTCAAGGTGCTGACTGTCTGTCCCAGTGTCCCTCTCACACTCTCCTCAAGGTGCTGACTGTCTGTCCCAGTGTCCCAGTGTCCCTCTCACACTCTCCTCAAGGTGCTGACTGTCTGTCCCCGTGTCCCAGTGTCCCTCTCACACTATCCTCAAGGTGCAGACTGTCTGTCCCAGTGTCCCTCTCACACTCTCCTCAAGGTGCTGACTGTCTGTCCCGGTGTCCCAGTGTCCCTCTCACGCTCTCCTCAAGGTGCTGACTGTCTGTCCCAGTGTCCCAGTGTCCCTCTCACACTCTCCTCAAGGTGCTGACTGTCTGTCCCAGTGTCCCAGTGTCCCCATCTCACATTCTCCTCAAGGTGCTGACTGTCTGTCCCGGTGTCCCAGTGTCCCTCTCACACTCTCCTCAAGGTGCTGACTGTCTGTCCCAGTGTCCCTCTCACACTCTCCTCAAGGTGCTGACTGTCTGTCCCAGTGTCCCTCTCACACTCTCCTCAAGGTGCTGACTGTCTGTCCCGATGTCCCAGTGTCCCCCATCTCAAACTCTCCTCAAGGTGCTGACTGTCAGTCCCGATGACCCAGTGTCCCTCTCACACTCTCCTCAAGGTGCTGACTGTCTGTCCCAGTGTCCCAGTGTCCCCCATCTCACACTCTCCTCAAGGTGATGTCTGTCCCGGTGTCCCAGTGTCCCTCTCACACTCTCCTCAAGGTGCTGACTGTCTGTCCCAGTGTCCCTCTCACACTCTCCTCAAGGTGCTGACTGTCTGTCCCAGTGTCCCAGTGTCCCCCTCGCACACTCTCCTCAAGGTGCTGACTGTCTGTCCCGGTGTCCCAGTGTCCCTCTCACACTCTCCTCAAGGTGCTGACTGTCTGTCCCAGTGTCCCAGTGTCCCTCTCACACTCTCCTCAAGGTGCTGACTGTGTGTCCCGGTGTGCCAGTGTCCCCCTCGCACACTCTCCTCAAGGTGCTGACTGTCTGTCCCAGTGTCCCTCTCACAATTTCCTCAAGGTGCTGACTGTCTGTCCCAGTGTCCCCCTCTCACACTCTCCTCAAGGTGCTGACTGTCTGTCCCGGTGTCCCAGTGTCCCTCTCACACTCTCCTCAAGGTGCTGACTGTCTGTCCCAGTGTGCCCCTCGCACACTCTCCTCAAGGTGCTGACTGTCTGTCCCAGTGTCCCCCTCTCACAATCTCCTCAAGGTGCTGACTGTCTGTCCTTGTGTCCCTCTCACACTCTCCTCAAGTTGCTAACTGTCTGTCCCAGTGTCCCCCTCGCACACTCTCCACAAGGTGCTCACTGTCTGTCCCAGTGTCCCCCTCGCACACTCTCCTCAAGGTGCTGACTGTCTGTCCCAGTGTCCCCCTCGCACACTCTCCTCAAGGTGCTGACTGTCTGTCCCAGTGTCCCCCTCGCACACTCTCCTCAAGGTGCGGACTGTCTGTCCCATTGTCCCTCTCACACTCTCCCCAAGGTGCTGACTGTCTGTCCCCGTGTCCCAGTGTCCCCCCTCTCACACCCTCCTCAAGGTGCTGACTGTCTGTCCCAGTGTCCCAGTGTCCCCCCTCTCACACTCTCATCAAGGTGGTGACTGTCTGTCCCAGTGTCCCACTGTCCCTCTCACACTCTCCTTAAGGTGCTGACTGTCTGTCCCGGTGTCCCAGTGTCCCTCTCACACTCTCCTCAAGGTGCTGACTGTCTGTCCCAGTGTCCCAATGTCCCCCTCTCACACTCTCCTCAAGGTGCTGACTGTCTGTCCCAGTGTCCCTTTCACACTCTCCTCAAGGTGCTGACCGTCTGTCCCCGTGTCCCAGTGTCCCTCTCAAACTCTCCTCAAGGTGCTGACTGTCTGTCCTGGTGCCCCTCTCACACTCTCCTCAAGGTGCTGACTGTCTGTCCCGGTGTCCCACTCACACTCTCCTCAAGGTGCTGACTGTCTGTCCCGGTGTCCCAGTGTCCCCCTCTCACACTCTCTTCAAGGTGCTGACTGTCTGTCCCGGTGTCCCAGTGTCCCTCTCACACTCTCCTCATGGTGCTGACTGTCTGTCCCAGTGTCCCTCTCACACTCTCCTCAAGGTGCTGACTGTCTGTCCCCGTGTCCCTCTCACACTCTCCTCAAGGTGCTCACTGTCTTTCCCTGTGTCCCAGTGTCCCCCTCTCACACCCTCCTCAAGGTGCTGACTGTCTGTCCCAGTGTCCCAGTGTCCCTCTCACACTCTACTCAAGGTGCTGACTGTCTGTCCCCGTGTCCCATTGTCCCTCTCACACTCTCCTCAAGGTGCTGACTGTCTGTCCCAGTGTCCCTCTCACACTCTCCTCAAGGTGCTGACTGTCTGTCCCAGTGTCCCTCTCACACTCTCCTCAAGGTGCTGACTGTCTGTCCCAGTGTCCCAGTGTCCCTCTCACACTCTCCTCAAGGTGCTGACTGTCTGTCCCCGTGTCCCAGTGTCCCTCTCACACTATCCTCAAGGTGCAGACTGTCTGTCCCAGTGTCCCTCTCACACTCTCCTCAAGGTGCTGACTGTCTGTCCCGGTGTCCCAGTGTCCCTCTCACGCTCTCCTCAAGGTGCTGACTGTCTGTCCCAGTGTCCCAGTGTCCCTCTCACACTCTCCTCAAGGTGCTGACTGTCTGTCCCAGTGTCCCAGTGTCCCCATCTCACATTCTCCTCAAGGTGCTGACTGTCTGTCCCGGTGTCCCAGTGTCCCTCTCACACTCTCCTCAAGGTGCTGACTGTCTGTCCCAGTGTCCCTCTCACACTCTCCTCAAGGTGCTGACTGTCTGTCCCAGTGTCCCTCTCACACTCTCCTCAAGGTGCTGACTGTCTGTCCCGATGTCCCAGTGTCCCCCATCTCAAACTCTCCTCAAGGTGCTGACTGTCAGTCCCGATGACCCAGTGTCCCTCTCACACTCTCCTCAAGGTGCTGACTGTCTGTCCCAGTGTCCCAGTGTCCCCCATCTCACACTCTCCTCAAGGTGATGTCTGTCCCGGTGTCCCAGTGTCCCTCTCACACTCTCCTCAAGGTGCTGACTGTCTGTCCCAGTGTCCCAGTGTCCCTCTCACACTCTCCTCAAGGTGCTGACTGTCTGTCCCAGTGTCCCAGTGTCCCTCTCACACTCTCCTCAAGGTGCTGACTGTCTGTCCCGGTGTCCCAGAGTCCCTCTCACATTCTCCTCAAGGTGCTGAGTGTCTGTCCCCGTGTCCCAGTGTCCCCACTCACACTCTCCTCAAGGTGCTGACTGTCTGTCCCGGTGTCCCAGTGTCCCTCTCACACTCTCCTCAAGGTGCTGACTGTCTGTCCCAGTGTCCCAGTGTCCCTCTCAAACTCTCCTCAAGGTGCGGACTGTCTGTCCCAGTGTCCCAGTGTCCCTCTCACACACTCTCCTCAAGGTGCTGACTGTCTGTCCCAGTGTCCCTCTCACACTTTCCTCAAGGTGCTGACTGTCTGTCCCAGTGTCCCTCTCACACTCTCCTCAAGGTGCTGACTGTCTGTCCCACTGTCCCAGTGTCCCCCTCGCACACTCTCCTCAAGGTGCTGACTGTCTGTCCCGGTGTCCCAGTGTCCCTCTCACACTCTCCTCAAGGTGCTGACTGTCTGTCCCAGTGTCCCAGTGTCCCTCTCAAACTCTCCTCAAGGTGCGGACTGTCTGTCCCAGTGTCCCAGTGTCCCTCTCACACACTCTCCTCAAGGTGCTGACTGTCTGTCCCAGTGTCCCTCTCACACTTTCCTCAAGGTGCTGACTGTCTGTCCCAGTTTCCCTCTCACACTCTCCTCAAGGTGCTGACTGTCTGTCCCAGTGTCCCAGTGTCCCCCTCGCACACTCTCCTCAAGGTGCTGACTGTCTGTCCCAGTGTCCCTCTCACACTTTCCTCAAGGTGCTGACTGTCTGTCCCAGTGTCCCCCTCTCACACTCTCCTCAAGGTGCTGACTGTCTGTCCCGGTGTCCCAGTGTCCCCCTCGCACACTCTCCTCAAGGTGCTGACTGTCTGTCCCAGTGTCCCTCTCACACTTTCCTCAAGGTGCTGACTGTCTGTCCCAGTGTCCCCCACTCACACTCTCCTCAAGGTGCTGACTGTCTGTCCCTGTGTCCCAGTGTCCCTCTCACACTCTCCTCAAGGTGCTGACTGTCTGTCCCAGTGTCCCCCTCGCACACTCTCCTCAAGGTGCTGACTGTCTGTCCCAGTGTCCCCCTCACACTTTCCTCAAGGTGCTGACTGTCTGTCCCAGTGTCCCTCTCACACTCTCCTCAAGGTGCTGACTGTCTGTCCCGGTGTCCCAGTGTCCCTCTCACACTCTCCTCAAGGTGCTGACTGTCTGACCCAGTGTCCCCCTCGCACACTCTCCTCAAGGTGCTGACTGTCTGTCCCAGTGTCCCCCTCTCACAATCTCCTCAAGGTGCTGACTGACTGTCCCAGTGTCCCCCTCTCACACTCTCCTCAAGGTGCTGACTGTCTGTCCCAGTGTCCCTCTCACTCTCTCCCCAAGGTGCTGACTGTGTGTCCCAGTGTCCCCCTCGCACACTCTCCTCACGGTGCTGACTGTCTGTCCCGGTGTCCCAGTGTCCCTCTCACACTCTCCTCAAGGTGCTTACTGTCTGTCCCAGTGTCCCAGTGTCCGTCTCACACTCTCCTCAAGGTGCTGACTGTCTGTCCCAGTGTCCCTCTCACACACTCCTCAAGGTACTGACTGTCTGTCCCGGTGTCCCAGTGTCCCCCTCGCACACTCTCCTCAAGGTGCTGACTGTCTGTCCCAGTGTCCCTCTCTCACACTCTCCTCAAGGTGCTGACTGTCTGTCCCGGTGTCCCAGTGTCCCCCTCTCACACTCTCCTCAAGGTGCTGACTGACTGTTCCGGTGTCCCAGTGTCCCTCTCACACTCTCCTCAAGGTGCTGGCTGTCTGTGCCAGTGTCCCCCTCTCACAATCTCCTCAGGGTGCTGAATGTCTGTCCCAGTGTCCCTCTCACACTCTCCTCAAGGTGCTGACTGTCTGTCCCGGTGTCCCACTGTCCCCCTCACACTCTCTTCTAGGTGCTGACTGTCTGTCCCGGTGTCCCAGTGTCCCTCGCACACTCTCCTCAAGGTGCTGACTGTATGTCCCAGTGTCCCTCTCACACTCTCCTCAAGGTGCTGACTGTCTGTCCCAGTGTCCCAGTGTCCCTCTCACACTCTCCTCAAGGTGCTGACTGTCTGTCCCCGTGTCCCAGTGTCCCTCTCACACTCTCCTCAAGGTGCTGACTGTCCCGGTGTCCCAGTGTCCCCCTCTCACACCCTCCTCAAGGTGCTGACTGTCTGTCCCAGTGTCCCTCTCACACTCTCCTCAAGGTGCTGACTGTCTGTCACGGTGTCCCAGTGTCCCTCTCACACTCTCCTCAAGGTGGTGACTGTCTGTCCCAGTGTCCCAGTGTCCCTCTTACACTCTCCTCAAAGTGCTGACTGTCTTTCCCGGTGTCCCAGTGTCCCTCTCACACTCTCCTCAAGGTGCTGACTGTCTGTCCCAGTGTCCCAATGTCCCCCTCTCACACTCTCCTCAAGGTGCTGACTGTCTGTCCCCGTGTCCCACTGTCCCTCTCAAACTCTCCTCAAGGTGCTGACTGTCTGTCCTGGTGCCCCTCTCACACTCTACTCAAGGTGCTGACTGTCTGTCCCGGTGTCCCTCTCCCCTCAAGGTGCTGACTGTCTGTCCCGGTGTCCCAGTGTCCCCCTCTCCCACTCTCCTCAAGGTGCTGACTGTCTGTCCCGGTGTCCCAGTGTCCCCATCTCACACTCTCCTCAAGGTGCTGACTGTCTGTCGCGGTGTCCCAGTGTCCCCCTCTCCCACACTCCTCAAGGTGCTGACTCTCTGTCCCGGTGTCCCAGTGTCCCTCTCACACTTTCCTCAAGGTGCTGACTGTCTGTCCCAGTGTCCCCTCTCACACTCTCCTCAAGGTGCTGACTGTCCGTCCCGGTGTCCCAGTGTCCCTCTCACACTCTCCTCAAGGTGCTGACTGTCTGTCCCAGTGTCCCTCTCACACTCTCCTCAAGGTGCTGACTGTCTGTCCCGGTGTCCCAGTGTCCCCCTCGCACACTCTCCTCAAGGTGCTGACTGTCTGTCCCAGTGTCCCTCTCACACTTTCCTCAAGGTGCTGACTGTCTGTCCCAGTGTCCCCCTCTCACACTCTCCTCAAGGTGCTGACTGTCTGTCCCGGTGTCCCAGTGTCCCCCTCGCACACTCTCCTCAAGGTGCTGACTGTCTGTCCCAGTGTCCCCCTCTCACAATCTCCTCAAGGTGCTGACTGTCTGTCCCAGTCTCCCTCTCAACCTCTCCTCAAGGTGCTGACTGTCTGTCCCAGTGTCCCTCTCACACTCTCCCCAAGGTGCTGACTGTCTGTCCCAGTGTCCCAATGTCCCCCTCGCACACTCTCCTCAAGGTGCTGACTGTCTGTCCCGGTGTCCCAGTGTCCCTCTCACACTCTCCTCAAGGTGCTGACTGTCTGTCCCGGTGTCCCAGTGTCCCTCTCACACTCTCCTCAAGGTGCTGACTGTCTGTCCCAGTGTCCCAGTGTCCCTCTCACACTCTCCTCAAGGTGCTGACTGTCTGTCCCAGTGTCCCAGTGTCCCTCTCACATTCTCCTCAAGGTGCTGACTGTCTGTCCCGGTGTCCCAGTGTCCCCCTCGCACACTCTCCTCAAGGTGCTGACTGTCTGTCCCAGTGTCCCTCTCACACTCTCCTCAAGGTGCTGACTGTCTGTCCCAGTGTCCCTCTCACACTCTCCTCAAGGTGCTGACTGTCTGTCCCAGTGTCCCCCTCGCACACTCTCCTCAAGGTGCTGACTGTCTGTCCCAGTGTCCCTCTCACACTTTCCTCAAGGTGCTGACTGTCTGTCCCAGTGTCCCCCTCACACACTCTCCTCAAGGTGCTGACTGTCTGTCCCGGTGTCCCAGTGTCCCCCTCGCACACTCTCCTCAAGGTGCTGACTGTCTGTCCTGGTGTCCCAGTGTCCCCCTCTCACAATCTCCTCAAGGTGCTGACGGTCTGTCCCAGTGTCCCTCTCACACTCTCCTCAAGGTGCTGACTGTCTGTCCCAGTGTCCCTCTCACACTCTCCCCAAGGTGCTGACTGTCTGTCCCAGTGTCCCAGTGTCCCGCTCGCACACTCTCCTCAAGGTGCTGACTGTCTGTCCCAGTGTCCCTTTCACACTCTCCTCAAGGTGCTGACTGTCTGTCCCGGTGTCCCAGTGTCCCCCTCGCACACTCTCCTCAAGGTGCTGACTTTCTGTCCCAGTGTCCCTCTCACACTATCCTCAAGGTGCAGACTGTCTGTCCCAGTGTCCCCCTCTCACACTCTCCTCAAGGTGCTGACTGTCTGTCCCGGTGTCCCAGTGTCCCAGTGTCCCTCTCACACTCTCCTCAAGGTGCTGACTGTCTGTCCCAGTGTCCCTCTCACACTCTCCCCAAGGTGCTGACTGTCTGTCCCAGTGTCCCTCTCACACTCTCCTCAAGGTGCTGACTGTCTGTCCCAGTGTCCCAGCGTCCCTCTCACACTCTCCTCAAGGTTCTGACTGTCTGTCCCCGTGTCCCAGTGTCCCTCTCAAACTCTCCTCAAGGTGCTGACTGTCTGTCCTGGTGCCCCTCTCACACTCTCCTCAAGGTGCTGACTGTCGATCCCGGTGTCCCACTCACACTCTCCTCAAGGTGCTGACTGTCTGTCCCGGTGTCCCAGTGTCCCCCTCTCACACTCTCCTCAAGGTGCTGACTGTCTGTCCCGGTGTCCCAGTGTCCCTCTCACACTCTCCTCATGGTGCTGACTGTCTGTCCCAGTGTCCCTCTCACACTCTCCTCAAGGTGCTGACTGTCTGTCCCCGTGTCCCTCTCACACTCTCCTCAAGGTGCTGACTGTCTTTCCCTGTGTCCCAGTGTCCCCCTCTCACACCCTCCTCAAGGTGCTGACTGTCTGTCCCAGTGTCCCAGTGTCCCTCTCACACTCTACTCAAGGTGTTGACTGTCTGTCCCCGTGTCCCATTGTCCCTCTCACACTCTCCTCAAGGTGCTGACTGTCTGGCCCAGTGTCCCTCTCACACTCTCCTCAAGGTGCTGACTGTCTGTCCCAGTGTCCCTCTCACACTCTCCTCAAGGTGCTGACTGTCTGTCCCAGTGTCCCAGTGTCCCTCTCACACTCTCCTCAAGGTGCTGACTGTCTGTCCCAGTGTCCCAGTGTCCCTCTCACACTCTCCTCAAGGTGCTGACTGTCTGTCCCAGTGACCCTCTCACACTCTCCTCAAGGTGCTGACTGTCTGTCCCGGTGTCCCAGTGTCCCTCTCACGCTCTCCTCAAGGTGCTGACTGTCTGTCCCAGTGTCCCAGTGTCCCTCTCACACTCTCCTCAAGGTGCTGACTGTCTGTCCCAGTGTCCCAGTGTCCCCATCTCACATTCTCCTCAAGGTGCTGACTGTCTGTCCCGGTGTCCCAGTGTCCCTCTCACACTCTCCTCAAGGTGCTGACTGTCTGTCCCAGTGTCCCTCTCACACTCTCCTCAAGGTGCTGACTGTCTGTCCCAGTGTCCCTCTCACACTCTCCTCAAGGTGCTGACTGTCTGTCCCGATGTCCCAGTGTCCCCCATCTCAAACTCTCCTCAAGGTGCTGACTGTCAGTCCCGATGACCCAGTGTCCCTCTCACACTCTCCTCAAGGTGCTGACTGTCTGTCCCAGTGTCCCAGTGTCCCTCTCACACTCTCCTCAAGGTGCTGACTGTCTGTCCCAGTGTCCCAGTGTCCCTCTCACACTCTCCTCAAGGTGCTGACTGTCTGTCCCGGTGTCCCAGAGTCCCTCTCACATTCTCCTCAAGGTGCTGAGTGTCTGTCCCCGTGTCCCAGTGTCCCCACTCACACTCTCCTCAAGGTGCTGACTGTCTGTACCAGTGTCCCTCTCACACTCTCCTCAAGGTGCTGACTGTCTGTCCCGATGTCCCAGTGTCCCCCTCTCACACTCTCCTCAAGGTGCTGGCGGTCTGTCTGTCCCAGTGTCCCAGCGTCCCTCTCACACTCTCCTCAAGGTTCTGACTGTCTGTCCCACTGTCCCAGTGTCCCTCTCACACTCTCCTCAAGTTGCTGACTGTCTGTCCCAGTGTCCCTCTCACCTCAAGGTGCTGACTGTCTGTCCCGGTGTCCCAGTGTCCCCCTCTCACACTCTCCTCAAGGTGCTGACTGTCTGTCCCGGTGTCCCAGTGTCCCCCTCTCACACTCTTCTCAAGGTGCTGACTGTCTGTCCCGATGTCCCGTGCCCCCCTCTCACCCTCTCCTCAAGGTGCTGACTGTCTGTCCCGGTGTCCCAGTGTCCCCCTCGCACACTCTCCTCAAGGTGCTGACTGTCTGTCCCGGTGTCCCAGTGTCCCCTCTCACACTCTCCTCAAGGTGCTGACTGTCTGTCCCAGTGTCCCTGTCACACTCTCCTCAAGGTGCTGATGTCTGTCCCAGTGTCCCAGTGTCCCCCTCGCACACTCTCCTCAAGGTGCTGACTGTCTGTCCCGGTGTCCCTGTGTCCCTCTCACACTCTCCTCAAGGTGCTGACTGTCTGTCCCAGTGTCCCAGTGTCCCTCTCACACTCTGCTCAAGGTGCTGACTGTCTGTCCCAGTGTCCCAGTGTCCCTCTCACACTGTCCTCAAGGTGCTGACTGTCTGTCCCAGTGTCCCTCTCACACTCTCCTCAAGGTGCTGACTGTCTGTCCCGGTGTCCCAGTGTCCCTCTCACACTCTCCTCAAGGTGCTGACTGTCTGTCCCGGTGTCCCAGTGTCCCCTCTCACACTCTCCTCAAGGTGCTGACTGTCTGTCCCAGTGTCCCCCTCTCACACTCTCCTCAAGGTGCTGACTGTCTGTCCCGTTGTCCCAGTGTCCCCCTCGCACACTCTCCTCAAGGTGCTGACTGTCTGTCCCAGTGTCCCTCTCACACTTTCCTCAAGGTGCTGACTGTCTGTCCCAGTGTCCCCATCTCACACTCTCCTCAAGGTGCTGACTGTCCGTCCCGGTGTCCCAGTGTCCCTCTCACACTCTCCTCAAGGTGCTGACTGTCTGTCCCAGTGTCCCCCTCGCACACTCTCCTCAAGGTGCTGACTCTCTGTCCCAGTGTCCCTCTCACACTTTCCTCAAGGTGCTGACTGTCTGTCCCAGTGTCCCCCTCTCACACTCTCCTCAAGGTGCTGACTGTCTGTCCAGGTGTCCCAATGTCCCCCTCGCACACTCTCCTCAAGGTGCTAACTGTCTGTCCCAGTGTCCCCCTCTCACAATCTCCTCCAGGTGCTGACTGTCTGTCCCAGTGTCCCTCTCACACTCTCCTCAAGGTGCTGACTGTCTGTCCCAGTGTCCCTCTCACACTCTCCTCAAGGTGCTGACTGTCTGTCCCAGTGTCCCTCTCACACACTCCTCAAGGTACTGACTGTCTGTCCCGGTGTCCCAGTGTCCCCCTCGCACACTCTCCTCAAGGTGCTGACTGTCTGTCCCAGTGTCCCTCTCTCACACTCTCCTCAAGGTGCTGACTGTCTGTCCCGGTGTCCCAGTGTCCCCCTCTCACACTCTCCTCAAGGTGCTGACTGACTGTTCCGGTGTCCCAGTGTCCCTCTCACACTCTCCTCAAGGTGCTGACTGTCTGTGCCAGTGTCCCCCTCTCACAATCTCCTCAGGGTGCTGAATGTCTGTCCCAGTGTCCCTCTCACACTCTCCTCAAGGTGCTGACTGTCTGTCCCGGTGTCCCACTGTCCCCCTCACACTCTCTTCTAGGTGCTGACTGTCTGTCCCGGTGTCCCAGTGTCCCTCGCACACTCTCCTCAAGGTGCTGACTGTCTGTCCCAGTGTCCCTCTCACACTCTCCTCAAGGTGCTGACTGTCTGTCCCAGTGTCCCAGTGTCCCTCTCACACTCTCCTCAAGGTGCTGACTGTCTGTCCCGGTGTCCCAGTGTCCCTCTCACACTCTCCTCAAGGTGCTGACTGTCCCGGTGTCCCAGTGTCCCCCTCTCACACCCTCCTCAAGGTGCTGACTGTCTGTCCCAGTGTCCCTCTCACACTCTCCTCAAGGTGCTGACTGTCTCTCACGGTGTCCCAGTGTCCCTCTCACACTCTCCTCAAGGTGCTGACTGTCCCGGTGTCCCAGTGTCCCCCTCTCACACCCTCCTCAAGGTGCTGACTGTCTGTCCCAGTGTCCCTCTCACACTCTCCTCAAGGTGCTGACTGTCTCTCACTCTGTCCCAGTGTCCCCTCTCACACTCTCCTCAAGGTGCTGACTGTCTGTCCCGGTGTCCCAGTGTCCCTCTCACACTCTCCTCAAGGTGCTGACTGTCTGTCCCAGTGTCCCTCTCACACTCTCCTCAAGGTGCTGACTGTCTGTCCCGGTGTCCCAGTGTCCCCCTCGCACACTCTCCTCAAGGTGCTGACTGTCTGTCCCAGTGTCCCTCTCACACTTTCCTCAAGGTGCTGACTGTCTGTCCCAGTGTCCCCCTCTCACACTCTCCTCAAGGTGCTGACTGTCTGTCCCGGTGTCCCAGTGTCCCTCTCACACTCTCCTCAAAGTGCTGACTGTCTGTCCCGGTGTCCCAGTGTCCCTCTCACACTCTCCTCAAGGTGCTGACTGTCTGTCCCAGTGTCCCAATGTCCCCCTCTCACACTCTCCTCAAGGTGCTGACTGTCTGTCCCCGTGTCCCACTGTCCCTCTCAAACTCTCCTCAAGGTGCTGACTGTCTGTCCTGGTGCCCCTCTCACACTCTACTCAAGGTGCTGACTGTCTGTCCCGGTGTCCCTCTCACCTCAAGGTGCTGACTGTCTGTCCCGGTGTCCCAGTGTCCCCCTCTCCCACTCTCCTCAAGGTGCTGACTGTCTGTCCCGGTGTCCCAGTGTCCCCATCTCACACTCTCCTCAAGGTGCTGACTGTCTGTCGCGGTGTCCCAGTGTCCCCCTCTCCCACACTCCTCAAGGTGCTGACTCTCTGTCCCGGTGTCCCAGTGTCCCTCTCACACTTTCCTCAAGGTGCTGACTGTCTGTCCCAGTGTCCCCTCTCACACTCTCCTCAAGGTGCTGACTGTCTGTCCCGGTGTCCCAGTGTCCCTCTCACACTCTCCTCAAGGTGCTGACTGTCTGTCCCAGTGTCCCTCTCACACTCTCCTCAAGGTGCTGACTGTCTGTCCCGGTGTCCCAGTGTCCCCCTCGCACACTCTCCTCAAGGTGCTGACTGTCTGTCCCAGTGTCCCTCTCACACTTTCCTCAAGGTGCTGACTGTCTGTCCCAGTGTCCCCCTCTCACACTCTCCTCAAGGTGCTGACTGTCTGTCCCGGTGTCCCAGTGTCCCCCTCGCACACTCTCCTCAAGGTGCTGACTGTCTGTCCCAGTGTCCCCCTCTCACAATCTCCTCAAGTTGCTGACTGTCTGTCCCAGTGTCCCTCTCAACCTCTCCTCAAGGTGCTGACTGTCTGTCCCAGTGTCCCTCTCACACTCTCCCCAAGGTGCTGACTGTCTGTCCCAGTGTCCCAGTGTCCCCCTCGCACACTCTCCTCAAGGTGCTGACTGTCTGTCCCGGTGTCCCAGTGTCCCTCTCACACTCTCCTCAAGGTGCTGACTGTCTGTCCCGGTGTCCCAGTGTCCCTCTCACACTCTCCTCAAGGTGCTGACTGTCTGTCCCAGTGTCCCAGTGTCCCTCTCACACTCTCCTCAAGGTGCTGACTGTCTGTCCCAGTGTCCCAGTGTCCCTCTCACATTCTCCTCAAGGTGCTGACTGTCTGTCCCGGTGTCCCAGTGTCCCCCTCGCACACTCTCCTCAAGGTGCTGACTGTCTGTCCCAGTGTCCCTCTCACACTCTCCTCAAGGTGCTGACTGTCTGTCCCAGTGTCCCCCTCGCACACTCTCCTCAAGGTGCTGACTGTCTGTCCCAGTGTCCCTCTCACACTTTCCTCAAGGTGCTGACTGTCTGTCCAAGTGTCCCCCTCACACACTCTCCTCAAGGTGCTGACTGTCTGTCCCGGTGTCCCAGTGTCCCCCTCACACACTCTCCTCAAGGTGCTGACTGTCTGTCCTGGTGTCCCAGTGTCCCCCTCTCACAATCTCTTCAAGGTGCTGACGGTCTGTCCCAGTGTCCCTCTCACACTCTCCTCAAGGTGCTGACTGTCTGTCCCAGTGTCCCTCTCACACTCTCCCCAAGGTGCTGACTGTCTGTCCCAGTGTCCCAGTGTCCCGCTCGCACACTCTCCTCAAGGTGCTGACTGTCTGTCCCAGTGTCCCTCTCACACTCTCCTCAAGGTGCTGACTGTCTGTCCCGGTGTCCCAGTGTCCCCCTCGCACACTCTCCTCAAGGTGCTGACTGTCTGTCCCAGTGTCCCTCTCACACTATCCTCAAGGTGCAGACTGTCTGTCCCAGTGTCCCCCTCTCACACTCTCCTCAAGGTGCTGACTGTCTGTCCCGGTGTCCCAGTGTCCCAGTGTCCCTCTCACACTCTCCTCAAGGTGCTGACTGTCTGTCCCAGTGTCCCCCTCGCACACTCTCCTCAAGGTGCTGACTCTCTGTCCCAGTGTCCCTCTCACACATTCCTCAAGGTGCTGACTGTCTGTCCCAGTGTCCCCCTCTCACACTCTCCTCAAGGTGCTGACTGTCTGTCCAGGTGTCCCAGTGTCCCCCTCGCACACTCTCCTCAAGGTGCTGACTGTCTGTCCCAGTGTCCCCCTCTCACAATCTCCTCCAGGTGCTGACTGTCTGTCCCAGTGTCCCTCTCACACTCTCCTCAAGGTGCTGACTGTCTGTCCCAGTGTCCCTCTCACACTCTCCCCAAGGTGCTGACTGTCTGTCCCAGTGTCCCAGTGTCCCCCTCGCACAGTCTCCTCAAGGTGCTGACTGTCTGTCCCGGTGTCCCAGTGTCCCTCTCACACTCTCCTCAAGGTGCTGACTGTCTGTCCCAGTGTCCCAGTGTCCCTCTCACACTCTCCTCAAGGTGCTGACTGTGTGTCCCGGTGTGCCAGTGTCCCCCTCGCACACTCTCCTCAAGGTGCTGACTGTCTGTCCCAGTGTCCCTCTCACAATTTCCTCAAGGTGCTGACTGTCTGTCCCAGTGTCCCCCTCTCACACTCTCCTCAAGGTGCTGACTGTCTGTCCCGGTGTCCCAGTGTCCCTCTCACACTCTCCTCAAGGTGCTGACTGTCTGTCCCAGTGTGCCCCTCGCACACTCTCCTCAAGGTGCTGACTGTCTGTCCCAGTGTCCCCCTCTCACAATCTCCTCAAGGTGCTGACTGTCTGTCCTTGTGTCCCTCTCACACTCTCCTCAAGTTGCTAACTGTCTGTCCCAGTGTCCCCCTCGCACACTCTCCACAAGGTGCTCACTGTCTGTCCCAGTGTCCCCCTCGCACACTCTCCTCAAGGTGCTGACTGTCTGTCCCAGTGTCCCCCTCGCACACTCTCCTCAAGGTGCTGACTGTCTGTCCCAGTGTCCCCCTCGCACACTCTCCTCAAGGTGCGGACTGTCTGTCCCATTGTCCCTCTCACACTCTCCCCAAGGTGCTGACTGTCTGTCCCCGTGTCCCAGTGTCCCCCCTCTCACACCCTCCTCAAGGTGCTGACTGTCTGTCCCAGTGTCCCAGTGTCCCCCCTCTCACACTCTCATCAAGGTGGTGACTGTCTGTCCCAGTGTCCCACTGTCCCTCTCACACTCTCCTTAAGGTGCTGACTGTCTGTCCCGGTGTCCCAGTGTCCCTCTCACACTCTCCTCAAGGTGCTGACTGTCTGTCCCAGTGTCCCAATGTCCCCCTCTCACACTCTCCTCAAGGTGCTGACTGTCTGTCCCAGTGTCCCTTTCACACTCTCCTCAAGGTGCTGACCGTCTGTCCCCGTGTCCCAGTGTCCCTCTCAAACTCTCCTCAAGGTGCT
Organism: Mustelus asterias; assembly: GCF_964213995.1. Lineage (NCBI taxonomy): Eukaryota > Metazoa > Chordata > Chondrichthyes > Carcharhiniformes > Triakidae > Mustelus > Mustelus asterias. Next base: position 274,466 of record NW_027590098.1, on the reverse strand, counting down.
GACTGTCTGTCCTGGTGCCCCTCTCACACTCTCCTCAAGGTGCTGACTGTCTGTCCCGGTGTCCCACTCACACTCTCCTCAAGGTGCTGACTGTCTGTCCCGGTGTCCCAGTGTCCCCCTCTCACACTCTCCTCAAGGTGCTGACTGTCTGTCCCGGTGTCCCAGTGTCCCTCTCACACTCTCCTCATGGTGCTGACTGTCTGTCCCAGTGTCCCTCTCACACTCTCCTCAAGGTGCTGACTGTCTGTCCCCGTGTCCCTCTCACACTCTCCTCAAGGTGCTGACTGTCTTTCCCTGTGTCCCAGTGTCCCCCTCTCACACCCTCCTCAAGGTGCTGACTGTCTGTCCCAGTGTCCCAGTGTCCCTCTCACACTCTACTCAAGGTGCTGACTGTCTGTCCCCGTGTCCCATTGTCCCTCTCACACTCTCCTCAAGGTGCTGACTGTCTGTCCCAGTGTCCCCCTCGCACACTCTCCTCAAGGTGCTGACTGTCTGTCCCAGTGTCCCTCTCACACTTTCCTCAAGGTGCTGACTGTCTGTCCCAGTGTCCCCCTCACACACTCTCCTCAAGGTGCTGACTGTCTGTCCCGGTGTCCCAGTGTCCCCCTCGCACACTCTCCTCAAGGTGCTGACTGTCTGTCCTGGTGTCCCAGTGTCCCCCTCTCACAATCTCCTCAAGGTGCTGACGGTCTGTCCCAGTGTCCCTCTCACACTCTCCTCAAGGTGCTGACTGTCTGTCCCAGTGTCCCTCTCACACTCTCCCCAAGGTGCTGACTGTCTGTCCCAGTGTCCCAGTGTCCCGCTCGCACACTCTCCTCAAGGTGCTGACTATCTGTCCCAGTGTCCCTTTCACACTCTCCTCAAGGTGCTGACTGTCTGTCCCGGTGTCCCAGTGTCCCCCTCGCACACTCTCCTCAAGGTGCTGACTTTCTGTCCCAGTGTCCCTCTCACACTATCCTCAAGGTGCAGACTGTCTGTCCCAGTGTCCCCCTCTCACACTCTCCTCAAGGTGCTGACTGTCTGTCCCGGTGTCCCAGTGTCCCAGTGTCCCTCTCACACTCTCCTCAAGGTGCTGACTGTCTGTCCCAGTGTCCCTCTCACACTCTCCCCAAGGTGCTGACTGTCTGTCCCAGTGTCCCCCTCACACTCTCCTCAAGGTGCTGACTGTCTGTCCCAGTGTCCCAGTGTCCCTCGCACACTCTCCTCAAGGTGCTGACTGTCTGTCCCAGTGTCCCTCTCACAATTTCCTCAAGGTGCTGACTGTCTGTCCCAGTGTCCCCCTCTCACACTCTCCTCAAGGTGCTGACTGTCTGTCCCGGTGTCCCAGTGTCCCTCTCACACTCTCCTCAAGGTGCTGACTGTCTGTCCCAGTGTGCCCCTCGCACACTCTCCTCAAGGTGCTGACTGTCTGTCCCAGTGTCCCCCTCTCACAATCTCCTCAAGGTGCTGACTGTCTGTCCTTGTGTCCCTCTCACACTCTCCTCAAGTTGCTAACTGTCTGTCCCAGTGTCCCCCTCGCACACTCTCCACAAGGTGCTCACTGTCTGTCCCAGTGTCCCCCTCGCACACTCTCCTCAAGGTGCTGACTGTCTGTCCCAGTGTCCCCCTCGCACACTCTCCTCAAGGTGCTGACTGTCTGTCCCAGTGTCCCCCTCGCACACTCTCCTCAAGGTGCGGACTGTCTGTCCCATTGTCCCTCTCACACTCTCCCCAAGGTGCTGACTGTCTGTCCCCGTGTCCCAGTGTCCCCCCTCTCACACCCTCCTCAAGGTGCTGACTGTCTGTCCCAGTGTCCCAGTGTCCCCCCTCTCACACTCTCATCAAGGTGGTGACTGTCTGTCCCAGTGTCCCACTGTCCCTCTCACACTCTCCTTAAGGTGCTGACTGTCTGTCCCGGTGTCCCAGTGTCCCTCTCACACTCTCCTCAAGGTGCTGACTGTCTGTCCCAGTGTCCCAATGTCCCCCTCTCACACTCTCCTCAAGGTGCTGACTGTCTGTCCCAGTGTCCCTTTCACACTCTCCTCAAGGTGCTGACCGTCTGTCCCCGTGTCCCAGTGTCCCTCTCAAACTCTCCTCAAGGTGCTGACTGTCTGTCCTGGTGCCCCTCTCACACTCTCCTCAAGGTGCTGACTGTCTGTCCCGGTGTCCCACTCACACTCTCCTCAAGGTGCTGACTGTCTGTCCCGGTGTCCCAGTGTCCCCCTCTCACACTCTCCTCAAGGTGCTGACTGTCTGTCCCGGTGTCCCAGTGTCCCTCTCACACTCTCCTCATGGTGCTGACTGTCTGTCCCAGTGTCCCTCTCACACTCTCCTCAAGGTGCTGACTGTCTGTCCCCGTGTCCCTCTCACACTCTCCTCAAGGTGCTGACTGTCTTTCCCTGTGTCCCCCTCTCACACCCTCCTCAAGGTGCTGACTGTCTGTCCCAGTGTCCCAGTGTCCCTCTCACACTCTACTCAAGGTGCTGACTGTCTGTCCCCGTGTCCCATTGTCCCTCTCACACTCTCCTCAAGGTGCTGACTGTCTGTCCCAGTGTCCCTCTCACACTCTCCTCAAGGTGCTGACTGTCTGTCCCAGTGTCCCTCTCACACTCTCCTCAAGGTGCTGACTGTCTGTCCCAGTGTCCCAGTGTCCCTCTCACACTCTCCTCAAGGTGCTGACTGTCTGTCCCCGTGTCCCAGTGTCCCTCTCACACAATCCTCAAGGTGCAGACTGTCTGTCCCAGTGTCCCTCTCACACTCTCCTCAAGGTGCTGACTGTCTGTCCCGGTGTCCCAGTGTCCCTCTCACGCTCTCCTCAAGGTGCTGACTGTCTGTCCCAGTGTCCCAGTGTCCCTCTCACACTCTCCTCAAGGTGCTGACTGTCTGTCCCAGTGTCCCAGTGTCCCCATCTCACATTCTCCTCAAGGTGCTGACTGTCTGTCCCGGTGTCCCAGTGTCCCTCTCACACTCTCCTCAAGGTGCTGACTGTCTGTCCCAGTGTCCCTCTCACACTCTCCTCAAGGTGCTGACTGTCTGTCCCAGTGTCCCTCTCACACTCTCCTCAAGGTGCTGACTGTCTGTCCCGATGTCCCAGTGTCCCCCATCTCAAACTCTCCTCAAGGTGCTGACTGTCAGTCCCGATGACCCAGTGTCCCTCTCACACTCTCCTCAAGGTGCTGACTGTCTGTCCCAGTGTCCCAGTGTCCCCCATCTCACACTCTCCTCAAGGTGATGTCTGTCCCGGTGTCCCAGTGTCCCTCTCACACTCTCCTCAAGGTGCTGACTGTCTGTCCCAGTGTCCCAGTGTCCCTCTCACACTCTCCTCAAGGTGCTGACTGTCTGTCCCAGTGTCCCAGTGTCCCTCTCACACTCTCCTCAAGGTGCTGACTGTCTGTCCCGGTGTCCCAGAGTCCCTCTCACATTCTCCTCAAGGTGCTGAGTGTCTGTCCCCGTGTCCCAGTGTCCCCACTCACACTCTCCTCAAGGTGCTGACTGTCTGTACCAGTGTCCCTCTCACACTCTCCTCAAGGTGCTGACTGTCTGTCCCGATGTCCCAGTGTCCCCCTCTCACACTCTCCTCAAGGTGCTGGCGGTCTGTCTGTCCCAGTGTCCCAGCGTCCCTCTCACACTCTCCTCAAGGTTCTGACTGTCTGTCCCCGTGTCCCAGTGTCCCTCTCAAACTCTCCTCAAGGTGCTGACTGTCTGTCCTGGTGCCCCTCTCACACTCTCCTCAAGGTGCTGACTGTCGATCCCGGTGTCCCACTCACACTCTCCTCAAGGTGCTGACTGTCTGTCCCGGTGTCCCAGTGTCCCCCTCTCACACTCTCCTCAAGGTGCTGACTGTCTGTCCCGGTGTCCCAGTGTCCCTCTCACACTCTCCTCATGGTGCTGACTGTCTGTCCCAGTGTCCCTCTCACACTCTCCTCAAGGTGCTGACTGTCTGTCCCCGTGTCCCTCTCACACTCTCCTCAAGGTGCTGACTGTCTTTCCCTGTGTCCCAGTGTCCCCCTCTCACACCCTCCTCAAGGTGCTGACTGTCTGTCCCAGTGTCCCAGTGTCCCTCTCACACTCTACTCAAGGTGTTGACTGTCTGTCCCCGTGTCCCATTGTCCCTCTCACACTCTCCTCAAGGTGCTGACTGTCTGGCCCAGTGTCCCTCTCACACTCTCCTCAAGGTGCTGACTGTCTGTCCCAGTGTCCCTCTCACACTCTCCTCAAGGTGCTGACTGTCTGTCCCAGTGTCCCAGTGTCCCTCTCACACTCTCCTCAAGGTGCTGACTGTCTGTCCCAGTGTCCCAGTGTCCCTCTCACACTCTCCTCAAGGTGCTGACTGTCTGTCCCAGTGACCCTCTCACACTCTCCTCAAGGTGCTGACTGTCTGTCCCGGTGTCCCAGTGTCCCTCTCACGCTCTCCTCAAGGTGCTGACTGTCTGTCCCAGTGTCCCAGTGTCCCTCTCACACTCTCCTCAAGGTGCTGACTGTCTGTCCCAGTGTCCCAGTGTCCCCATCTCACATTCTCCTCAAGGTGCTGACTGTCTGTCCCGGTGTCCCAGTGTCCCTCTCACACTCTCCTCAAGGTGCTGACTGTCTGTCCCAGTGTCCCTCTCACACTCTCCTCAAGGTGCTGACTGTCTGTCCCAGTGTCCCTCTCACACTCTCCTCAAGGTGCTGACTGTCTGTCCCGATGTCCCAGTGTCCCCCATCTCAAACTCTCCTCAAGGTGCTGACTGTCAGTCCCGATGACCCAGTGTCCCTCTCACACTCTCCTCAAGGTGCTGACTGTCTGTCCCAGTGTCCCAGTGTCCCTCTCACACTCTCCTCAAGGTGCTGACTGTCTGTCCCAGTGTCCCAGTGTCCCTCTCACACTCTCCTCAAGGTGCTGACTGTCTGTCCCGGTGTCCCAGAGTCCCTCTCACATTCTCCTCAAGGTGCTGAGTGTCTGTCCCCGTGTCCCAGTGTCCCCACTCACACTCTCCTCAAGGTGCTGACTGTCTGTACCAGTGTCCCTCTCACACTCTCCTCAAGGTGCTGACTGTCTGTCCCGATGTCCCAGTGTCCCCCTCTCACACTCTCCTCAAGGTGCTGGCGGTCTGTCTGTCCCAGTGTCCCAGCGTCCCTCTCACACTCTCCTCAAGGTTCTGACTGTCTGTCCCAGTGTCCCAGTGTCCCTCTCACACTCTCCTCAAGTTGCTGACTGTCTGTCCCAGTGTCCCTCTCACCTCAAGGTGCTGACTGTCTGTCCCGGTGTCCCAGTGTCCCCCTCTCACACTCTCCTCAAGGTGCTGACTGTCTGTCCCGGTGTCCCAGTGTCCCCCTCTCACACTCTTCTCAAGGTGCTGACTGTCTGTCCCGATGTCCCGTGCCCCCCTCTCACCCTCTCCTCAAGGTGCTGACTGTCTGTCCCGGTGTCCCAGTGTCCCCCTCGCACACTCTCCTCAAGGTGCTGACTGTCTGTCCCGGTGTCCCAGTGTCCCCCTCGCACACTCTCCTCAAGGTGCTGACTGTCTGTCCCGGTGTCCCAGTGTCCCCTGTCACACTCTCCTCAAGGTGCTGATGTCTGTCCCAGTGTCCCAGTGTCCCCCTCGCACACTCTCCTCAAGGTGCTGACTGTCTGTCCCGGTGTCCCTGTGTCCCTCTCACACTCTCCTCAAGGTGCTGACTGTCTGTCCCAGTGTCCCAGTGTCCCTCTCACACTCTGCTCAAGGTGCTGACTGTCTGTCCCAGTGTCCCAGTGTCCCTCTCACACTGTCCTCAAGGTGCTGACTGTCTGTCCCAGTGTCCCTCTCACACTCTCCTCAAGGTGCTGACTGTCTGTCCCGGTGTCCCAGTGTCCCTCTCACACTCTCCTCAAGGTGCTGACTGTCTGTCCCGGTGTCCCAGTGTCCCCTCTCACACTCTCCTCAAGGTGCTGACTGTCTGTCCCAGTGTCCCCCTCTCACACTCTCCTCAAGGTGCTGACTGTCTGTCCCGTTGTCCCAGTGTCCCCCTCGCACACTCTCCTCAAGGTGCTGACTGTCTGTCCCAGTGTCCCTCTCACACTTTCCTCAAGGTGCTGACTGTCTGTCCCAGTGTCCCCATCTCACACTCTCCTCAAGGTGCTGACTGTCCGTCCCGGTGTCCCAGTGTCCCTCTCACACTCTCCTCAAGGTGCTGACTGTCTGTCCCAGTGTCCCCCTCGCACACTCTCCTCAAGGTGCTGACTCTCTGTCCCAGTGTCCCTCTCACACTTTCCTCAAGGTGCTGACTGTCTGTCCCAGTGTCCCCCTCTCACACTCTCCTCAAGGTGCTGACTGTCTGTCCAGGTGTCCCAATGTCCCCCTCGCACACTCTCCTCAAGGTGCTAACTGTCTGTCCCAGTGTCCCCCTCTCACAATCTCCTCCAGGTGCTGACTGTCTGTCCCAGTGTCCCTCTCACACTCTCCTCAAGGTGCTGACTGTCTGTCCCAGTGTCCCTCTCACACTCTCCTCAAGGTGCTGACTGTCTGTCCCAGTGTCCCTCTCACACACTCCTCAAGGTACTGACTGTCTGTCCCGGTGTCCCAGTGTCCCCCTCGCACACTCTCCTCAAGGTGCTGACTGTCTGTCCCAGTGTCCCTCTCTCACACTCTCCTCAAGGTGCTGACTGTCTGTCCCGGTGTCCCAGTGTCCCCCTCTCACACTCTCCTCAAGGTGCTGACTGACTGTTCCGGTGTCCCAGTGTCCCTCTCACACTCTCCTCAAGGTGCTGACTGTCTGTGCCAGTGTCCCCCTCTCACAATCTCCTCAGGGTGCTGAATGTCTGTCCCAGTGTCCCTCTCACACTCTCCTCAAGGTGCTGACTGTCTGTCCCGGTGTCCCACTGTCCCCCTCACACTCTCTTCTAGGTGCTGACTGTCTGTCCCGGTGTCCCAGTGTCCCTCGCACACTCTCCTCAAGGTGCTGACTGTCTGTCCCTGTGTCCCTCTCACACTCTCCTCAAGGTGCTGACTGTCTGTCCCAGTGTCCCAGTGTCCCTCTCACACTCTCCTCAAGGTGCTGACTGTCTGTCCCGGTGTCCCAGTGTCCCTCTCACACTCTCCTCAAGGTGCTGACTGTCCCGGTGTCCCAGTGTCCCCCTCTCACACCCTCCTCAAGGTGCTGACTGTCTGTCCCAGTGTCCCTCTCACACTCTCCTCAAGGTGCTGACTGTCTCTCACGGTGTCCCAGTGTCCCTCTCACACTCTCCTCAAGGTGCTGACTGTCCCGGTGTCCCAGTGTCCCCCTCTCACACCCTCCTCAAGGTGCTGACTGTCTGTCCCAGTGTCCCTCTCACACTCTCCTCAAGGTGCTGACTGTCTCTCACTCTGTCCCAGTGTCCCCTCTCACACTCTCCTCAAGGTGCTGACTGTCTGTCCCGGTGTCCCAGTGTCCCTCTCACACTCTCCTCAAGGTGCTGACTGTCTGTCCCAGTGTCCCTCTCACACTCTCCTCAAGGTGCTGACTGTCTGTCCCGGTGTCCCAGTGTCCCCCTCGCACACTCTCCTCAAGGTGCTGACTGTCTGTCCCAGTGTCCCTCTCACACTTTCCTCAAGGTGCTGACTGTCTGTCCCAGTGTCCCCCTCTCACACTCTCCTCAAGGTGCTGACTGTCTGTCCCGGTGTCCCAGTGTCCCTCTCACACTCTCCTCAAAGTGCTGACTGTCTGTCCCGGTGTCCCAGTGTCCCTCTCACACTCTCCTCAAGGTGCTGACTGTCTGTCCCAGTGTCCCAATGTCCCCCTCTCACACTCTCCTCAAGGTGCTGACTGTCTGTCCCCGTGTCCCACTGTCCCTCTCAAACTCTCCTCAAGGTGCTGACTGTCTGTCCTGGTGCCCCTCTCACACTCTACTCAAGGTGCTGACTGTCTGTCCCGGTGTCCCTCTCACCTCAAGGTGCTGACTGTCTGTCCCGGTGTCCCAGTGTCCCCCTCTCCCACTCTCCTCAAGGTGCTGACTGTCTGTCCCGGTGTCCCAGTGTCCCCATCTCACACTCTCCTCAAGGTGCTGACTGTCTGTCGCGGTGTCCCAGTGTCCCCCTCTCCCACACTCCTCAAGGTGCTGACTCTCTGTCCCGGTGTCCCAGTGTCCCTCTCACACTTTCCTCAAGGTGCTGACTGTCTGTCCCAGTGTCCCCTCTCACACTCTCCTCAAGGTGCTGACTGTCTGTCCCGGTGTCCCAGTGTCCCTCTCACACTCTCCTCAAGGTGCTGACTGTCTGTCCCAGTGTCCCTCTCACACTCTCCTCAAGGTGCTGACTGTCTGTCCCGGTGTCCCAGTGTCCCCCTCGCACACTCTCCTCAAGGTGCTGACTGTCTGTCCCAGTGTCCCTCTCACACTTTCCTCAAGGTGCTGACTGTCTGTCCCAGTGTCCCCCTCTCACACTCTCCTCAAGGTGCTGACTGTCTGTCCCGGTGTCCCAGTGTCCCCCTCGCACACTCTCCTCAAGGTGCTGACTGTCTGTCCCAGTGTCCCCCTCTCACAATCTCCTCAAGTTGCTGACTGTCTGTCCCAGTGTCCCTCTCAACCTCTCCTCAAGGTGCTGACTGTCTGTCCCAGTGTCCCTCTCACACTCTCCCCAAGGTGCTGACTGTCTGTCCCAGTGTCCCAGTGTCCCCCTCGCACACTCTCCTCAAGGTGCTGACTGTCTGTCCCGGTGTCCCAGTGTCCCTCTCACACTCTCCTCAAGGTGCTGACTGTCTGTCCCGGTGTCCCAGTGTCCCTCTCACACTCTCCTCAAGGTGCTGACTGTCTGTCCCAGTGTCCCAGTGTCCCTCTCACACTCTCCTCAAGGTGCTGACTGTCTGTCCCAGTGTCCCAGTGTCCCTCTCACATTCTCCTCAAGGTGCTGACTGTCTGTCCCGGTGTCCCAGTGTCCCCCTCGCACACTCTCCTCAAGGTGCTGACTGTCTGTCCCAGTGTCCCTCTCACACTCTCCTCAAGGTGCTGACTGTCTGTCCCAGTGTCCCCCTCGCACACTCTCCTCAAGGTGCTGACTGTCTGTCCCAGTGTCCCTCTCACACTTTCCTCAAGGTGCTGACTGTCTGTCCAAGTGTCCCCCTCACACACTCTCCTCAAGGTGCTGACTGTCTGTCCCGGTGTCCCAGTGTCCCCCTCACACACTCTCCTCAAGGTGCTGACTGTCTGTCCTGGTGTCCCAGTGTCCCCCTCTCACAATCTCTTCAAGGTGCTGACGGTCTGTCCCAGTGTCCCTCTCACACTCTCCTCAAGGTGCTGACTGTCTGTCCCAGTGTCCCTCTCACACTCTCCCCAAGGTGCTGACTGTCTGTCCCAGTGTCCCAGTGTCCCGCTCGCACACTCTCCTCAAGGTGCTGACTGTCTGTCCCAGTGTCCCTCTCACACTCTCCTCAAGGTGCTGACTGTCTGTCCCGGTGTCCCAGTGTCCCCCTCGCACACTCTCCTCAAGGTGCTGACTGTCTGTCCCAGTGTCCCTCTCACACTATCCTCAAGGTGCAGACTGTCTGTCCCAGTGTCCCCCTCTCACACTCTCCTCAAGGTGCTGACTGTCTGTCCCGGTGTCCCAGTGTCCCAGTGTCCCTCTCACACTCTCCTCAAGGTGCTGACTGTCTGTCCCAGTGTCCCCCTCGCACACTCTCCTCAAGGTGCTGACTCTCTGTCCCAGTGTCCCTCTCACACATTCCTCAAGGTGCTGACTGTCTGTCCCAGTGTCCCCCTCTCACACTCTCCTCAAGGTGCTGACTGTCTGTCCAGGTGTCCCAGTGTCCCCCTCGCACACTCTCCTCAAGGTGCTGACTGTCTGTCCCAGTGTCCCCCTCTCACAATCTCCTCCAGGTGCTGACTGTCTGTCCCAGTGTCCCTCTCACACTCTCCTCAAGGTGCTGACTGTCTGTCCCAGTGTCCCTCTCACACTCTCCCCAAGGTGCTGACTGTCTGTCCCAGTGTCCCAGTGTCCCCCTCGCACAGTCTCCTCAAGGTGCTGACTGTCTGTCCCGGTGTCCCAGTGTCCCTCTCACACTCTCCTCAAGGTGCTGACTGTCTGTCCCAGTGTCCCAGTGTCCCTCTCACACTCTCCTCAAGGTGCTGACTGTGTGTCCCGGTGTGCCAGTGTCCCCCTCGCACACTCTCCTCAAGGTGCTGACTGTCTGTCCCAGTGTCCCTCTCACAATTTCCTCAAGGTGCTGACTGTCTGTCCCAGTGTCCCCCTCTCACACTCTCCTCAAGGTGCTGACTGTCTGTCCCGGTGTCCCAGTGTCCCTCTCACACTCTCCTCAAGGTGCTGACTGTCTGTCCCAGTGTGCCCCTCGCACACTCTCCTCAAGGTGCTGACTGTCTGTCCCAGTGTCCCCCTCTCACAATCTCCTCAAGGTGCTGACTGTCTGTCCTTGTGTCCCTCTCACACTCTCCTCAAGTTGCTAACTGTCTGTCCCAGTGTCCCCCTCGCACACTCTCCACAAGGTGCTCACTGTCTGTCCCAGTGTCCCCCTCGCACACTCTCCTCAAGGTGCTGACTGTCTGTCCCAGTGTCCCCCTCGCACACTCTCCTCAAGGTGCTGACTGTCTGTCCCAGTGTCCCCCTCGCACACTCTCCTCAAGGTGCGGACTGTCTGTCCCATTGTCCCTCTCACACTCTCCCCAAGGTGCTGACTGTCTGTCCCCGTGTCCCAGTGTCCCCCCTCTCACACCCTCCTCAAGGTGCTGACTGTCTGTCCCAGTGTCCCAGTGTCCCCCCTCTCACACTCTCATCAAGGTGGTGACTGTCTGTCCCAGTGTCCCACTGTCCCTCTCACACTCTCCTTAAGGTGCTGACTGTCTGTCCCGGTGTCCCAGTGTCCCTCTCACACTCTCCTCAAGGTGCTGACTGTCTGTCCCAGTGTCCCAATGTCCCCCTCTCACACTCTCCTCAAGGTGCTGACTGTCTGTCCCAGTGTCCCTTTCACACTCTCCTCAAGGTGCTGACCGTCTGTCCCCGTGTCCCAGTGTCCCTCTCAAACTCTCCTCAAGGTGCTGACTGTCTGTCCTGGTGCCCCTCTCACACTCTCCTCAAGGTGCTGACTGTCTGTCCCGGTGTCCCACTCACACTCTCCTCAAGGTGCTGACTGTCTGTCCCGGTGTCCCAGTGTCCCCCTCTCACACTCTCCTCAAGGTGCTGACTGTCTGTCCCGGTGTCCCAGTGTCCCTCTCACACTCTCCTCATGGTGCTGACTGTCTGTCCCAGTGTCCCTCTCACACTCTCCTCAAGGTGCTGACTGTCTGTCCCCGTGTCCCTCTCACACTCTCCTCAAGGTGCTGACTGTCTTTCCCTGTGTCCCAGTGTCCCCCTCTCACACCCTCCTCAAGGTGCTGACTGTCTGTCCCAGTGTCCCAGTGTCCCTCTCACACTCTACTCAAGGTGCTGACTGTCTGTCCCCGTGTCCCATTGTCCCTCTCACACTCTCCTCAAGGTGCTGACTGTCTGTCCCAGTGTCCCTCTCACACTCTCCTCAAGGTGCTGACTGTCTGTCCCAGTGTCCCTCTCACACTCTCCTCAAGGTGCTGACTGTCTGTCCCAGTGTCCCTCTCACACTCTCCTCAAGGTGCTGACTGTCTGTCCCCGTGTCCCAGTGTCCCTCTCACACTATCCTCAAGGTGCAGACTGTCTGTCCCAGTGTCCCTCTCACACTCTCCTCAAGGTGCTGACTGTCTGTCCCGGTGTCCCAGTGTCCCTCTCACGCTCTCCTCAAGGTGCTGACTGTCTGTCCCAGTGTCCCAGTGTCCCTCTCACACTCTCCTCAAGGTGCTGACTGTCTGTCCCAGTGTCCCAGTGTCCCCATCTCACATTCTCCTCAAGGTGCTGACTGTCTGTCCCGGTGTCCCAGTGTCCCTCTCACACTCTCCTCAAGGTGCTGACTGTCTGTCCCAGTGTCCCTCTCACACTCTCCTCAAGGTGCTGACTGTCTGTCCCAGTGTCCCTCTCACACTCTCCTCAAGGTGCTGACTGTCTGTCCCGATGTCCCAGTGTCCCCCATCTCAAACTCTCCTCAAGGTGCTGACTGTCGGTCCCGATGACCCAGTGTCACTCTCACACTCTCCTCAAGGTGCTGACTGTCTGTCCCAGTGTCCCAGTGTCCCCCATCTCACACTCTCCTCAAGGTGATGTCTGTCCCGGTGTCCCAGTGTCCCTCTCACACTCTCCTCAAGGTGCTGACTGTCTGTCCCAGTGTCCCAGTGTCCCTCTCACACTCTCCTCAAGGTGCTGACTGTCTGTCCCAGTGTCCCAGTGTCCCTCTCACACTCTCCTCAAGGTGCTGACTGTCTGTCCCGGTGTCCCAGAGTCCCTCTCACATTCTCCTCAAGGTGCTGAGTGTCTGTCCCCGTGTCCCAGTGTCCCCACTCACACTCTCCTCAAGGTGCTGACTGTCTGTACCAGTGTCCCTCTCACACTCTCCTCAAGGTGCTGACTGTCTGTCCCGATGTCCCAGTGTCCCCCTCTCACACTCTCCTCAAGGTGCTGGCGGTCTGTCTGTCCCAGTGTCCCAGCGTCCCTCTCACACTCTCCTCAAGGTTCTGACTGTCTGTCCCAGTGTCCCAGTGTCCCTCTCACACTCTCCTCAAGTTGCTGACTGTCTGTCCCAGTGTCCCTCTCACCTCAAGGTGCTGACTGTCTGTCCCGGTGTCCCAGTGTCCCCCTCTCACACTCTCCTCAAGGTGCTGAATGTCTGTCCCGGTGTCCCAGTGTCCCCCTCTCACACTCTTCTCAAGGTGCTGACTGTCTGTCCCGATGTCCCGTGCCCCCCTCTCACCCTCTCCTCAAGGTGCTGACTGTCTGTCCCGGTGTCCCAGTGTCCCCCTCGCACACTCTCCTCAAGGTGCTGACTGTCTGTCCCGGTGTCCCAGTGTCCCCTCTCACACTCTCCTCAAGGTGCTGACTGTCTGTCCCAGTGTCCCTGTCACACTCTCCTCAAGGTGCTGATGTCTGTCCCAGTGTCCCAGTGTCCCCCTCGCACACTCTCCTCAAGGTGCTGACTGTCTGTCCCGGTGTCCCTGTGTCCCTCTCACACTCTCCTCAATGTGCTGACTGTCTGTCCCAGTGTCCCAGTGTCCCTCTCACACTCTGCTCAAGGTGCTGACTGTCTGTCCCAGTGTCCCAGTGTCCCTCTCACACTCTCCTCAAGGTGCTGACTGTCTGTCCCAGTGTCCCTCTCACACTCTCCTCAAGGTACTGACTGTCTGTCCCGGTGTCCCAGTGTCCCTCTCACACTCTCCTCAAGGTGCTGACTGTCTGTCCCAGTGTCCCTCTCACACTCTCCTCAAGGTGCTGACTGTCTGTCCCGGTGTCCCAGTGTCCCTCTCACACTCTCCTCAAGGTGCTGACTGTCTGTCCCGGTGTCCCAGTGTCCCCTCTCACACTCTCCTCAAGGTGCTGACTGTCTGTCCCAGTGTCCCCCTCTCACACTCTCCTCAAGGTGCTGACTGTCTGTCCCGTTGTCCCAGTGTCCCCCTCGCACACTCTCCTCAAGGTGCTGACTGTCTGTCCCAGTGTCCCTCTCACACTTTCCTCAAGGTGCTGACTGTCTGTCCCAGTGTCCCCATCTCACACTCTCCTCAAGGTGCTGACTGTCTGTCCCGGTGTCCCAGTGTCCCTCTCACACTCTCCTCAAGGTGCTGACTGTCTGTCCCAGTGTCCCCCTCGCACACTCTCCTCAAGGTGCTGACTCTCTGTCCCAGTGTCCCTCTCACACTTTCCTCAAGGTGCTGACTGTCTGTCCCAGTGTCCCCCTCTCACACTCTCCTCAAGGTGCTGACTGTCTGTCCAGGTGTCCTAGTGTCCCCCTCGCACACTCTCCTCAAGGTGCTGACTGTCTGTCCCAGTGTCCCCCTCTCACAATCTCCTCCAGGTGCTGACTGTCTGTCCCAGTGTCCCTCTCACACTCTCCTCAAGGTGCTGACTGTCTGTCCCAGTGTCCCAGTGTCCCTCTCACACTCTCCCCAAGGTGCTGACTGTCTGTCCCAGTGTCCCAGTGTCCCCCTCGCACACTCTCCTCAAGGTGCTGACTGTCTGTCCCGGTGTCCCAGTGTCCCTCTCACACTCTCCTCAAGGTGCTGACTGTCTGTCCCAGTGTCCCAGTGTCCCTCTCACACTCTCCTCAAGGTGCTGACTGTGTGTCCCGGTGTGCCAGTGTCCCCCTCGCACACTCTCCTCAAGGTGCTGACTGTCTGTCCCAGTGTCCCTCTCACAATTTCCTCAAGGTGCTGACTGTCTGTCCCAGTGTCCCCCTCTCACACTCTCCTCAAGGTGCTGACTGTCTGTCCCGGTGTCCCAGTGTCCCTCTCACACTCTCCTCAAGGTGCTGACTGTCTGTCCCAGTGTCCCTCTCACACTCTCCTCAAGGTGCTGACTGTCTGTCCCAGTGTCCCCCTCGCACACTCTCCTCAAGGTGCTGACTGTCTGTCCCAGTGTCCCCCTCTCACAATCTCCTCAAGGTGCTGACTGTCTGTCCCAGTGTCCCCCTCGCACACTCTCCTCAAAGTGCTGACTGTCTGTCCCAGTGTCCCTCTCACACTCTCCTCAAGGTGCTGACTGTCTGTCCCTGTGTCCCAGTGTCCCCCTCTCACACCCTCCTCAAGGTGCTGACTGTCTGTCCCAGTGTCCCAGTGTCCCTCTCACACTCTACTCAAGGTGCTGACTATCTGTCCCCGTGTCCCAGTGTCCCTCTCACACTCTCCTCAAGGTGCTGACTGTCTGTCCCAGTGTCCCTCTCACACTCTCCTCAAGGTGCTGACTGTCTGTCCCAGTGTCCCAGTGTCCCTCTCACACTCTCCCCAAGGTGCTGACTGTCTGTCCCCGTGTCCCAGTGTCCCTCTCACACTATCCTCAAGGTGCTGACTGTCTGTCCCAGTGTCCCTCTCACACTGTCCTCAAGGTGCTGACTGTCTGTCCCCGTGTCCCAGTGTCCCTCTCAAACTCTCCTCAAGGTGCTGACTGTCTGTCCTGGTGCCCCTCTCACACTCTCCTCAAGGTGCTGACTGTCTGTCCCGGTGTCCCACTCACACTCTCCTCAAGGTGCTGACTGTCTGTCCCGGTGTCCCAGTGTCCCCCTCTCACACTCTCCTCAAGGTGCTGACTGTCTGAACCGGTGTCCCACTCACACTCTCCTCAAGGTGCTGACTGTCTGTCCCGGTGTCCCTGTGTCCCTCTCACACTCTCCTCAAGGTGCTGACTGTCTGTCCCAGTGTCCCAGTGTCCCTCTCACACTCTCCTCAAGGTGCTGACTGTCTGTCCCAGTGTCCCAGTGTCCTCATCTCACATTCTCCTCAAGGTGCTGACTGTCTGTCCCGGTGTCCCAGTGTCCCTCTCACACTCTCCTCAAGGTGCTGACTGTCTGTCCCAGTGTCCCTCTCACACTCTCCTCAAGGTGCTGACTGTCTGTCCCAGTGTCCCCCTCGCACACTCTCCTCAAGGTGCTGACTGTCTGTCCCAGTGTCCCCCTCTCACAATCTCCTCAAGGTGCTGACTGTCTGTCCCAGTGTCCCCCTCGCACACTCTCCTCAAGGTGCTGACTGTCTGTCCCAGTGTCCCCCTCGCACACTCTCCTCAAGGTGCGGACTGTCTGTCCCATTGTCCCTCTCACACTCTCCCCAAGGTGCTGACTGTCTGTCCCGGTGTCCCAGTGTCCCCCCTCTCACACTCTCATCAAGGTGGTGACTGTCTGTCACAGTGTCCCAGTGTCCCTCTCACACTCTCCTTAAGGTGCTGACTGTCTGTCCCGGTGTCCCAGTGTCCCTCTCACTCTCTCCTCAAGGTGCTGACTGTCTGTCCCAGTGTCCCAATGACCCCCTCTCACACTCTCCTCAAGGTGCTGACTGTCTGTCCCAGTGTCCCTTTCACACTCTCCTCAAGGTGCTGACCGTCTGTCCCCGTGTCCCAGTGTCCCTCTCAAACTCTCCTCAAGGTGCTGACTGTCTGTCCTGGTGCCCCTCTCACACTCTCCTCAAGGTGCTGACTGTCTGTCCCGGTGTCCCACTCACACTCTCCGCAAGGTGCTGACTGTCTGTCCCGGTGTCCCAGTGTCCCCCTCTCACACTCTCCTCAAGGTGCTGACTGTCTGTCCCGCTGTCCCAGTGTCCCTCGCACACTCTCCTCATGGTGCTGACTGTCTGTCCCAGTGTCCCTCTCACACTCTCCTCAAGGTGCTGACTGTCTGTCCCAGTGTCCCCCTCGCACACTCTCCTCAAAGTGCTGACTGTCTGTCCCAGTGTCCCTCTCACACTCTCCTCAAGGTGCTGACTGTCTGTCCCTGTGTCCCAGTGTCCCCCTCTCACACCCTCCTCAAGGTGCTGACTGTCTGTCCCAGTGTCCCAGTGTCCCTCTCACACTCTACTCAAGGTGCTGACTATCTGTCCCCGTGTCCCAGTGTCCCTCTCACACTCTCCTCAAGGTGCTGACTGTCTGTCCCAGTGTCCCTCTCACACTCTCCTCAAGGTGCTGACTGTCTGTCCCAGTGTCCCTCTCACACTCTCCTCAAGGTGCTGACTGTCTGTCCCAGTGTCCCAGTGTCCCTCTCACACTCTCCCCAAGGTGCTGACTGTCTGTCCCCGTGTCCCAGTGTCCCTCTCACACTATCCTCAAGGTGCTGACTGTCTGTCCCAGTGTCCCTCTCACACTGTCCTCAAGGTGCTGACTGTCTGTCCCCGTGTCCCAGTGTCCCTCTCAAACTCTCCTCAAGGTGCTGACTGTCTGTCCTGGTGCCCCTCTCACACTCTCCTCAAGGTGCTGACTGTCTGTCCCGGTGTCCCACTCACACTCTCCTCAAGGTGCTGACTGTCTGTCCCGGTGTCCCAGTGTCCCCCTCTCACACTCTCCTCAAGGTGCTGACTGTCTGAACCGGTGTCCCACTCACACTCTCCTCAAGGTGCTGACTGTCTGTCCCGGTGTCCCTGTGTCCCTCTCACACTCTCCTCAAGGTGCTGACTGTCTGTCCCAGTGTCCCAGTGTCCCTCTCACACTCTCCTCAAGGTGCTGACTGTCTGTCCCAGTGTCCCAGTGTCCTCATCTCACATTCTCCTCAAGGTGCTGACTGTCTGTCCCGGTGTCCCAGTGTCCCTCTCACACTCTCCTCAAGGTGCTGACTGTCTGTCCCAGTGTCCCTCTCACACTCTCCTCAAGGTGCTGACTGTCTGTCCCAGTGTCCCCCTCGCACACTCTCCTCAAGGTGCTGACTGTCTGTCCCAGTGTCCCCCTCTCACAATCTCCTCAAGGTGCTGACTGTCTGTCCCAGTGTCCCCCTCGCACACTCTCCTCAAGGTGCTGACTGTCTGTCCCAGTGTCCCCCTCGCACACTCTCCTCAAGGTGCGGACTGTCTGTCCCATTGTCCCTCTCACACTCTCCCCAAGGTGCTGACTGTCTGTCCCGGTGTCCCAGTGTCCCCCCTCTCACACTCTCATCAAGGTGGTGACTGTCTGTCACAGTGTCCCAGTGTCCCTCTCACACTCTCCTTAAGGTGCTGACTGTCTGTCCCGGTGTCCCTCTCACTCTCTCCTCAAGGTGCTGACTGTCTGTCCCAGTGTCCCAATGACCCCCTCTCACACTCTCCTCAAGGTGCTGACTGTCTGTCCCAGTGTCCCTTTCACACTCTCCTCAAGGTGCTGACCGTCTGTCCCCGTGTCCCAGTGTCCCTCTCAAACTCTCCTCAAGGTGCTGACTGTCTGTCCTGGTGCCCCTCTCACACTCTCCTCAAGGTGCTGACTGTCTGTCCCGGTGTCCCACTCACACTCTCCGCAAGGTGCTGACTGTCTGTCCCGGTGTCCCAGTGTCCCCCTCTCACACTCTCCTCAAGGTGCTGACTGTCTGTCCCGCTGTCCCAGTGTCCCTCGCACACTCTCCTCATGGTGCTGACTGTCTGTCCCAGTGTCCCTCTCACACTCTCCTCAAGGTGCTGACTGTCTGTCCCAGTGTCCCTCTCACACTCTCCTCAAGGTGCTGACTGTCTGTCCCTGTGTCCCAGTGTCCCCCTCTCACACCCTCCTCAAGGTGCTGACTGTCTGTCCCAGTGTCCCAGTGTCCCTCTCACACTCTACTCAAGGTGCTGACTATCTGTCCCCGTGTCCCAGTGTCCCTCTCACACTCTCCTCAAGGTGCTGACTGTCTCTCCCAGTGTCCCTCTCACACTCTCCTCAAGGTGCTGACTGTCTGTCCCAGTGTCCCTCTCACACTCTCCTCAAGGTGCTGACTGTCTTTCCCAGTGTCCCAGTGTCCCTCTCACACTCTCCTCAAGGTGCTGACTGTCTGTCCCCGTGTCCCAGTGTCCCTCTCACACTATCCTCAAGGTGCTGACTGTCTTTCCCAGTGTCCCTCTCACACTCTCCTCAAGGTGCTGACTGTCTGTCCCCGTGTCCCAGTGTCCCTCTCACACTCTCCTCAAGGGGCTGACTGTCTGTCCCGGTGTCCCAGTGTCCCCTCTCACACTCTCCTCAAGCTGCTGACTGTCTGTCCTGGTGTCCCTCTCACACTCTACTCAAGGTGCTGACTGTCTGAACCGGTGTCCCACTCACACTCTCCTCAAGGTGCTGACTGTCTGTCCCGGTGTCCCCGTGTCCCTCTCACACTCTCCTCAAGGTGCTGACTGTCTGTCCCAGTGTCCCAGTGTCCCTCTCACACTCTCCTCATGGTGCTGACTGTCTGTCCCAGTGTCCCAGTGTCCTCATCTCACATTCTCCTCAAGGTGCTGACTGTCTGTCCCGGTGTCCCAGTGTCCCTCTCACACTCTCCTCAAGGTGCTGACTGTCTGTCCCAGTGTCCCTCTCACACTCTCCTCAAGGTGCTGACTGTCTGTCCCAGTGTCCCCCTCGCACACTCTCCTCAAGGTGCTGACTGTCTGTCCCAGTGTCCCCCTCTCACAATCTCCTCAAGGTGCTGACTGTCTGTCCCAGTGTCCCCCTCGCACACTCTCCTCAAGGTGCTGACTGTCTGTCCCAGTGTCCCCCTCGCACACTCTCCCCAAGGTGCTGACTGTCTGTCCCGGTGTCCCAGTGTCCCCCCTCTCACACCCTCCTCAATGTGCTGACTGTCTGTCCCAGTGTCCCAGTGTCCCCCCTCTCACACTCTCATCAAGGTGGTGACTGTCTGTCACAGTGTCCCAGTGTCCCTCTCACACTCTCCTTAAGGTGCTGACTGTCTGTCCCGGTGTCCCAGTGTCCCTCTCACACTCTCCTCAAGGTGCTGACTGTCTGTCCCAGTGTCCCAATGTCCCCCTCTCACACTCTCCTCAAGGTGCTGACTGTCTGTCCCAGTGTCCCTTTCACACTCTCCTCAAGGTGCTGACCGTCTGTCCCCGTGTCCCAGTGTCCCTCTCAAACTCTCCTCAAGGTGCTGACTGTCTGTCCTGGTCCCCCTCTCACACTCTCCTCAAGGTGCTGACTGTCTGTCCCGGTGTCCCACTCACACTCTCCTCAAGGTGCTGACTGTCTGTCCCGGTGTCCCAGTGTCCCCCTCTCACACTCTCCTCAAGGTGCTGACTGTCTGTCCCGGTGTCCCAGTGTCCCTCGCACACTCTCCTCATGGTGCTGACTGTCTGTCCCAGTGTCCCTCTCACACTCTCCTCAAGGTGCTGACTGTCTGTCCCAGTGTCCCTCTCACACTCTCCTCAAGGGGCTGACTGTCTGTCCCTGTGTCCCAGTGTCCCCCTCTCACACCCTCCTCAAGGTGCTGACTGTCTGTCCCAGTGTCCCAGTGTCCCTCTCACACTCTACTCAAGGTGCTGACTATCTGTCCCCGTGTCCCAGTGTCCCTCTCACACTCTCCTCAAGGTGCTGACTGTCTGTCCCAGTGTCCCTCTCGCACTCTCCTCAAGGTGCTGACTGTCTGTCCCAGTGTCCCTCTCACACTCTCCTCAAGGTGCTGACTGTCTGTCCCAGTGTCCCAGTGTCCCTCTCACACTCTCCTCAAGGTACTGACTGTCTGTCCCCGTGTCCCAGTGTCCCTCTCACACTATCCTCAAGGTGCTGACTGTCTGTCCCAGTGTCCCTCTCACACTCTCCTCAAGGTGCTGACTGTCTGTCCCCGTGTCCCAGTGTCCCTCTCACACTCTCCTCAAGGGGCTGACTGTCTGTCCCGGTGTCCCAGTGTCCCCTCTCACACTCTCCTCAAGCTGCTGACTGTCTGTCCTGGTGTCCCTCTCACACTCTACTCAAGGTGCTGACTGTCTGAACCGGTGTCCCACTCACACTCTCCTCAAGGTGCTGACTGTCTGTCCCGGTGTCCCTGTGTCCCTCTCACACTCTCCTCAAGGTGCTGACTGTCTGTCCCAGTGTCCCTCTCATACTCTCCTCAAGGTGCTGACTGTCTGTCCCAGTGTCCCAGTGTCCTCATCTCACATTATCCTCAAGGTGCTGACTGTCTGTCCCGGTGTCGCAGTGTCCCTCTCACACTCTCCTCAAGGTGCTCACTGTCTGTCCCAGTGTCCCTCTCACACTCTCCTCAATTTGCTGACTGTCTGTCGCAGTGTCCCTCTCACACTCTCCTCAAGGTGCTGACTGTCTGTCCCGATGTCCCAGTGTCCCCCATCTCACACTCTCCTCAAGGTGCTGACTGTCTGTCCCGATGTCCCAGTGTCCCTCTCACACTCTCCTCAAGGTGCTGACTGTCTGTCCCAGTGTCCCAGTGTCCCCCATCTCACACTCTCCTCAAGGTGCTGTCTGTCCCGGTGTCCCAGTGTCCCTCTCACACTCTCCTCAAGGTGCTGACTGAATGTCCCGGTGTCCCAGTGTCCCTCTCACGTTCTCCTCAAGGTGCTGACTGTCTGTCCCGGTGTCCCAGTGTCCCCTCTCACACTCTCCTCAAGGTGCTGACTGTCTGTCCCAGTGTCCCTCTCACACTCTCCTCAAGGTGCTGACTGTCTGTCCCGATGTCCCAGTGTCCCCCTCTCACACTCTCCTCAAGGTGCTGACGGTCTGTCTGTCCCAGTGTCCCAGCGTCCCTCTCACACTCTCCTCAAGGTTCTGACTGTCTGTCCCAGTGTCCCAGTGTCCCTCTCACACTCTCCTCAAGGTGCTGACTGTCTGTCCCAGTGTCCCTCTCACCTCAAGGTGCTGACTGTCTGTCCCGGTGTCCCAGTGTCCCCCTCTCACACTCTCCTCAAGGTGCTGACTGTCTGTCCCGGTGTCCCAGTGTCCCCCTCTCACACTCTCCTCAAGGTGCTGACTGTCTGTCCCGGTGTCCCAGTGTCCCTCTCACACTCTCCTCAAGGTGCTGACTGTCTGTCCCAGTGTCCCTCTCACCTCAAGGTGCTGACTGTCTGTCCCGGTGTCCCAGTGTCCCCCTCTCACACTCTTCTCAAGGTGCTGACTGTCTGTCCCTATGTCCCGTGCCCCCCTCTCACCCTCTCCTCAAGGTGCTGACTGTCTGTCCCGGTGTCCCAGTGTCCCCCTCGCACACTCTCCTCAAGGTGCTGACTGTCTGTCCCGGTGTCCCAGTGTCCCCTCTCACACTCTCCTCAAGGTGCTGACTGTCTGTCCCAGTGTCCCTGTCACACTCTCATCAAGGTGCTGACTGTCTGTCCCAGTGTCCCTCTCACACTCTCCTCAAGGTGCTGACTGTCTGTCCCGGTGTCCCAGTGTCCCTCTCACACTCTCCTCAAGGTGCTGACTGTCTGTCCCAGTGTCCCTCTCACACTTTCCTCAAGGTGCTGACTGTCTGTCCCAGTGTCCCCCTCTCACACTCTCCTCAAGGTGCTGACTGTCTGTCCCGGTGTCCCAGTGTCCCCCTCGCTCACTCTCCTCAAGGTGCTGACTGTCTGTCCCAGAGTCCCTCTCACACTTTCCTGAAGGTGCTGACTGTCTGTCCCAGTGTCCCCCTCTCACACTCTCCTCAAGGTGCTGACTGTCTGTCCCGGTGTCCCAGTGTCCCTCTCAAACTCTCCTCAAGGTGCTGACTGTCTGTCCCAGTGTCCCCCTCGCACACTCTCCTCAAGGTGCTGACTGTCTGTCCCAGTGTCCCTCTCACACTCTCCTCAAGGTGCTGACTGTCTGTCCCGGTGTCCCAATGTCCCGCTCGCACACTCTCCTCAAGGTGCTGACTGTCTGTCCCAGTGCCCCCTCTCACAATCTCCTCAAGGTGCTGACTGACTGTCCCAGTGTCCCTCTCACACTCTCCTCAAGGTGCTGACTGTCTGTTCCAGTGTCCCAGTGTCCCCCTCGCACACTCTCCTCAAGGTGCTGACTGTCTGTCCCGGTGTCCCAGTGTCCCTCTCACACTCTCCTCAAGGTGCTGACTGTCTGTCCCAGTGTCCCAGTGTCCCTCTCACACTCTCCTCAAGGTGCTGACTGTCTGTCCCAGTGTCCCAGTGTCCCTCTCACAGTCTCCTCAAGGTGCTGACTGTCTGTCCCAGTGTCCCTCTCACACTCTCCTCAAGGTACTGACTGTCTGTCCCGGTGTCCCAGTGTCCCCCTCGCACACTCTCCTCAAGGTGCTGACTGTCTGTCCCAGTGTCCCTCTCACACTTTCCTCAAGGTGCTGACTGTCTGTCCCAGTGTCCCCCTCTCACACTCTCCTTAAGGTGCAGACTGTCTGTCCCGGTGTCCCAGTGTCCCTCTCACACTCTCCTCAAGGTGCTGACTGTCTGTCCCAGTGTCCCTCTCACACTCTCCTCAAGGTGCTGACTGTCTGTCCCAGTGTCCCTCTCACACTCTCCCCAAAGTGCTGACGGTCTGTCCCAGTGTCCCAGTGTCCCTCTCACACTCTCCTCAAGGTGCTGACTGTCTGTCCCAGTGTCCCAGTGTCACTCTCACACTCTCCTCAAGGTGCTGACTGTCTGTCCCGGTGTCCCAGTGTCACTCTCACACTCTCCTCAAGGTGCTGACTGTCTGTCCCAGTGTCCCTCTAACACTCTCCTCAAGTTGCTGACTGTCTGTCCCGATGTCCCAGTGTCCCCCATCTCACACTCTCCTCAAGGTGCTGACTGTCTGTCCGATGTCCCAGTGTCCCTCTCACACTCTCCTCAAGGTGCTGACTGTCTGTCCCAGTGTCCCAGTGTCCCCCATCTCACACTCTCCTCAAGGTGCTGTCTGTCCCGGTGTCCCAGTGTCCCTCTCACACTCTCCTCAAGGTGCTGACAGTCTGTCCCAGTGTCCCAGTGTCCCCCATCTCACACTCTCCTCAAGGTGCTGACTGTCTGTCCCGGTGTCCCAGTGTCCCTCTCACACTCTCCTCAAGGTGCTGACTGTCTGTCCCGATCTCCCAGTGTCCCTCTCACACTCTCCTCAAGGTGCTGACTGTCTGTCCCGGTGTCCCAGTGTCCCTCTCACATTCTCCTCAAGGTGCTGACTGTCTGTCCCAGTGTCCCAGTGTCCCTCTCACACTCTCCTGAAGGTGCTGACTGTCTGTCCCGATGTCCCAGTGTCCCTCTCACACTCTCCTCAAGGTGCTGACTGTCTGTCCCGGTGTCCCAGTGTCCCTCTCACACTCTCCTCAAGGTGCTGACTGTCTGTCCCAGTGTCCCTCTCACACTCTCCTCAAGGTGCTGACTTTCTGTCCCGATGTCCCAGTGTCCCTCTCACACTCTCCTCAAGGTGCTGACTGTCTGTCCCAGTGTCCCTCTCACACTCTCCTCAAGGTTCTGACTGTCTGTCCCGGTGTCCCAGTGTCCCCCTCTCACACTCTCCTCAAGGTGCTGACTGTCTGTCCCGGTGTCCCAGTGTGCCCCTCTCACACTCTCCTCAAGGAGCTGACTGTCTGTCCCGGTGTCCCAGTGTCCCCCTCTCACACTCTCCTCAAGGTGCTGACTGTCTGTCCCGATGTCCCGTGCCCCCCTCTCACCCTCTCCTCAAGGTGCTGACTGTCTGTCCCGGTGTCCCAGTGTCCCCCTCGCACACTCTCCTCAAGGTGCTGACTGTCTGTCCCAGTGTCCCTCTCACACTCTCCTCAAGGTGCTGACTGTCTGTCCCACTGTCCCAGTGTCCCCCTCGCACACTCTCCTCAAGGTGCTGACTGTCTGTCCCGGTGTCCCAGTGTCCCTCTCACACTCTCCTCAAGGTGCTGACTGTCTGTCCCAGTGTCCCAGTGTCCCTCTCAAACTCTCCTCAAGGTGCGGACTGTCTGTCCCAGTGTCCCAGTGTCCCTCTCACACACTCTCCTCAAGGTGCTGACTGTCTGTCCCAGTGTCCCTCTCACACTTTCCTCAAGGTGCTGACTGTCTGTCCCAGTGTCCCTCTCACACTCTCCTCAAGGTGCTGACTGTCTGTCCCAGTGTCCCAGTGTCCCCCTCGCACACTCTCCTCAAGGTGCTGACTGTCTGTCCCAGTGTCCCTCTCACACTTTCCTCAAGGTGCTGACTGTCTGTCCCAGTGTCCCCCTCTCACACTCTCCTCAAGGTGCTGACTGTCTGTCCCGGTGTCCCAGTGTCCCCCTCGCACACTCTCCTCAAGGTGCTGACTGTCTGTCCCAGTGTCCCTCTCACACTTTCCTCAAGGTGCTGACTGTCTTTCCCAGTGTCCCCCACTCACACTCTCCTCAAGGTGCTGACTGTCTGTCCCTGTGTCCCAGTGTCCCTCTCACACTCTCCTCAAGGTGCTGACTGTCTGTCCCAGTGTGCCCCTCGCACACTCTCCTCAAGGTGCTGACTGTCTGTCCCAGTGTCCCTCTCACACTTTCCTCAAGGTGCTGACTGTCTGTCCCAGTGTCCCTCTCACACTCTCCTCAAGGTGCTGACTGTCTGTCCCGGTGTCCCAGTGTCCCTCTCACACTCTCCTCAAGGTGCTGACTGTCTGACCCAGTGTCCCCCTCGCACACTCTCCTCAAGGTGCTGACTGTCTGTCCCAGTGTCCCCCTCTCACAATCTCCTCAAGGTGCTGACTGACTGTCCCAGTGTCCCCCTCTCACACTCTCCTCAAGGTGCTGACTGTCTGTCCCAGTGTCCCTCTCACTCTCTCCCCAAGGTGCTGACTGTCTGTCCCAGTGTCCCCCTCGCACACTCTCCTCACGGTGCTGACTGTCTGTCCCGGTGTCCCAGTGTCCCTCTCACACTCTCCTCAAGGTGCTTACTGTCTGTCCCAGTGTCCCAGTGTCCCTCTCACACTCTCCTCAAGGTGCTGACTGTCTGTCCCAGTGTCCCTCTCACACACTCCTCAAGGTACTGACTGTCTGTCCCGGTGTCCCAGTGTCCCCCTCGCACACTCTCCTCAAGGTGCTGACTGTCTGTCCCAGTGTCCCTCTCTCACACTCTCCTCAAGGTGCTGACTGTCTGTCCCGGTGTCCCAGTGTCCCCCTCTCACACTCTCCTCAAGGTGCTGACTGACTGTTCCGGTGTCCCAGTGTCCCTCTCACACTCTCCTCAAGGTGCTGACTGTCTGTGCCAGTGTCCCCCTCTCACAATCTCCTCAGGGTGCTGAATGTCTGTCCCAGTGTCCCTCTCACACTCTCCTCAAGGTGCTGACTGTCTGTCCCGGTGTCCCACTGTCCCCCTCACACTCTCTTCTAGGTGCTGACTGTCTGTCCCAGTGTCCCAGTGTCCCTCGCACACTCTCCTCAAGGTGCTGACTGTCTGTCCCAGTGTCCCTCTAACACTCTCCTCAAGTTGCTGACTGTCTGTCCCGATGTCCCAGTGTCCCCCATCTCACATTCTCCTCAAGGTGCTGACTGTCTGTCCGATGTCCCAGTGTCCCTCTCACACTCTCCTCAAGGTGCTGACTGTCTGTCCCAGTGTCCCAGTGTCCCCCATCTCACACTCTCCTCAAGGTGCTGTCTGTCCCGGTGTCCCAGTGTCCCTCTCACACTCTCCTCAAGGTGCTGACAGTCTGTCCCAGTGTCCCAGTGTCCCCCATCTCACACTCTCCTCAAGGTGCTGACTGTCTGTCCCGGTGTCCCAGTGTCCCTCTCACACTCTCCTCAAGGTGCTGACTGTCTGTCCCGATCTCCCAGTGTCCCTCTCACACTCTCCTCAAGGTGCTGACTGTCTGTCCCGGTGTCCCAGTGTCCCTCTCACATTCTCCTCAAGGTGCTGACTGTCTGTCCCAGTGTCCCAGTGTCCCTCTCACACTCTCCTGAAGGTGCTGACTGTCTGTCCCGATGTCCCAGTGTCCCTCTCACACTCTCCTCAAGGTGCTGACTGTCTGTCCCGGTGTCCCAGTGTCCCTCTCACACTCTCCTCAAGGTGCTGACTGTCTGTCCCAGTGTCCCTCTCACACTCTCCTCAAGGTGCTGACTTTCTGTCCCGATGTCCCAGTGTCCCTCTCACACTCTCCTCAAGGTGCTGACTGTCTGTCCCAGTGTCCCTCTCACACTCTCCTCAAGGTGCTGACTTTCTGTCCCGATGTCCCAATGTCCCTCTCACACTCTCCTCAAGGTGCTGACTGTCTGTCCCAGTGTCCCTCTCACACTCTCCTCAAGGTTCTGACTGTCTGTCCCGGTGTCCCAGTGTGCCCCTCTCACACTCTCCTCAAGGAGCTGACTGTCTGTCCCGGTGTCCCAGTGTCCCCCTCTCACACTCTCCTCAAGGTGCTGACTGTCTGTCCCGATGTCCCGTGCCCCCCTCTCACCCTCTCCTCAAGGTGCTGACTGTCTGTCCCGGTGTCCCAGTGTCCCCCTCGCACACTCTCCTCAAGGTGCTGACTGTCTGTCCCGGTGTCCCACTGTCCCCTCTCACACTCTCCTCAAGGTGCTGACTGTCTGTCCCAGTGTCCCTCTCACACTCTCCTCAAGGTGCTGACTGTCTGTCCCACTGTCCCAGTGTCCCCCTCGCACACTCTCCTCAAGGTGCTGACTGTCTGTCCCGGTGTCCCAGTGTCTCTCTCACACTCTCCTCAAGGTGCTGACTGTCTGTCCCAGTGTCCCAGTGTCCCTCTCAAACTCTCCTCAAGGTGCGGACTGTCTGTCCCAGTGTCCCAGTGTCCCTCTCACACACTCTCCTCAAGGTGCTGACTGTCTGTCCCAGTGTCCCTCTCACACTTTCCTCAAGGTGCTGACTGTCTGTCCCAGTGTCCCTCTCACACTCTCCTCAAGGTGCTGACTGTCTGTCCCAGTGTCCCAGTGTCCCCCTCGCACACTCTCCTCAAGGTGCTGACTGTCTGTCCCAGTGTCCCTCTCACACTTTCCTCAAGGTGCTGACTGTCTGTCCCAGTGTCCCCCTCTCACACTCTCCTCAAGGTGCTGACTGTCTGTCCCGGTGTCCCAGTGTCCCCCTCGCACACTCTCCTCAAGGTGCTGACTGTCTGTCCCAGTGTCCCTCTCACACTTTCCTCAAGGTGCTGACTGTCTGTCCCAGTGTCCCCCACTCACACTCTCCTCAAGGTGCTGACTGTCTGTCCCTGTGTCCCAGTGTCCCTCTCACACTCTCCTCAAGGTGCTGACTGTCTGTCCCAGTGTCCCCCTCGCACACTCTCCTCAAGGTGCTGACTGTCTGTCCCAGTGTCCCTCTCACACTCTCCTCAAGGTGCTGACTGTCTGTCCCGGTGTCCCAGTGTCCCTCTCACACTCTCCTCAAGGTGCTGACTGTCTGACCCAGTGTCCCCCTCGCACACTCTCCTCAAGGTGCTGACTGTCTGTCCCAGTGTCCCCCTCTCACAATCTCCTCAAGGTGCTGACTGACTGTCCCAGTGTCCCCCTCTCACACTCTCCTCAAGGTGCTGACTGTCTGTCCCAGTGTCCCTCTCACTCTCTCCCCAAGGTGCTGACTGTCTGTCCCAGTGTCCCCCTCGCACACTCTCCTCACGGTGCTGACTGTCTGTCCCGGTGTCCCAGTGTCCCTCTCACACTCTCCTCAAGGTGCTTACTGTCTGTCCCAGTGTCCCAGTGTCCCTCTCACACTCTCCTCAAGGTGCTGACTGTCTGTCCCAGTGTCCCTCTCACACACTCCTCAAGGTACTGACTGTCTGTCCCGGTGTCCCAGTGTCCCCATGGCACACTCTCCTCAAGGTGCTGACTGTCTGTCCCAGTGTCCCTCTCTCACACTCTCCTCAAGGTGCTGACTGTCTGTCCCGGTGTCCCAGTGTCCCCCTCTCACACACTCCTCAAGGTGCTGACTGACTGTTCCGGTGTCCCAGTGTCCCTCTCACACTCTCCTCAAGGTGCTGACTGTCTGTGCCAGTGTCCCCCTCTCACAATCTCCTCAGGGTGCTGAATGTCTGTCCCAGTGTCCCTCTCACACTCTCCTCAAGGTGCTGACTGTCTGTCCCGGTGTCCCACTGTCCCCCTCACACTCTCTTCTAGGTGCTGACTGTCTGTCCCGGTGTCCCAGTGTCCCTCGCACACTCTCCTCAAGGTGCTGACTGTCTGTCCCAGTGTCCCTCTCACACTCTCCTCAAGGTGCTGACTGTCTGTCCCGGTGTCCCAGTGTCCCTCTCACACTCTCCTCAAGGTGCTGACTGTCCCGGTGTCCCAGCGTCCCCCTCTCACACCCTCCTCAAGGTGCTGACTGTCTGTCCCAGTGTCCCTCTCACACTCTCCTCAAGGTGCTGACTGTCTGTCACGGTGTCCCAGTGTCCCTCTCACACTCTCCTCAAGGTGGTGACTGTCTGTCCCAGTGTCCCAGTGTCCCTCTCACAGTCTCCTCAAAGTGCTGACTGTCTGTCCCGGCGTCCCAGTGTCCCTCTCACACTCTCCTCAAGGTGCTGACTGTCTGTCCCAGTGTCCCAATGTCCCCCTCTCACACTCTCCTCAAGGTGCTGACTGTCTGTCCCCGTGTCCCACTGTCCCTCTCAAACTCTCCTCAAGGTGCTGACTGTCTGTCCTGGTGCCCCTCTCACACTCTACTCAAGGTGCTGACTGTCTGTCCCGGTGTCCCTCTCACCTCAAGGTGCTGACTGTCTGTCACGGTGTCCCAGTGTCCCCCTCTCCCACTCTCCTCAAGGTGCTGACTGTCTGTCCCGGTGTCCCAGTGTCCCTCTCACACTCTCCTCAAGGTGCTGACTGTATGTCCCAGTGTCCCTCTCACACTCTCCTCAAGGTGCTGACTGTCTGTCCCAGTGTCCCTCTCACACTCTCCTCAAGGTGCTGACTGTCTGTCCCGGTGTCCCAGTGTCCCCCTCTCACCCCCTCCTCAAGGTGCTGACTGTCTGTCCCAGTGTCCCAGTGTCCCTCTCACACTCTTCTCAAGGTGCTGACTGTCTGTCCCGGTGTCCCAGTGTCCCCCTCTCACACTCTCCTCAAGGTGCTGACTGTCTGTCCCAGTGTCCCAGTGTCCCTCTCACACTCTCCTCAAGGTGCTGACTGTCTGTCCCGATGTCCCAGTGTCCCCCATCTCACACTCTCCTCAAGATGCTGACTGTCTGTCCCGATGTCCCAGTGTCCCTCTCACACTCTCCTTAAGGTGCTGACTGTCTGTCCCAGTGTCCCAGTTGTCCCCCATCCTACACTCTCCTCAAGGTGCTGTCTGTCCCGGTGTCCCAGTGTCCCTCTCACACTCTCCTCAAGGTGCTGACTGTCTGTCCCTGTGTCCCAGTGTCCCCGCTCACACCCTCCTCAAGGTGCTGACTGTCTGTCCCAGTGTCCCAGTGTCCCTCTCACACTCTACTCAAGGTGCTGACTGTCTGTCCCGGTGTCCCAGTGTCCCCCTCTCACACTCTCCTCAAGGTGCTGACTGTCTGTCCCAGTGTCCCTCTCACACTCTCCTCAAGGTGCTGACTGTCTGTCCCGGTGTCCCAGTGTCCCCCTCTCACACTCTCCTCAAGGTGCTGACTGTCTGTCCCAGTGTCCCTCTCACTCTCTCCCCAAGGTGCTGACTGTCTGTCCCAGTGTCCCCCTCGCACACTCTCCTCACGGTGCTGACTGTCTGTCCCGGTGTCCCAGTGTCCCTCTCACACTCTCCTCAAGGTGCTTACTGTCTGTCCCAGTGTCCCAGTGTCCCTCTCACACTCTCCTCAAGGTGCTGACTGTCTGTCCCAGTGTCCCTCTCACACACTCCTCAAGGTACTGACTGTCTGTCCCGGTGTCCCAGTGTCCCCATGGCACACTCTCCTCAAGGTGCTGACTGTCTGTCCCAGTGTCCCTCTCTCACACTCTCCTCAAGGTGCTGACTGTCTGTCCCGGTGTCCCAGTGTCCCCCTCTCACACACTCCTCAAGGTGCTGACTGACTGTTCCGGTGTCCCAGTGTCCCTCTCACACTCTCCTCAAGGTGCTGACTGTCTGTGCCAGTGTCCCCCTCTCACAATCTCCTCAGGGTGCTGAATGTCTGTCCCAGTGTCCCTCTCACACTCTCCTCAAGGTGCTGACTGTCTGTCCCGGTGTCCCACTGTCCCCCTCACACTCTCTTCTAGGTGCTGACTGTCTGTCCCGGTGTCCCAGTGTCCCTCGCACACTCTCCTCAAGGTGCTGACTGTCTGTCCCAGTGTCCCTCTCACACTCTCCTCAAGGTGCTGACTGTCTGTCCCGGTGTCCCAGTGTCCCTCTCACACTCTCCTCAAGGTGCTGACTGTCCCGGTGTCCCAGTGTCCCCCTCTCACACCCTCCTCAAGGTGCTGACTGTCTGTCCCAGTGTCCCTCTCACACTCTCCTCAAGGTGCTGACTGTCTGTCACGGTGTCCCAGTGTCCCTCTCACACTCTCCTCAAGGTGGTGACTGTCTGTCCCAGTGTCCCAGTGTCCCTCTCACAGTCTCCTCAAAGTGCTGACTGTCTGTCCCGGCGTCCCAGTGTCCCTCTCACACTCTCCTCAAGGTGCTGACTGTCTGTCCCAGTGTCCCAATGTCCCCCTCTCACACTCTCCTCAAGGTGCTGACTGTCTGTCCCCGTGTCCCACTGTACCTCTCAAACTCTCCTCAAGGTGCTGACTGTCTGTCCTGGTGCCCCTCTCACACTCTACTCAAGGTGCTGACTGTCTGTCCCGGTGTCCCTCTCACCTCAAGGTGCTGACTGTCTGTCACGGTGTCCCAGTGTCCCCCTCTCCCACTCTCCTCAAGGTGCTGACTGTCTGTCCCGGTGTCCCAGTGTCCCTCTCACACTCTCCTCAAGGTGCTGACTGTATGTCCCAGTGTCCTCTCACACTCTCCTCAAGGTGCTGACTGTCTGTCCCAGTGTCCCTCTCACACTCTCCTCAAGGTGCTGACTGTCTGTCCCGGTGTCCCAGTGTCCCCCTCTCACACCCTCCTCAAGGTGCTGACTGTCTGTCCCAGTGTCCCAGTGTCCCTCTCACACTCTTCTCAAGGTGCTGACTGTCTGTCCCGGTGTCCCAGTGTCCCCCTCTCACACTCTCCTCAAGGTGCTGACTGTCTGTCCCAGTGTCCCAGTGTCCCTCTCACACTCTCCTCAAGGTGCTGACTGTCTGTCCCGATGTCCCAGTGTCCCCCATCTCACACTCTCCTCAAGATGCTGACTGTCTGTCCCGATGTCCCAGTGTCCCTCTCACACTCTCCTTAAGGTGCTGACTGTCTGTCCCAGTGTCCCAGTTGTCCCCCATCCTACACTCTCCTCAAGGTGCTGTCTGTCCCGGTGTCCCAGTGTCCCTCTCACACTCTCCTCAAGGTGCTGACTGTCTGTCCCTGTGTCCCAGTGTCCCCGCTCACACCCTCCTCAAGGTGCTGACTGTCTGTCCCAGTGTCCCAGTGTCCCTCTCACACTCTACTCAAGGTGCTGACTGTCTGTCCCGGTGTCCCAGTGTCCCCCTCTCACACTCTCCTCAAGGTGCTGACTGTCTGTCCCAGTGTCCCTCTCACACTCTCCTCAAGGTGCTGACTGTCTGTC
The DNA here is from genome assembly GCF_964213995.1 of Mustelus asterias. NCBI lineage: Eukaryota > Metazoa > Chordata > Chondrichthyes > Carcharhiniformes > Triakidae > Mustelus > Mustelus asterias. The sequence goes on along the minus strand of NW_027590098.1, from coordinate 242,871 downwards.
CCGGTGTCCCAGTGTCCCCCTCTCACACCCTCCTCAAGGTGCTGACTCTCTGTCCCAGTGTCCCTCTCACACTCTACTCAAGGTGCTGACTGTCTGTCCCGGTGTCCCAGTGTCCCCCTCTCACACTCTCCTCAAGGTGCTGACTGTCTGTCCCAGTGTCCCAGTGTCCCTCTCACACTCTGCTCAAGGTGCTGACTGTCTGTCCCCGTGTCCCAGTGTCCCTCTCACACTATCCTCAAGGTGCTGACTGTCTGTCCCAGTGTCCCTCTCACACTCTCCTCAAGGTGCTGACTGTCTGTCCCCGTGTCCCAGTGTCCCTCTCACACTCTCCTCAAGGGGCTGACTGTCTGTCCCGGTGTCCCAGTGTCCCCTCTCACACTCTCCTCAAGGTGCTGACTGTCTGTCCTGGTGTCCCTCTCACACTCTACTCAAGGTGCTGACCGTCTGTACCGGTGTCCCACTCACACTCTCCTCAAGGTGCTGACTGTCTGTCCCAGTGTCCCAGTGTCCCCATCTCACATTCTCCTCAAGGTGCTGACTGTCTGTCCCGGTGTCCCAGTGTCCCTCTCACACTCTCCTCAAGGTGCTGACTGTCTGTCCCAGTGTCCCTCTCACACTCTCCTCAAGGTGCTGACTGTCTGCCCCAGTGTCCCTCTCACACTCTCCTCAAGGTGCTGACTGTCTGTCCCGATGTCCCAGTGTCCCCCATCTCACACTCTCCTCAAGGTGCTGACTGTCTGTCCCGATGTCCCAGTGTCCCTCTCACACTCTCCTCAAGGTGCTGACTGTCTGTCCCAGTGTCCCAGTGTCCCCCATCTCACCCTCTCCTCAAGGTGCTGTCTGTCCCGGTGCCCCAGTGTCCCTCTCACATTCTCCTCAAGGTGCTGACTGTCTGTCCCGGTGTCCCAGTGTCCCCTCTCACACTCTCCTCAAGGTGCTGACTGTCTGTCCCAGTGTCCCTCTCACACTCTCCTCAAGGTGCTGACTGTCTGTCCCGATGTCCCAGTGTCCCCCTCTCACACTCTCCTCAAGGTGCTGACGGTCTGTCTGTCCCAGTGACCCAGCGTCCCTCTCACACTCTCCTCAAGGTGCTGACTGTCTGTCCCGGTGTCCCAGTGTCCCCCTCCCACACTCTCCTCAAGGTGCTGACTGTCTGTCCCGGTGTCCCAGTGTCCCCCTCTCACACTCTTCTCAAGGTGCTGACTGTCTGTCCCGATGTCCCGTGCCCCCCTCTCACCCTCTCCTCAAGGTGCTGACTGTCTGTCCCGGTGTCCCAGTGTCCCCCTCGCACACTCTCCTCAAGGTGCTGACTGTCTGTCCCGGTGTCCCAGTGTCCCCTCTCACACTCTCCTCAAGGTGCTGACTGTCTGTCCCAGTGTCCCTGTCACACTCTCCTCAAGGTGCTGACTGTCTGTCCCAGTGTCCCAGTGTCCCCCTCGCACACTCTCCTCAAGGTGCTGACTGTCTGTCCCGGTGTCCCTGTGTCCCTCTCACACTCTCCTCAAGGTGCTGACTGTCTGTCCCAGTGTCCCAGTGTCCCTCTCACACTCTCCTCAAGGTGCTGACTGTCTGTCCCAGTGTCCCAGTGTCCCTCTCACACTCTCCTCAAGGTGCTGACTGGCTGTCCCAGTGTCCCTCTCACACTCTCCTCAAGGTGCTGACTGTCTGTCCCGGTGTCCCAGTGTCCCCCTCGCACACTCTCCTCAAGGTGCTGACTGTATGTCCCAGTGTCCCTCTCACACTCTCCTCAAGGTGCTGACTGTCTGTCCCAGAGTCCCTCTCACACTTTCCTCAAGGTGCTGACTGTCTGTCCCAGTGTCCCCCTCTCACACTCTCCTCAAGGTGCTGACTGTCAGTCCCGGTGTCCCAGTGTCCCTCTCACACTCTCCTCAAGGTGCTGACTGTCTGTCCCAGAGTCCCCCTCGCACACTCTCCTCAAGGTGCTGACTGTCTGTCCCAGTGTCCCTCTCACACTCTCCTCAAGGTGCTGACTGTCTGTCCCGGTGTCCCAGTGTCCCCCTCGCACACTCTCCTCAAGGTGCTGACTGTCTGTCCCAGTGTCCCCCTCTCACAATCTCCTCAAGGTGCTGACTGACTCTCCCAGTGTCCCTCTCACACTCTCCTCAAGGTGCTGACTGTCTGTCCCAGTGTCCCTCTCACACTCTCCTCAAGGTGCTGACTGTCTGTCCCAGTGTCCCAGTGTCCCTCTCACACTCTCCTCAAGGTGCTGACTGTCTGTCCCAGTGTCCCAGTGTCCCTCTCACAGTCTCCTCAAGGTGCTGACTGTCTGTCCCAGTGTCCCCCTCTCACACTCTCCTCAAGGTGCTGACTGTCAGTCCCGGTGTCCCAGTGTCCCTCTCACACACTCCTCAAGGTGCTGACTGTCTGTCCCAGAGTCCCCCTCGCACACTCTCCTCAAGGTGCTGACTGTCTGTCCCAGTGTCCCTCTCACACTCTCCTCAAGGTGCTGACTGTCTGTCCCGGTGTCCCAGTGTCCCCCTCGCACACTCTCCTCAAGGTGCTGACTGTCTGTCCCAGTGTCCCCCTCTCACAATCTCCTCAAGGTGCTGACTGACTCTCCCAGTGTCCCTCTCACACTCTCCTCAAGGTGCTGACTGTCTGTCCCAGTGTCCCTCTCACACTCTCCTCAAGGTGCTGAATGTCTGTCCCAGTGTCCCTCTCACACTCTCCTCAAGGTGCTGAATGTCTGTCCCAGTGTCCCCCTCTCACACTCTCCTCAAGGTGCTGACTGTCTGTCCCAGTGTCCCTCTCACTCTCTCCCCAAGGTGCTGACTGTCTGTCCCAGTGTCCCCCTCGCACACTCTCCTCACGGTGCTGACTGTCTGTCCCGGTGTCCCAGTGTCCCTCTCACACTCTCCTCAAGGTGCTGACTGTCTGTCCCAGTGTCCCAGTGTCCCTCTCACACTCTCCTCAAGGTGCTGACTGTCTGTCCCAGTGTCCCTCTCACACTCTCCTCAAGGTACTGACTGTCTGTCCCGGTGTCCCAGTGTCCCCCTCGCACACTCTCCTCAAGGTGCTGACTGCCTGTCCCAGTGTCCCTCTCTCACACTCTCCTCAAGGTGCTGACTGTCTGTCCCGGTGTCCCAGTGTCCCCCTCTCACACTCTCCTCAAGGTGCTGACTGACTGTCCCGGTGTCCCAGTGTCCCTCTCACACTCTCCTCAAGGTGCTGACTGTCTGTGCCAGTGTCCCCCTCTCACAATCTCCTCAAGGTGCTGACTGTCTGTCCCAGTGTCCCTCTCACACTCTCCTCAAGGTGCTGACTGTCTGTCCCAGTGTCCCTCTCACACTCTCCTCAAGGTGCTGACTGCCTGTCCCAGTGTCCCTCTCACACTCTCCCCAAGGTGCTGACTGTCTGTCCCCGTGTCCCAATGTCCCTCTCACACTCTCCTCAAGGTGCTGACTGTCTGTCCCAGTGTCCCAGTGTCCCTCTCACACTCTCCTCAAGGTGCTGACTGTCTGTCCCGGTGTCCCAGTGTCCCTCTCACACTCTCCTCAAGGTGCTGACTGTCTGTCCCGGTGTCCCACTGTCCCCCTCACACTCTCGTCAAGGTGCTGACTGTCTGTCCCGGTGTCCCAGTGTCCCTCGCACACTCTCCTCAAGGTGCTGACTGTCTGTCCCAGTGTCCCTCTCACACTCTCCTCAAGGTGCTGACTGTCTGTCCCAGTGTCCCAGTGTCCCTCTCACACTCTCCTCAAGGTGCTGACTGTCTGTCCCGGTGTCCCAGTGTCCCTCTCACACTCTCCTCAAGGTGCTGACTGTCCCGGTGTCCCAGTGTCCCCCTCTCACACCCTCCTCAAGGTGCTGACTGTCTGTCCCAGTGTCCCAGTGTCCCCCCTCTCACACGCTCCTCAAGGTGGTGACTGTCTGTCCCAGTGTCCCAGTGTCCCTCTCACACTCTCCTCAAGGTGCTGACTGTCTGTCCCGGTGTCCCAGTGTCCCTCTCACACTCTCCTCAAGGTGCAGACTGTCTGTCCCAGTGTCCCAATGTCCCCCTCTCACACTCTCCTCAAGGTGCTGACTGTCTGTCCCCGTGTCCCACTGTCCCTCTCAAACTCTCCTCAAGGTGCTGACTGTCTGTCCTGGTGCCTCTCTCACACTCTACTCAAGGTGCTGACTGTCTGTCCCGGTGTCCCTCTCACCTCAAGGTGCTGACTGTCTGTCCCGGTGTCCCAGTGTCCCCCTCTCCCAATCTCCTCAAGGTGCTGACTGTCTGTCCCGGTGTCCCAGTGTCCCTCTCACACTCTCCTCAATGTGCTGACTGTCTGTCCCAGTGTCCCTCTCACACTCTCCTCAAGGTGCTGACTGTCTGTCCCAGTGTCCCACTGTCCCCCTCACACTCTCTTCAAGGTGCTGACTGTCTGTCCCGGTGTCCCAGTGTCCCTCGCACACTCTCCTCAAGGTGCTGACTGTCTGTCCCAGTGTCCCTCTCACACTCTCCTCAAGGTGCTGACTGTCTGTCCCAGTGTCCCAGTGTCCCTCTCACTCTCTCCTCAAGGTGCTGACTGTCTGTCCCGGTGTCCCAGTGTCCCTCTCACACTCTCCTCAAGGTGCTGACTGTCCCGGTGTCCCAGTGTCCCCCTCTCACACCCTCCTCAAGGTGCTGACTGTCTGTCCCAGTGTCCCAGTGTCACCCCTCTCACACGCTCCTCAAGGTGGTGACTGTCTGTCCCAGTGTCCCAGTGTCCCTCTCACACTCTCCTCAAGGTGCTGACTGTCTGTCCCGGTGTCCCAGTGTCCCTCCCACACTCTCCTCAAGGTGCAGACTGTCTGTCCCAGTGTCCCAATGTCCCCCTCTCACACTCTCCTCAAGGTGCTGACTGTCTGTCCCCGTGTCCCACTGTCCCTCTCAAACTCTCCTCAAGGTGCTGACTGTCTTTCCTGGTGCCCCTCTCACACTCTACTCAAGGTGCTGACTGTCTGTCCCGGTGTCCCTCTCACCTCAAGGTGCTGACTGTCTGTTCCGGTGTCCCAGTGTCCCCCTCTCCCACTCTCCTCAAGGTGCTGACTGTCTGTCCCGGTGTCCCAGTGTCCCTCTCACACTCTCCTTAATGTGCTGACTGTCTGTCCCAGTGTCCCTCTCACACTCTCCTCAAGGTGCTGACTGTCTGTCCCAGTGTCCCTCTCACACTCTCCTCAAGGTGCTGACTGTCTGTCCCGGTGTCCCAGTGTCCCCCTCTCATACCCTCCTCAAGGTGCTGACTGTCTGTCCCAGTGTCCCAGTGTCCCTCTCACACTCTTCTCAAGGTGCTGACTGTCTGTCCCGGTGTCCCAGTGTCCCCCTCTCACACTCTCCTCAAGGTGCTGACTGTCTGCCCCAGTGTCCCAGTGTCCCTCTCACACTCTCCTCAAGGTGCTGACTGTCTGTCCCGATGTCCCAGTGTCCCCCATCTCACACTCTCCTCAAGATGCTGACTGTCTGTCCCGATGTCCCAGTGTCCCTCTCACACTCTCCTTAAGGTGCTGACTGTCTGTCCCAGTGTCCCAGTTGTCCCCCATCCTACACTCTCCTCAAGGTGCTGTCTGTCCCGGTGTCCCAGTGTCCCTCTCACACTCTCCTCAAGGTGCTGACTGTCTGTCCCTGTGTCCCAGTGTCCCCCTCTCACACCCTCCTCAAGGTGCTGACTGTCTGTCCCAGTGTCCCAGTGTCCCTCTCACACTCTACTCAAGGTGCTGACTGTCTGTCCCGGTGTCCCAGTGTCCCCCTCTCACACTCTCCTCAAGGTGCTGACTGTCTGTCCCAGTGTCCCTCTCACACTCTCCTCAAGGTGCTGACTGTCTGTCCCGGTGTCCCAGTGTCCCCCTCTCACACCCTCCTCAAGGTGCTGACTGTCTGTCCCGGTGTCCCAGTGTCCCCCTCTCACACTCTCCTCAAGGTGCTGACTGTCTGTCCCAGTGTCCCAGTGTCCCTCTCACACTCTCCTCAAGGTGCTGACTGTCTGTCCCCGTGTCCCAGTGTCCCTCTCACACTATCCTCAAGGTGCTGACTGTCTGTCCCCGTGTCCCAGTGTCCCTCTCACACTCTCCTCAAGGTGCTGACTGTCTGTCCCAGTGTCCCAGTGTCCCTCTCACACTCTCCTCCAGGTGCTGACTGTCTGTCCCGGTGTCCCAGTGTCCCTCTCACACTCTCCTCAAGGTGCTGACTGTCTGTCCCAGTGTCCCTCTCACACTCTCCTCAAGGTGCTGACTGTCTGTCCCAGTGTCCCTCTCACACTCTCCTCAAGGTGCTGACTGTCTGTCCCGATGTCCCAGTATCCCCCATCTCACACTCTCCTCAAGGTGCTGACTGTCTGTCCCGATGTCCCAGTGTCCCTCTCCCACTCTCCTCAAGGTGCTGACTGTCTGTCCCAGTGTCCCAGTGTCCCCCATCTCACACTCTCCTCAAGGTGCGGTCTGTCCCGGTGTCCCAGTGTCCCTCTCACATTCTCCTCAAGGTGCTGACTGTCTGTCCCGGTGTCCCAGTGTCCCCTCTCACACTCTCCTCAACGTGCTGACTGTCTGCCCCAGTGTCCCTCTCACACTCTCCTCAAGGTGCTGACTGTCTGTCCCGATGTCCCAGTGTCCCTCTCTCACACTCTCCTCAAGGTGCTGACGGTCTGTCTGTCCCAGTGTCCCAGCGTCCCTCTCACACTCTCCTCAAGGTTCTGACTGTCTGTCCCAGTCTCCCAGTGTCCCTCTCACACTCTCCTCAAGGTGCTGACTGTCTGTCCCGGTGTCCCAGTGTCCCCCTCCCACACTCTCCCAAGGTGCTGACTGTCTGTCCCGGTGTCCCAGTGTCCCCCTCTCACACTCTTCTCAATGTGCTGACTGTCTGTCCCGATGTCCCGTGCCCCCCTCTCACCCTCTCCTCAAGGTGCTGACTGTCTGTCCCGGTGTCCCAGTGTCCCCCTCGCACACTCTCCTCAAGGTGCTGACTGTCTGTCCCGGTGTCCCAGTGTCCCCTCTCACAATCTCCTCAAGGTGCTGACTGTCTGTCCCAGTGTCCCTGTCACACTCTCCTCAAGGTGCTGACTGTCTGTCCCAGTGTCCCAGTGTCCCCCTCGCACACTCTCCTCAAGGTGCTGACTGTCTGTCCCGGTGTCCCTGTGTCCCTCTCACACTCTCCTCAAGGTGCTGACTGTCTGTCCCAGTGTCCCAGTGTCCCTCTCACACTCTCCTCAAGGTGCTGACTGTCTGTCCCAGTGTCCCAGTGTCCCTCTCACACTCTCCTCAAGGTGCTGACTGGCTGTCCCAGTGTCCCTCTCACACTCTCCTCAAGGTGCTGACTGTCTGTCCCAGAGTCCCTCTCACACTTTCCTCAAGGTGCTGACTGTCTGTCCCAGTGTCCCCCTCTCACACTCTCCTCAAGGTGCTGACTGTCAGTCCCGGTGTCCCAGTGTCCCTCTCACACTCTCCTCAAGGTGCTGACTGTCTGTCCCAGTGTCCCCCTCGCACACTCTCCTCAAGGTGCTGACTGTCTGTCCCAGTGTCCCTCTCACACTCTCCTCAAGGTGCTGACTGTCTGTCCCGGTGTCCCAGTGTCCCCCTCGCACACTCTCCTCAAGGTGCTGACTGTCTGTCCCAGTGTCCCCCTCTCATAATCTCCTCAAGGTGCTGACTGACTCTCCCAGTGTCCCTCTCACACTCTCCTCAAGGTGGTGACTGTCTGTCCCAGTGTCCCAGTGTCCCTCTCACACTCTCCTCAAGGTGCTGACTGTCTGTCCCAGTGTCCCAGTGTCCCTCTCACACTCTCCTCAAGGTGCTGACTGTCTGTCCCAGTGTCCCAGTGTCCCTCTCACAGTCTCCTCAAGGTGCTGACTGTCTGTCCCAGTGTCCCTCTCACACTCTCCTCAAGGTACTGACTGTCTGTCCCGGTGTCCCAGTGTCCCCCTCGCACACTCTCCTCAAGGTGCTGACTGTCTGTCCCAGTGTCCCTCTCACACTTTCCTCAAGGTGCTGACTGTCTGTCCCAGTCTCCCCCTCTCACACTCTCCTCAAGGTGCTGACTGTCTGTCCCGGTGTCCCAGTGTCCCTCTCACACTCTCCTCAAGGTGCTGACTGTCTGTCCCAGTGTCCCCCTCGCACACTCTCCTCAAGGTGCTGACTGTCTGTCCCAGTGTCCCCCTCTCACAATCTCCTCAAGGTGCTGACTGTCTGTCCCAGTGTCCCTCTCACACTCTCCTCAAGGTGCTGACTGTCTGTCCCAGTGTCCCTCTCACACTCTCCCCAAAGTGCTGACTGTCTGTCCCAGTGTCCCAGTGTCCCTCTCACACTCTCCTCAAGGTGCTGACTGTCTGTCCCAGTGTCCCAGTGTCCCTCTCACACTCTCCTCAAGGTGCTGACTGTCTGTCCCGGTGTCCCAGTGTCCCTCTCTCACTCTCCTGAAGGTGCTGACTGTCTGGCCCGGTGTCCCACTGTCCCCCTCACACTCTCTTCAAGGTGCTGACTGTCTGTCCCGGTGTCCCAGTGTCCCTCGCACACTCTCCTCAAGGTGCTGACTGTCTGTCCCAGTGTCCCTCTCACACTCTCCTCAAGGTGCTGACTGTCTGTCCCGGTGTCCCAGTGTCCCTCTCACACTCTCCTCAAGGTGCTGACTGTCCCGGTGTCCCAGTGTCCCCCTCTCACACCTTCCTCAAGGTGCTGACTGTCTGTCCCAGTGTCCCAGTGTCCCCCCTCTCACACTCTCCTCAAGGTGGTGACTGTCTGTCCCAGTGTCCCAGTGTCCCTCTCACACTCTCCTCAAGGTGCTGACTGTCTGTCCCGGTGTCCCAGTGTCCCTCTCACACTCTCCTCATGGTGCTGACTGTCTGTCCCAGTGTCCCAGTGTCCCCCTCTCACACTCTCCTCAAGGTGCTGACTGTCTGTCCCAGTGTCCCACTCAGACTCTCCTCAAGGTGCTGACTGTCTGTCCCGGTGTCCCAGTGTCCCTCTCACACTCTCCTCAAGGTGCTGACTGTCTGTCCCGGTGTCCCAGTGTCCCCTCTCACACTCTCCTCAAGGTGCTGTCTGTCCCGGTGTCCCAGTGTCCCTCTCAAATTCTCCTCAAGGTGCTGACTGTCTGTCCCGGTGTCCCAGTGTCCCCTCTCACACTCTCCTCAAGGTGCTGACTTTCTGTCCCAGTGTCCGTCTCACACTCTCCTCAAGGTGCTGACTGTCTGTCCCGATGTCCCAGTGTCCCCCTCTCACACTCTCCACAAGTTGCTGACGGTCTGTCTGTCCCAGTGTCCCAGCGTCCCTCTCACACTCTCCTCAAGGTGCTGACTGTCTGTCCCGGTGTCCCAGTGTCCCCCTCCCACACTCTCCTCAAGGTGCTGACTGTCTGTCCCGGTGTCCCAGTGTCCCCCTCTCACACTCTTCTCAAGGTGCTGACTGTCTGTCCCGATGTCCCGTGCCCCCCTCTCACCCTCTCCTCAAGGTGCTGACTGTCTGTCCCGGTGTCCCAGTGTCCCCCTCGCACACTCTCCTCAAGGTGCTGACTGTCTGTCCCGGTGTCCCAGTGTCCCCTCTCACACTCTCCTCAAGGTGCTGACTGTCTGTCCCAGTGTGCCTGTCACACTCTCCTCAAGGTGCTGACTGTCTGTCCCAGTGTCCCAGTGTCCCCCTCGCACACTCTCCTCAAGGTGCTGACTGTCTGTCCCGGTGTCCCTGTGTCCCTCTCACACTCTCCTCAAGGTGCTGACTGTCTGTCCCAGTGTCCCAGTGTCCCTCTCACACTCTCCTCAAGGTGGTGACTGTCTGTCCCAATGTCCCAGTGTCCCCCTCGCACACTCTCCTCAAGGTGCTGACTGGCTGTCCCAGTGTCCCTCTCACACTCTCCTCAAGGTGCTGACTGACTCTTCCAGTGTCCCTCTCACACTCTCCTCAAGGTGCTGACTGTCTGTCCCAGTGTCCCAGTGTCCCTCTCAGACTCTCCTCAAGGTGCTGACTGTCTGTCCCAGTGTCCCAGTGTCCCTCTCACACTCTCCTCAAGGTGCTGACTGTCTGTCCCAGTGTCCCAGTGTCCCTCTGACAGTCTCCTCAAGGTGCTGACTGTCTGTCCCAGTGTCCCTCTCACACTCTCCTCAAGGTACTGACTGTCTGTCCCGTTGTCCCAGTGTCCCCCTCGCACACTCTCCTCAAGGTGCTGACTGTCTGTCCCAGTGTCCCTCTCACACTTTCCTCAAGGTGCTGACTGTCTGTCCCAGTGTCCCCCTCTCACACTCTCCTCAAGGTGCTGACTGTCTGTCCCGGTGTCCCAGTGTCCCTCTCACACTCTCCTCAAGGTGCTGACTGTCTGTCCCAGTGTCCCCCTCGCACACTCTCCTCAAGGTGCTGACTGTCTGTCCCAGTGTCCCCCTCTCACAATCTCCTCAAGGTGCTGACTGTCTGTCCCAGTGTCCGTCTCACACTCTCCTCAAGGTGCTGACTGTCTGTCCCAGTGTCCCTCTCACACTCTCCCCAAAGTGCTGACTGTCTGTCCCAGTGTCCCAGTGTCCCTCTCACACTCTCCTCAAGGTGCTGACTGTCTGTCCCAGTGTCCCAGTGTCCCTCTCACACTCTCCTCAAGGTGCTGACTGTCTGTCCCGGTGTCCCAGTGTCCCTCTCTCACTGTCCTCAAGGTGCTGACTGTCTGGCCCGGTGTCCCACTGTCCCCCTCACACTCTCTTCAAGGTGCTGACTGTCTGTCCCGGTGTCCCAGTGTCCCTCGCACACTCTCCTCAAGGTGCTGACTGTCTGTCCCAGTGTCCCTCTCACACTCTCCTCAAGGTGCTGACTGTCTGTCCCGGTGTCCCAGTGTCCCTCTCACACTCTCCTCAAGGTGCTGACTGTCCCGGTGTCCCAGTGTCCCCCTCTCACACCTTCCTCAAGGTGCTGACTGTCTGTCCCAGTTTCCCAGTGTCCCCCCTCTCACACTCTCCTCAAGGTGGTGACTGTCTGTCCCAGTGTCCCAGTGTCCCTCTCACACTCTCCTCAAGGTGCTGACTGTCTGTCCCGGTGTCCCAGTGTCCCTCTCACACTCTCCTCAAGGTGCTGACTGTCTGTCCCAGTGTCCCTCTCACACTCTCCTCAAGGTGCTGACTGTCTGTCCCGGTGTCCCTCTCACACTCTCCTCAAGGTGCTGACTGTCTGTCCCGGTGTCCCAGTGTCCCTCTCACACTCTCCTCAAGGTGCTGACTGTCTGTCCCGGTGTCCCAGTGTCCCCTCTCACACTCTCCTCAAGGTGCTGTCTGTCCCGGTGTCCCAGTGTCCCTCTCACATTCTCCTCAAGGTGCTGACTGTCTGTCCCGGTGTCCCAGTGTCCCCTCTCACACTCTCCTCAAGGTGCAGACTTTCTGTCCCAGTGTCCGTCTCACACTCTCCTCAAGGTGCTGACTGTCTGTCCCAGTGTCCCAGTGTCCCTCTCAGACTCTCCTCAAGGTGCTGACTGTCTGTCCCAGTGTCCCAGTGTCCCTCTCACACTCTCCTCAAGGTGCTGACTGTCTGTCCCAGTGTCCCAGTGTCCCTCTGACAGTCTCCTCAAGGTGCTGACTGTCTGTCCCAGTGTCCCTCTCACACTCTCCTCAAGGTACTGACTGTCTGTCCCGGTGTCCCAGTGTCCCCCTCGCACACTCTCCTCAAGGTGCTGACTGTCTGTCCCAGTGTCCCTCTCACACTTTCCTCAAGGTGCTGACTGTCTGTCCCAGTGTCCCCCTCTCACACTCTCCTCAAGGTGCTGACTGTCTGTCCCGGTGTCCCAGTGTCCCTCTCACACTCTCCTCAAGGTGCTGACTGTCTGTCCCAGTGTCCCCCTCGCACACTCTCCTCAAGGTGCTGACTGTCTGTCCCAGTGTCCCCCTCTCAAAATCTCCTCAAGGTGCTGACTGTCTGTCCCAGTGTCCGTCTCACACTCTCCTCAAGGTGCTGACTGTCTGTCCCAGTGTCCCAGTGTCCCTCTCACACTCTCCTCAAGGTGCTGACTGTCTGTCCCAGTGTCCCAGTGTCCCTCTCACACTCTCCTCAAGGTGCTGACTGTCTGTCCCGGTGTCCCAGTGTCCCTCTCTCACTCTCCTCAAGGTGCTGACTGTCTGGCCCGGTGTCCCACTGTCCCCCTCACACTCTCTTCAAGGTGCTGACTGTCTGTCCCGGTGTCCCAGTGTCCCTCGCACACTCTCCTCAAGGTGCTGACTGTCTGTCCCAGTGTCCCTCTCACACTCTCCTCAAGGTGCTGACTGTCTGTCCCGGTGTCCCAGTGTCCCTCTCACACTCTCCTCAAGGTGCTGACTGTCCCGGTGTCCCAGTGTCCCCCTCTCACACCTTCCTCAAGGTGCTGACTGTCTGTCCCAGTTTCCCAGTGTCCCCCCTCTCACACTCTCCTCAAGGTGGTGACTGTCTGTCCCAGTGTCCCAGTGTCCCTCTCACACTCTCCTCAAGGTGCTGACTGTCTGTCCCGGTGTCCCAGTGTCCCTCTCACACTCTCCTCAAGGTGCTGACTGTCTGTCCCAGTGTCCCTCTCACACTCTCCTCAAGGTGCTGACTGTCTGTCCCGGTGTCCCTCTCACACTCTCCTCAAGGTGCTGACTGTCTGTCCCGGTGTCCCAGTGTCCCTCTCACACTCTCCTCAAGGTGCTGACTGTCTGTCCCGGTGTCCCAGTGTCCCCTCTCACACTCTCCTCAAGGTGCTGTCTGTCCCGGTGTCCCAGTGTCCCTCTCACATTCTCCTCAAGGTGCTGACTGTCTGTCCCGGTGTCCCAGTGTCCCCTCTCACACTCTCCTCAAGGTGCAGACTTTCTGTCCCAGTGTCCGTCTCACACTCTCCTCAAGGTGCTGACTGTCTGTCCCGATGTCCCAGTGTCCCCCTCTCACACTCTCCTCAAGGTGCTGACGGTCTGTCTGTCCCAGTGTCCCAGCGTCCCTCTCACACTCTCCTCAAGGTGCTGACTGTCTGTCCCGGTGTCCCAGTGTCCCCCTCCCACACTCTCCTCAAGGTGCTGACTGTCTGTCCCGGTGTCCCAGTGTCCCCCTCTCACACTCTTCTCAAGGTGCTGACTGTCTGTCCCGATGTCCCGTGCCCCCCTCTCACCCTCTCCTCAAGGTGCTGACTGTCTGTCCCGGTGTCCCAGTGGCCCCCTCGCACACTCTCCTCAAGGTGCTGACTGTCTGTCCCGGTGTCCCAGTGTCCCCTCTCACACTCTCCTCAAGGTGCTGACTGTCTGTCCCAGTGTCCCAGTGTCCCTCTCACACTCTCCTCAAGGTGCTGACTGTCTGTCCCAGTGTCCCAGTGTCCCTCTCACAGTCTCCTCAAGGTGCTGACTGTCTGTCCCAGTGTCCCTCTCACACTCTCCTCAAGGTACTGACTGTCTGTCCCGGTGTCCCAGTGTCCCCCTCGCACACTCTCCTCAAGGTGCTGACTGTCTGTCCCAGTGTCCCTCTCACACTTTCCTCAAGGTGCTGAATGTCTGTCCCAGTGTCCCCCTCTCACACTCTCCTCAAGGTGCTGACTGTCTGTCCCAGTGTCCCTCTCACTCTCTCCCCAAGGTGCTGACTGTCTGTCCCAGTGTCCCCCTCGCACACTCTCCTCACGGTGCTGACTGTCTGTCCCGGTGTCCCAGTGTCCCTCTCACACTCTCCTCAAGGTGCTGACTGTCTGTCCCAGTGTCCCAGTGTCCCTCTCACACTCTCCTCAAGGTGCTGACTGTCTGTCCCAGTGTCCCTCTCACACTCTCCTCAAGGTACTGACTGTCTGTCCCGGTGTCCCAGTGTCCCCCTCGCACACTCTCCTCAAGGTGCTGACTGTCTGTCCCAGTGTCCCTCTCTCACACTCTCCTCAAGGTGCTGACTGTCTGTCCCGGTGTCCCAGTGTCCCCCTCTCACATTCTCCTCAAGGTGCTGACTGACTGTCCCGGTGTCCCAGTGTCCCTCTCACACTCTCCTCAAGGTGCTGACTGTCTGTGCCAGTGTCCCCCTCTCACAATCTCCTCAAGGTGCTGAATGTCTGTCCCAGTGTCCCTCTCACACTCTCCTCAAGGTGCTGACTGTCTGTCCCAGTGTCCCTCTCACACTCTCCTCAAGGTGCTGACTGCCTGTCCCAGTATCCCTCTCACACTCTCCCCAAGGTGCTGACTGTCTGTCCCCGTGTCCCAGTGTCCCTCTCACACTCTCCTCAAGGTGCTGACTGTCTGTCCAGTGTCCCAGTGTCCCTCACACACTCTCCTCAAGGTGCTGACTGTCTGTCCCGGTGTCCCAGTGTCCCTCTCACACTCTCCTCAAGATGCTGACTGTCTGTCCCGGTGTCCCAGTGTCCCTCGCACACTCTCCTCAAGGTGCTGACTGTCTGTCCCAGTGTCCCTCTCACACTCTCCTCAAGGTGCTGACTGTCTGTCCCAGTGTCCCAGTGTCCCTCTCACACTCTCCTCAAGGTGCTGACTGTCTGTCCCGGTGTCCCAGTGTCCCTCTCACACTCTCCTCAAGGTGCTGACTGTCCCGGTGTCCCAGTGTCCCCCTCTCACACCCTCCTCAAGGTGCTGACTGTCTGTCCCATTGTCCCAGTGTCCCCCCTCTCACACGCTCCTCAAGGTGGTGACTGTCTGTCCCAGTGTCCCAGTGTCCCTCTCACACTCTCCTCAAGGTGCTTACTGTCTGTCCCGGTGTCCCAGTGTCCCTCTCACACTCTCCTCAAGGTGCAGACTGTCTGTCCCAGTGTCCCAATGTCCCCCTCTCACACTCTCCTCAAGGTGCTGACTGTCTGTCCCCGTGTCCCACTGTCCCTCTCAAACTCTCCTCAAGGTGCTGACTGTCTGTCCTGGTGCCCCTCTCACACTCTACTCAAGGTGCTGACTGTCTGTCCCGGTGTCCCTCTCACCTCAAGGTGCTGACTGTCTGTCCCGGTGTCCCAGTGTCCCCCTCTCCCACTCTCCTCAAGGTGCTGACTGTCTGTCCCGGTGTCCCAGTGTCCCTCTCACACTCTCCTCAATGTGCTGACTGTCTGTCCCAGTGCCCCTCTCACACTCTCCTCAAGGTGCTGACTGTCTGTCCCAGTGTCCCTCTCACACTCTCCTCAAGGTGCTGACTGTCTGTCCCGGTGTCCCAGTGTCCCCCTCTCACACCCTCCTCAAGGTGCTGACTGTCTGTCCCAGTGTCCCAGTGTCCCTCTCACACTCTTCTCAAGGTGCTGACTGTCTGTCCCGGTGTCCCAGTGTCCCCCTCTCACACTCTCCTCAAGGTGCTGACTGTCTGTCCCAGTGTCCCAGTGTCCCTCTCACACTCTCCTCAAGGTGCTGACTGTCTGTCCCGATGTCCCAGTGTCCACCATCTCACACTCTCCTCAAGATGCTGACTGTCTGTCCCGATGTCCCAGTGTCCCTCTCACACTCTCCTTAAGGTGCTGACTGTCTGTCCCAGTGTCCCAGTTGTCCCCCATCCTACACTCTCCTCAAGGTGCTGTCTGTCCCGGTGTCCCAGTGTCCCTCTCACACTCTCCTCAAGGTGCTGACTGTCTGTCCCTGTGTCCCAGTGTCCCCCTCTCACACCCTCCTCAAGGTGCTGACTGTCTGTCCCAGTCTCCCAGTGTCCCTCTCACACTCTACTCAAGGTGCTGACTGTCTGTCCCGGTGTCCCAGTGTCCCCCTCTCACACTCTCCTCAAGGTGCTGACTGTCTGTCCCAGTGTCCCTCTCACACTCTCCTCAAGGTGCTGACTGTCTGTCCCGGTGTCCCAGTGTCCCCCTCTCACACCCTCCTCAAGTTGCTGACTGTCTGTCCCAGTGTCCCTCTGACACTCTACTCAAGGTGCTGACTGTCTGTCCCGGTGTCCCAGTGTCCCCCTCTCACACTCTCCTCAAGGTGCTGACTGTCTGTCCCAGTGTCCCAGTGTCCCTCTCACACTCTCCTCAAGTGCTGACTGTCTGTCCCCGTGTCCCAGTGTCCCTCTCACACTATCCTCAAGGTGCTGACTGTCTGTCCCAGTGTCCCTCTCACACTCTCCTCAAGGTGCTGACTGTCTGTCCCCGTGTCCCACTGTCCCTCTCACACTCTCCTCAAGGTGCTGACTGTCTGTCCCAGTGTCCCAGTGTCCCCATCTCACATTCTCCTCAAGGTGCTGACTGTCTGTCCCGGTGTCCCAGTGTCCCTCTCACACTCTCCTCAAGGTGCTGACTGTCTGTCCCAGTGTCCCTCTCACACTCTCCTCAAGGTGCTGACTGTCTGTCCCAGTGTCCCTCTCACACTCTCCTCAAGGTGCTGACTGTCTGTCCCGATGTCCCAGTGTCCCCCATCTCACACTCTCCTCAAGGTGCTGACTGTCTGTCCCGATGTCCCAGTGTCCCTCTCACACTCTCCTCAAGGTGCTGACTGTCTGTCCCAGTGTCCCAGTGTCCCCCATCTCACACTCTCCTCAAGGTGCGGTCTGTCCCGGTGTCCCAGTGTCCCTCTCACATTCTCCTCAAGGTGCTGACTGTCTGTCCCGGTGTCCCAGTGTCCCCTCTCACACTCTCCTCAAGGTGCTGACTGTCTGTCCCAGTGTCCCTCTCACACTCTCCTCAAGGTGCTGACTGTCTGTCCCGATGTCCCAGTGTCCCCCTCTCACACTCTCCTCAAGGTGCTGACGGTCTGTCTGTCCCAGTGTCCCAGCGTCCCTCTCACACTCTCCTCAAGGTTCTGACTGTCTGTCCCAGTCTCCCAGTGTCCCTCTCACACTCTCCTCAAGGTGCTGACTGTCTGTCCCGGTGTCCCAGTGTCCCCCTCCCACACTCTCCCAAGGTGCTGACTGTCTGTCCCGGTGTCCCAGTGTCCCCCTCTCACACTCTTCTCAATGTGCTGACTGTCTGTCCCGATGTCCCGTGCCCCCCTCTCACCCTCTCCTCAAGGTGCTGACTGTGTGTTCCGGTGTCCCAGTGTCCCCCTCGCACACTCTCCTCAAGGTGCTGACTGTCTGTCCCGGTGTCCCAGTGTCCCCTCTCACACTCTCCTCAAGGTGCTGACTGTCTGTCCCAGTGTCCCTGTCACACTCTCCTCAAGGTGCTGACTGTCTGTCCCAGTGTCCCAGTGTCCCCCTCGCACACTCTCCTCAAGGTGCTGACTGTCTGTCCCGGTGTCCCTGTGTCCCTCTCACACTCTCCTCAAGGTGCTGACTGTCTGTCCCAGTGTCCCAGTGTCCCTCTCACACTCTCCTCAAGGTGCTGACTGTCTGTCCCAGTGTCCCAGTGTCCCTCTCACACTCTCCTCAAGGTGCTGACTGGCTGTCCCAGTGTCCCTCTCACACTCTCCTCAAGGTGCTGACTGTCTGTCCCGGTGTCCCAGTGTCCCCCTCGCACACTCTCCTCAAGGTGCTGACTGTATGTCCCAGTGTCCCCCTCTCACAATCTCCTCAAGGTGCTGACTGACTCTCCCAGTGTCGCTCTCACACTCTCCTCAAGGTGCTGACTGTCTGTCCCAGTGTCCCAGTGTCCCTCTCACACTCTCCTCAAGGTGCTGACTGTCTGTCCCAGTGTCCCAGTGTCCCTCTCACACTCTCCTCAAGGTGCTGACTGTCTGTCCCAGTGTCCCCCTCGCACACTCTCCTCAAGGTGCTGACTGTCTGTCCCAGTGTCCCCCTCTCACAATCTCCTCAAGGTGCTGACTGTCTGTCCCAGTGTCCCTCTCACACTCTCCTCAAGGTGCTGACTGTCTGTCCCAGTGTCCCTCTCACACTCTCCCCAAAGTGCTGACTGTCTGTCCCAGTGTCCCAGTGTCCCTCTCACACTCTCCTCAAGGTGCTGACTGTCTGTCCCAGTGTCCCAGTGTCCCTCTCACACTCTCCTCAAGGTGCTGACTGTCTGTCCCGGTGTCCCAGTGTCCCTCTCTCACTCTCCTCAAGGTGCTGACTGTCTGGCCCGGTGTCCCACTGTCCCCCTCACCCTCTCTTCAAGGTGCTGACTGTCTGTCCCGGTGTCCCAGTGTCCCTCGCACACTCTCCTCAAGGTGCTGACTGTCTGTCCCAGTGTCCCTCTCACACTCTCCTCAAGGTGCTGACTGTCTGTCCCGGTGTCCCAGTGTCCCTCTCACACTCTCCTCAAGGTGCTGACTGTCCCGGTGTCCCAGTGTCCCCCTCTCACACCTTCCTCAAGGTGCTGACTGTCTGTCCCAGTGTCCCAGTGTCCCCCCTCTCACACTCTCCTCAAGGTGGTGACTGTCTGTCCCAGTGTCCCAGTGTCCCAGTGTCCCTCTCACACTCTCCTCAAGGTGCTGACTGTCTGTCCCGGTGTCCCAGTGTCCCTCTCACACTCTCCTCAAGGTGCTGACTGTCTGTCCCAGTGTCCCAATGTCCCCCTCTCACACTCTCCTCAAGGTGCTGACTGTCTGTCCCAGTGTCCCTCTCACACTCTCCTCAAGGTGCTGACTGTCTGTCCCCGTGTCCCACTGTCCCTCTCAAACTCTCCTCAAGGTGCTGACTGTCTGTCCTGGTGCCCCTCTCACACTCTACTCAAGGTGCTGACTGTCTGTCCCGGTGTCCCACTCACACTCTCCTCAAGGTGCTGACTGTCTGTCCCGGTGTCCCAGTGTCCCCCTCTCACACTCTCCTCAAGGTGCTGACTGTCTGTCCCAGTGTCCCTCTCACACTCTCCTCAAGGTGCTGACTGTCTGTCCCCGTGTCCCAGTGTCCCTCTCACACTATCCTCAAGGTGCTGACTGTCTGTCCCAGTGTCCCTCTCACATCTGTCCCGATGTCCCAGTGTCCCTCTCACACTCTCCTCAAGGTGCTGACTGTCTGTCCCAGTGTCCCAGTGTCCCCCATCTCACACTCTCCTCAAGGTGCTGACTGTCTGTCCCGGTGTCCCAGTGTTCCCCTCTCACACCCTCCTCAAGGTGCTGACTGTCTGTCCCAGTGTCCCACTGTCCCTCTCACACTCTACTCAAGGTGCTGACTGTCTGTCCCGGTGTCCCAGTGTCCCCCTCTCACACTCTCCTCAAGGTGCTGACTGTCTGTCCCAGTGTCCCAGTGTCCCCCATCTCACACTCTCCTCAAGGTGCTGACTGTCTGTCCCGATGTCCCAGTGTCCCTCTCACACTCTCCTCAAGGTGCTGACTGTCTGTCCCAGTGTCCCAGTGTCCCCCATCTCACACTCTCCTCAAGGTGCGGTCTGTCCCGGTGTCCCAGTGTCCCTCTCACATTCTCCTCAAGGTGCTGACTGTCTGTCCCGGTGTCCCAGTGTCCCCTCTCACACTCTCCTCAAGGTGCTGACTGTCTGTCCCAGTGTCCCTCTCACACTCTCCTCAAGGTGCTGACTGTCTGTCCCGATGTCCCAGTGTCCCCCTCTCACACTCTCCTCAAGGTGCTGACGGTCTGTCTGTCCCAGTGTCCCAGCGTCCCTCTCACACTCTCCTCAAGGTTCTGACTGTCTGTCCCAGTCTCCCAGTGTCCCTCTCACACTCTCCTCAAGGTGCTGACTGTCTGTCCCGGTGTCCCAGTGTCCCCCTCCCACACTCTCCCAAGGTGCTGACTGTCTGTCCCGGTGTCCCAGTGTCCCCCTCTCACACTCTTCTCAATGTGCTGACTGTCTGTCCCGATGTCCCGTGCCCCCCTCTCACCCTCTCCTCAAGGTGCTGACTGTGTGTTCCGGTGTCCCAGTGTCCCCCTCGCACACTCTCCTCAAGGTGCTGACTGTCTGTCCCGGTGTCCCAGTGTCCCCTCTCACACTCTCCTCAAGGTGCTGACTGTCTGTCCCAGTGTCCCTGTCACACTCTCCTCAAGGTGCTGACTGTCTGTCCCAGTGTCCCAGTGTCCCCCTCGCACACTCTCCTCAAGGTGCTGACTGTCTGTCCCGGTGTCCCTGTGTCCCTCTCACACTCTCCTCAAGGTGCTGACTGTCTGTCCCAGTGTCCCAGTGTCCCTCTCACACTCTCCTCAAGGTGCTGACTGTCTGTCCCAGTGTCCCAGTGTCCCTCTCACACTCTCCTCAAGGTGCTGACTGGCTGTCCCAGTGTCCCTCTCACACTCTCCTCAAGGTGCTGACTGTCTGTCCCGGTGTCCCAGTGTCCCCCTCGCACACTCTCCTCAAGGTGCTGACTGTATGTCCCAGTGTCCCCCTCTCACAATCTCCTCAAGGTGCTGACTGACTCTCCCAGTGTCGCTCTCACACTCTCCTCAAGGTGCTGACTGTCTGTCCCAGTGTCCCAGTGTCCCTCTCACACTCTCCTCAAGGTGCTGACTGTCTGTCCCAGTGTCCCAGTGTCCCTCTCACACTCTCCTCAAGGTGCTGACTGTCTGTCCCAGTGTCCCCCTCGCACACTCTCCTCAAGGTGCTGACTGTCTGTCCCAGTGTCCCCCTCTCACAATCTCCTCAAGGTGCTGACTGTCTGTCCCAGTGTCCCTCTCACACTCTCCTCAAGGTGCTGACTGTCTGTCCCAGTGTCCCTCTCACACTCTCCCCAAAGTGCTGACTGTCTGTCCCAGTGTCCCAGTGTCCCTCTCACACTCTCCTCAAGGTGCTGACTGTCTGTCCCAGTGTCCCAGTGTCCCTCTCACACTCTCCTCAAGGTGCTGACTGTCTGTCCCGGTGTCCCAGTGTCCCTCTCTCACTCTCCTCAAGGTGCTGACTGTCTGGCCCGGTGTCCCACTGTCCCCCTCACCCTCTCTTCAAGGTGCTGACTGTCTGTCCCGGTGTCCCAGTGTCCCTCGCACACTCTCCTCAAGGTGCTGACTGTCTGTCCCAGTGTCCCTCTCACACTCTCCTCAAGGTGCTGACTGTCTGTCCCGGTGTCCCAGTGTCCCTCTCACACTCTCCTCAAGGTGCTGACTGTCCCGGTGTCCCAGTGTCCCCCTCTCACACCTTCCTCAAGGTGCTGACTGTCTGTCCCAGTGTCCCAGTGTCCCCCCTCTCACACTCTCCTCAAGGTGGTGACTGTCTGTCCCAGTGTCCCAGTGTCCCAGTGTCCCTCTCACACTCTCCTCAAGGTGCTGACTGTCTGTCCCGGTGTCCCAGTGTCCCTCTCACACTCTCCTCAAGGTGCTGACTGTCTGTCCCAGTGTCCCAATGTCCCCCTCTCACACTCTCCTCAAGGTGCTGACTGTCTGTCCCAGTGTCCCTCTCACACTCTCCTCAAGGTGCTGACTGTCTGTCCCCGTGTCCCACTGTCCCTCTCAAACTCTCCTCAAGGTGCTGACTGTCTGTCCTGGTGCCCCTCTCACACTCTACTCAAGGTGCTGACTGTCTGTCCCGGTGTCCCACTCACACTCTCCTCAAGGTGCTGACTGTCTGTCCCGGTGTCCCAGTGTCCCCCTCTCACACTCTCCTCAAGGTGCTGACTGTCTGTCCCAGTGTCCCTCTCACACTCTCCTCAAGGTGCTGACTGTCTGTCCCCGTGTCCCAGTGTCCCTCTCACACTATCCTCAAGGTGCTGACTGTCTGTCCCAGTGTCCCTCTCACATCTGTCCCGATGTCCCAGTGTCCCTCTCACACTCTCCTCAAGGTGCTGACTGTCTGTCCCAGTGTCCCAGTGTCCCCCATCTCACACTCTCCTCAAGGTGCTGACTGTCTGTCCCGGTGTCCCAGTGTTCCCCTCTCACACCCTCCTCAAGGTGCTGACTGTCTGTCCCAGTGTCCCACTGTCCCTCTCACACTCTACTCAAGGTGCTGACTGTCTGTCCCGGTGTCCCAGTGTCCCCCTCTCACACTCTCCTCAAGGTGCTGACTGTCTGTCCCAGTGTCCCAGTGTCCCTCTCACACTCTCCTCAAGGTGCTGACTGTCTGTCCCCGTGTCCCAGTGTCCCTCTCACACTCTCCTCAAGGGGCTGACTGTCTGTCCCGGTGTCCCAGTGTCCCCTCTCACACTCTCCTCAAGGTGCTGACTGTCTGTCCTGGTGTCACTCTCACACTCTACGCAAGGTGCTGACTGTCTGTCCCGGTGTCCCAGTGTCCCTCTCACACTCTCCTCAAGGTGCTGACTGTCTGTCCCAGTGTCCCAGTGTCCCTCTCAAACTCTCCTCAAGGTGCTGACTGTCTGTCCCAGTGTCCCAGTGTCCCCATCTCACATTCTCCTCAAGGTGCTGACTGTCTGTCCCGGTGTCCCAGTGTCCCTCTCACACTCTCCTCAAGGTGCTGACTCTCTGTCCCGATGTCCCAGTGTCCCCCATCTCACACTCTCCTCAGGGTGCTGACTGTCTGTCCCGATGTCCCAGTGTCCCTCTCACACTCTCCTCAAGGTGCTGACTGTCTGTCCCAGTGTCCCAGTGTCCCCCATCTCACACTCTCCTCAAGGTGCTGACTGTCTGTCCCGGTGTCCCAGTGTTCCCCTCTCACACCCTCCTCAAGGTGCTGACTGTCTGTCCCAGTGTCCCACTGTCCCTCTCACACTCTACTCAAGGTGCTGACTGTCTGTCCCGGTGTCCCAGTGTCCCCCTCTCACACTCTCCTCAAGGTGCTGACTGTCTGTCCCAGTGTCCCAGTGTCCCTCTCACACTCTCCTCAAGGTGCTGACTGTCTGTCCCGATGTCCCAGTGTCCCCCATCTCACACTCTCCTCAAGGTGCTGACTGTCTGTCCCGATGTCCCAGTGTCCCTCTCACACTCTCCTTAAGGTGCTGACTGTCTGTCCCAGTGTCCCAGTTGTCCCCCATCCGACACTCTCCTCAAGGTGCTGTCTGTCCCGGTGTCCCAGTGTCCCTCTCACACTCTCCTCAAGGTGCTGACTGTCTGTCCCTGTGTCCCAGTGTCCCCCTCTCACACCCTCCTCAAGGTGCTGACAGTCTGTCCCAGTGTCCCAGTGTCCCTCTCACACTCTACTCAAGGTGCTGACTGTCTGTCCCGGTGTCCCAGTGTCCCCCTCTCACACTCTCCTTAAGGTGCTGACTGTCTGTCCCAGTGTCCCTCTCACACTCTCCTCAAGGTGCTGACTGTCTGTCCCGGTGTCCCGGTGTCCCCCTCTCACACCCTCCTCAAGGTGCTGACTGTCTGTCCCAGTGTCCCAGTGTCCCTCTCACACTCTACTCAAGGTGCTGACTGTCTGTCCCGGTGTCCCAGTGTCCCCCTCTCACACTCTCCTCAAGGTGCTGACTGTCTGTCCCAGTGTCCCTCTCACACTCTCCTCAAGGGGCTGACTGTCTGTCCCCGTGTCCCAGTGTCCCTCTCACACTATCCTCAAGGTGCTGACTGTCTGTCCCAGTGTCCCCCTCACACTCTCCTCAAGGTGCTGACTGTCTGTCCCCGTGTCCCAGTGTCCCTCTCACACTCTCCTCAAGGGGCTGACTGTCTGTCCCGGTGTCCCAGTGTCCCCTCTCACACTCTCCTCAAGGTGCTGACTGTCTGTCCTGGTGTCCCTCTCACACTCTACTCAAGGTGCTGACTGTCTGTACCGGTGTCCCACTCACACTCTCCTCAAGGTGCTGACTGTCTGTCCCGGTGTCCCAGTGTCCCTCTCACACTCTCCTCAAGGTGCTGACTGTCTGTCCCAGTGTCCCTCTCACACTCTCCTCAAGGTGCTGACTGTCTGTCCCAGTGTCCCAGTGTCCCCATCTCACATTCTCCTCAAGGTGCTGACTGTCTGTCCCGTTGTCCCAGTGTCCCTCTCACACTCTCCTCAAGGTGCTGACTGTCTGTCCCAGTGTCCCTCTCACACTCTCCTCAAGGTGCTGACTGTCTGTCCCAGTGTCTCTCTCACACTCTCCTCAAGGTGCTGACTGTCTGTCCCGATGTCCCAGTGTCCCCCATCTCACACTCTCCTCAAGGTGCTGACTGTCTGTCCCGATGTCCCAGTGTCCCTCTCACACTCTCCTCAAGGTGCTGACTGTCTGTCCCAGTGTCCCAGTGTCCCCCATCTCACACTCTCCTCAAGGTGCTGTCTGTCCCGGTGTCCCAGTGTCCCTCTCACACTCTCCTCAAGGTGCTGACTGTCTGTCCCGATGTCCCAGTGTCCCCCTCTCACACTCTCCTCAAGGTGCTGACGGTCTGTCTGTCCCAGTGTCCCAGCGTCCCTTTCACACTCTCCTCAAGGTTCTGACTGTCTGTCCCAGTCTCCCAGTGTCCCTCTCACACTCTCCTCAAGGTGCTGACTGTCTGTCCCGGTGTCCCAGTGTCCCCCTCCCACACTCTCCTCAAGGTGCTGACTGTCTGTCCCGGTGTCCCAGTGTCCCCCTCTCACACTCTTCTCAAGGTGCTGACTGTCTGTCCCGATGTCCCGTGCCCCCCTCTCACCCTCTCCTCAAGGTGCTGACTGTCTGTCCCGGTGTCCCAGTGTCCCCCTCGCACACTCTCCTCAAGGTGCTGACTGTCTGTCCCGGTGTCCCAGTGTCCCCTCTCACACTCTCCTCAAGGTGCTGACTGTCTGTCCCAGTGTCCCTGTCACACTCTCCTCAAGGTGCTGACTGTCTGTCCCAGTGTCCCAGTGTCCCCCTCGCACACTCTCCTCAAGGTGCTGACTGTCTGTCCCGGTGTCCCTGTGTCCCTCTCAAACTCTCCTCAAGGTGCTGACTGTCTGTCCCAGTGTCCCAGTGTCCCTCTCACACTCTCCTCAAGGTGCTGACTGGCTGTCCCAGTGTCCCTCTCACACTCTCCTCAAGGTGCTGACTGTCTGTCCCGGTGTCCCAGTGTCCCCCTCGCACACTCTCCTCAAGGTCCTGACTGTATGTCCCAGTGTCCCTCTCTCACTCTCCTCAAGGTGCTGACTGTCTGTCCCAGAGTCCCTCTCACACTTTCCTCAAGGTGCTGACTGTCTGTCCCAGTGTCCCCCTCGCACACCCTCCTCAAGGTGCTGACTGTCTGTCCCCGTGTCCCAGTGTCCCCCTCCCACACTCTCCTCAAGGTGCTGACTGTCTGTCCCGGTGTCCCAGTGTCCCCCTCTCACACTCTTCTCAAGGTGCTGACTGTCTGTCCCGATGTCCCGTGCCCCCCTCTCACCCTCTCCTCAAGGTGCTGACTGTCTGTCCCGGTGTCCCAGTGTCCCCCTCGCACACTCTCCTCAAGGTGCTGACTGTCTGTCCCGGTGTCCCAGTGTCCCCTCTCACACTCTCCTCAAGGTGCTGACTGTCTGTCCCAGTGTCCCTGTCACACTCTCCTCAAGGTGCTGACTGTCTGTCCTAGTGTCCCAGTGTCCCCCTCGCACACTCTCCTCAAGGTGCTGACTGTCTGTCCCGGTGTCCCTGTGTCCCTCTCACACTCTCCTCAAGGTGCTGACTGTCTGTCCCAGTGTCCCAGTGTCCCTCTCACACTCTCCTCAAGGTGCTGACTGTCTGTCCCAGTGTCCCAGTGTCCCTCTCACACTCTCCTCAAGGTGCTGACTGGCTGTCCCAGTGTCCCTCTCACACTCTCCTCAAGGTGCTGACTGTCTGTCCCGGTGTCCCAGTGTCCCCCTCGCACACTCTCCTCAAGGTGCTGACTGTATGTCCCAGTGTCCCCTCTCACACTCTCCTCAAGGTGCTGACTGTCTGTCTCAGTGTCCCTCTCACACTCTCCTCAAGGTGCTGACTGTCTGTCCCGATGTCCCAGTGTCCCCCTCTCACACTCTCCTCAAGGTTCTGACTGTCTGTCCCAGTCTCCAAGTGTCCCTCTGACACTCTCCTCAAGGTACTGACTGTCTGTCCCGGTGTCCCAGTGTCCCCCTCCCACACTCTCCTCAAGGTGCTGACTGTCTGTCCCGGTGTCCCAGTGTCCCCCTCTCAGACTCTTCTCAAGGTGCTGACTGTCTGTCCCGATGTCCCGTGCCCCCCTCTCACCCTCTCCTCAAGGTGCTGACTGTCTGTCCCGGTGTCCCAGTGTCCCCTCTCACACTCTCCTCAAGGTGCTGACTGTCTGTCCCAGTGTCCCTGTCACACTCTCCTCAAGGTGCTGACTGTCTGTCCCAGTGTCCCAGTGTCCCCCTCGCACACTCTCCTCAAGGTGCTGACTGTCTGTCCCGGTGTCCCTGTGTCCCTCTGAAACTCTCCTCAAGGTGCTGACTGTCTGTCCCAGTGTCCCAGTGTCCCTCTCACACTCTCCTCAAGGTGCTGACTGGCTGTCCCAGTCTCCCTCTCACACTCTCCTCAAGGTGCTGACTGTCTGTCCCGGTGTCCCAGTGTCCCCCTCGCACACTCTCCTCAAGGTCCTGACTGTATGTCCCAGTGTCCCTCTCTCACTCTCCTCAAGGTGCTGACTGTCTGTCCCAGAGTCCCTCTCACACTTTCCTCAAGGTGCTGACTGTCTGTCCCAGTGTCCCCCTCGCACACCCTCCTCAAGGTGCTGACTGTCTGTCCCGGTGTCCCAGTGTCCCTCTCACACTCTCCTCAAGGTGCTGACTGTCTGTCCCAGTGTCCCCCTCGCACACTCTCCTCAAGGTGCTGACTGTCTGTCCCAGTGTCCCTCTCACACTCTCCTCAAGGTGCTGACTGTCTGTCCCGGTGTCACAGTGTCCCCCTCGCACACTCTCCTCAAGGTGCTGACTGTCTGTCCCAGTGTCACCCTCTCACAATCTCCTCAAGATGCTGACTGACTCTCCCAGTGTCCCTCTCACACTCTCCTCAAGGTGCTGACTGTCTGTCCCAGTGTCCCAGTGTCCCTCTCACACTCTCCTCAAGGTGCTGACTGTCTGTCCCAGTGTCCCAGTGTCCCTCTCACACTCTCCTCAAGGTGCTGACTGTCTGTCCCAGTGTCCCAGTGTCCCTCTCACAGTCTCCTCAAGGTGCTGACTGTCTGTCCCAGTGTCCCTCTCACACTCTCCTCAAGGTACTGACTGTCTGTCCCGGTGTCCCAGTGTCCCCCTCGCACACTCTCCTCAAGGTGCTGACTGTCTGTCCCAGTGTCCCTCTCACACTTTCCTCAAGGTGCTGACTGTCTGTCCCAGTGTCCCCCTCTCACACTCTCCTCAAGGTGCTGACTGTCTGTCCCGGTGTCCCAGTGTCCCTCTCACACTCTCCTCAAGGTGCTGACTGTCTGTCCCAGTGTCCCCCTCGCACACTCTCCTCAAGGTGCTGACTGTCTGTCCCAGTGTCCCCCTCTCACAATCTCCTCAAGGTGCTGACTGTCTGTCCCAGTGTCCCTCTCACACTCTCATCAAGGTGCTTACTGTCTGTCCCAGTGTCCCTCTCACACTCTCCCCAAAGTGCTGACTGTCTGTCCCAGTGTCCCAGTGTCCCTCTCACACTCTCCTCAAGGTGCTGACTGTCTGTCCCAGTGTCCCAGTGTCCCTCTCACACTCTCCTCAAGGTGCTGACTGTCTGTCCCGATGTCCCAGTGTCCCCCATCTCACACTCTCCTCAAGGTGCTGACTGTCTGTCCCGATGTCCCAGTGTCCCTCTCACACTCTCCTCAAGGTGCTGACTGTCTGTCCCAGTGTCCCAGTTGTCCCCCATCCTACACTCTCCTCAAGGTGCTGTCTGTCCCGGTGTCCCAGTGTCCCTCTCACAATCTCCTCAAGGTGCTGACTGTCTGTCCCTGTGTCCCAGTGTCCCCCTCTCACACCCTCCTCAAGGTGCTGACTGTCTGTCCCAGTGTCCCAGTGTCCCTCTCACACTCTACTCAAGGTGCTGACTGTCTGTCCCGGTGTCCCAGTGTCCCCCTCTCACACTCTCCTCAAGGTGCTGACTGTCTGTCCCAGTGTCCCTCTCACACTCTCCTCAAGGTGCTGACTGTCTGTCCCCGTGTCCCAGTGTCCCTCTCACACTATCCTCAAGGTGCTGACTGTCTGTCCCAGTGTCCCTCTCACACTCTCCTCAAGGTGCTGACTGTCTGTCCCCGTGTCCCAGTGTCCCTCTCACACTCTCCTCAAGGGGCTGACTGTCTGTCCCGGTGTCCCAGTGTCCCCTCTCACACTCTCCTCAAGGTGCTGACTGTCTGTCCGGTGTCCCTCTCACACTCTACTCAAGGTGCTGACTGTCTGTACCGGTGTCCCACTCACACTCTCCTCAAGGTGCTGACTGTCTGTCCCGGTGTCCCAGTGTCCCTCTCACACTCTCCTCAAGGTGCTGACTGTCTGTCCCAGTGTCCCTCTCAGACTCTCCTCAAGGTGCTGACTGTCTCTCCCAGTGTCCCAGTGTCCCCATCTCACATTCTCCTCAAGGTGCTGACTGTCTGTCCCGGTGTCCCTCTCACACTCTCATCAAGGTGCTGACTGTCTGTCCCAGTGTCCCTCTCACACTCTCCTCAAGGTGCTGACTGTCTGTCCCGATGTCCCAGTGTCCCCCATCTCACACTCTCCTCAAGGTGCTGACTGTCTGTCTCAGTGTCCCTCTCACACTCTCCTCAAGGTGCTGACTGTCTGTCCCGATGTCCCAGTGTCCCCCTCTCACACTCTCCTCAAGGTGCTGACGGTCTGTCTGTCCCAGTGTCCCAGCGTCCCTTTCACACTCTCCTCAAGGTTCTGACTGTCTGTCCCAGTCTCCCAGTGTCCCTCTCACACTCTCCTCAAGGTGCTGACTGTCTGTCCCAGTATCCCAGTGTCCCCCTCCCACACTCTCCTCAAGATGCTGACTGTCTGTCCCGGTGTCCCAGTGTCCCCTTCTCACACTCTTCTCAAGGTGCTGACTGTCTGTCCCGATGTCCCGTGCCCCCCTCTCACCCTCTCCTCAAGGTGCTGACTGTCTGTCCCGGTGTCCCAGTGTCCCCCTCGCACACTCTCCTCAAGGTGCTGACTGTCTGTCCCGGTGTCCCAGTGTCCCCTCTCACACTCTCCTCAAGGTGCTGACTGTCTGTTCCAGTGTCCCTGTCACACTCTCCTCAAGGTGCTGACTGTCTGTCCCAGTGTCCCAGTGTCCCCCTCGCACACTCTCCTCAAGGTGCTGACTGTCTGTCCCGGTGTCCCTGTGTCCCTCTCACACTCTCCTCAAGGTGCTGACTGTCTGTCCCAGTGTCCCTCTCACACTCTCCTCAAGGTGCTGACTGTCTGTCCCAGTGTCCCAGTGTCCCTCTCACACTCTCCTCAAGGTGCTGACTGGCTGTCCCAGTGTCCCTCTCACACTCTCCTCAAGGTGCTGACTGTCTGTCCCGGTGTCCCAGTGTCCCCCTCGCACACTCTCCTCAAGGTGCTGACTGTATGTCCCAGTGTCCCTCTCACACTCTCCTCAAGGTGCTGACTGTCTGTCCCAGAGTCCCTCTCACACTTTCCTCAAGGTGCTGACTGTCTGTCCCAGTGTCCCCCTCGCACACTCTCCTCAAGGTGCTGACTGTCTGTCCCGGTGTCCCAGTGTCCCCCTCCCACACTCTCCTCAAGGTGCTGACTGTCTGTCCCGGTGTCCCAGTGTCCCCCTCTCACACTCTTCTCAAGGTGCTGACTGTCTGTCCCGATGTCCCGTGCCCCCCTCTCACCCTCTCCTCAAGGTGCTGACTGTCTGTCCCGGTGTCCCAGTGTCCCCCTCGCACACTCTCCTCAAGGTGCTGACTGTCTGTCCCGGTGTCCCAGTGTCCCCTCTCACACTCTCCTCAAGGTGCTGACTGTCTGTCCCAGTGTCCCTGTCACACTCTCCTCAAGGTGCTGACTGTCTGTCCCGGTGTCCCAGTGTCCCCCTCGCACACTCTCCTCAAGGTGCTGACTGTATGTCCCAGTGTCCCTCTCACACTCTCCTCAAGGTGCTGACTGTCTGTCCCAGAGTCCCTCTCACACTTTCCTCAAGGTGCTGACTGTCTGTCCCAGTGTCCCCCTGTCACACTCTCCTCAAGGTGCTGACTGTCAGTCCCGGTGTCCCAGTGTCCCTCTCACACTCTCCTCAAGGTGCTTACTGTCTGTCCCAGTGTCCCTCTCACACTCTCCCCAAGGTGCTGACTGTCTGTCCCGGTGTCCCAGTGTCCCCCTCGCACACTCTCCTCAAGGTGCTGACTGTCTGTCCCAGTGTCCCCCTCTCACAATCTCCTCAAGGTGCTGACTGTCTCTCCCAGTGTCCCTCTCACACTCTCCTCAAGGTGCTGACTGTCTGTCCCAGTGTCCCAGTGTCCCTCTCACACTCTCCTCAAGGTGCTGACTGTCTGTCCCAGTGTCCCAGTGTCCCTCTCACACTCTCCTCAAGGTGCTGACTGTCTGTCCCGGTGTCCCAGCGTCCCCCTCGCACACTCTCCTCAAGGTGCTGACTGTCTGTCCCAGTGTCCCTCTCACACTCTACTCAAGGTGCTGACTGTCTGTCCCGGTGTCCCAGTGTCCCTCTCACACTCTCCTCAAGGTGCTGACTGTCTGTCCCAGTGTCCCAGTGTCCCTCTCACACTCTCCTCAAGGTGCTGACTGTCTGTCCCAGTGTCCCAGTGTCCCTCTCACACTCTCCTCAAGGTGCTGACTGTCTGTCCCAGTGTCCCAGTGTCCCTCTCACAGTCTCCTCAAGGTGCTGACTGTCTGTCCCAGTGTCCCTCTCACACTCTCCTCAAGGTACTGACTGTCTGTCCCGGTGTCCCAGTGTCCCCCTCGCACACTCTCCTCAAGGTGCTGACTGTCTGTCCCAGTGTCCCTCTCACACTTTCCTCAAGGTGCTGACTGTCTGTCCCAGTGTCCCCCTCTCACACTCTCCTCAAGGTGCTGACTGTCTGTACCGGTGTCCCAGTGTCCCTCTCACACTCTCCTCAAGGTGCTGACTGTCTGTCCCAGTGTCCCCCTCGCACACTCTCCTCAAGGTGCTGACTGTCTGTCCCAGTGTCCCCCTCTCACAATCTCCTCAAGGTGCTGACTGTCTGTCCCAGTGTCCCTCTCACACTCTCCTCAAGGTGCTGACTGTCTGTCCCAGTGTCCCTCTCACACTCTCCCCAAAGTGCTGACTGTCTGTCCCAGTGTCCCAGTGTCCCTCTCACACTCTCCTCAAGGTGCTGACTGTCTGTCCCAGTGTCCCAGTGTCCCTCTCACACTCTCCTCAAGGTGCTGACTGTCTGTCCCGATGTCCCAGTGTCCCCCATCTCACACTCTCCTCAAGGTGCTGACTGTCTGTCCCGATGTCCCAGTGTCCCTCTCACACTCTCCTCAAGGTGCTGACTGTCTGTCCCAGTGTCCCAGTTGTCCCCCATCCTACACTCTCCTCAAGGTGCTGTCTGTCCCGGTGTCCCAGTGTCCCTCTCACAATCTCCTCAAGGTGCTGACTGTCTGTCCCTGTGTCCCAGTGTCCCCCTCTCACACCCTCCTCAAGGTGCTGACTGTCTGTCCCAGTGTCCCAGTGTCCCTCTCACACTCTACTCAAGGTGCTGACTGTCTGTCCCGGTGTCCCAGTGTCCCCCTCTCACACTCTCCTCAAGGTGCTGACTGTCTGTCCCAGTGTCCCTCTCACACTCTCCTCAAGGTGCTGACTGTCTGTCCCGGTGTCCCAGTGTCCCCCTCTCACACCCTCCTCAAGGTGCTGACTGTCTGTCCCAGTGTCCCAGTGTCCCTCTCACACTCTACTCAAGGTGCTGACTGTCTGTCCCGGTGTCCCAGTGTCCCCCTCTCACACTCTCCTCAAGGTGCTGACTGTCTGTCCCAGTGTCCCTCTCACACTCTCCTCAAGGTGCTGACTGTCTGTCCCCGTGTCCCAGTGTCCCTCTCACACTATCCTCAAGGTGCTGACTGTCTGTCCCAGTGTCCCTCTCACACTCTCCTCAAGGTGCTGACTGTCTGTCCCCGTGTCCCAGTGTCCCTCTCACACTCTCCTCAAGGGGCTGACTGTCTGTCCCGGTGTCCCAGTGTCCCCTCTCACACTCTCCTCAAGGTGCTGACTGTCTGTCCGGTGTCCCTCTCACACTCTACTCAAGGTGCTGACTGTCTGTACCGGTGTCCCACTCACACTCTCCTCAAGGTGCTGACTGTCTGTCCCGGTGTCCCAGTGTCCCTCTCACACTCTCCTCAAGGTGCTGACTGTCTGTCCCAGTGTCCCTCTCAGACTCTCCTCAAGGTGCTGACTGTCTCTCCCAGTGTCCCAGTGTCCCCATCTCACATTCTCCTCAAGGTGCTGACTGTCTGTCCCGGTGTCCCTCTCACACTCTCCTCAAGGTGCTGACTGTCTGTCCCAGTGTCCCTCTCACACTCTCCTCAAGGTGCTGACTGTCTGTCCCGATGTCCCAGTGTCCCCCATCTCACACTCTCCTCAAGGTGCTGACTGTCTGTCCCAATGTCCCAGTGTCCCTCTCACACTCTCCTCAAGGTGCTGACTCTCTGTCCCAGTGTCCCAGTGTCCCCCATCTCACACTCTCCTCAAGGTGCTGTCTGTCCCGGTGTCCCAGTGTCCCTCTCACATTGTCCTCAAGGTGCTGACTGTCTGTCCCGGTGTCCCAGTGTCCCCTCTCACACTCTCCTCAAGGTGCTGACTGTCTGTCTCAGTGTCCCTCTCACACTCTCCTCAAGGTGCTGACTGTCTGTCCCGATGTCCCAGTGTCCCCCTCTCACACTCTCCTCAAGGTGCTGACGGTCTGTCTGTCCCAGTGTCCCAGCGTCCCTTTCACACTCTCCTCAAGGTTCTGACTGTCTGTCCCAGTCTCCCAGTGTCCCTCTCACACTCTCCTCAAGGTGCTGACTGTCTGTCCCAGTATCCCAGTGTCCCCCTCCCACACTCTCCTCAAGATGCTGACTGTCTGTCCCGGTGTCCCAGTGTCCCCTTCTCACACTCTTCTCAAGGTGCTGACTGTCTGTCCCGATGTCCCGTGCCCCCCTCTCACCCTCTCCTCAAGGTGCTGACTGTCTGTCCCGGTGTCCCAGTGTCCCCCTCGCACACTCTCCTCAAGCTGCTGACTGTCTGTCCCGGTGTCCCAGTGTCCCCTCTCACACTCTCCTCAAGGTGCTGACTGTCTGTTCCAGTGTCCCTGTCACACTCTCCTCAAGGTGCTGACTGTCTGTCCCAGTGTCCCAGTGTCCCCCTCGCACACTCTCCTCAAGGTGCTGACTGTCTGTCCCGGTGTCCCTGTGTCCCTCTCACACTCTCCTCAAGGTGCTGACTGTCTGTCCCAGTGTCCCTCTCACACTCTCCTCAAGGTGCTGACTGTCTGTCCCAGTGTCCCAGTGTCCCTCTCACACTCTCCTCAAGGTGCTGACTGGCTGTCCCAGTGTCCCTCTCACACTCTCCTCAAGGTGCTGACTGTCTGTCCCGGTGTCCCAGTGTCCCCCTCGCACACTCTCCTCAAGGTGCTGACTGTATGTCCCAGTGTCCCTCTCACACTCTCCTCAAGGTGCTGACTGTCTGTCCCAGAGTCCCTCTCACACTTTCCTCAAGGTGCTGACTGTCTGTCCCAGTGTCCCCCTCGCACACTCTCCTCAAGGTGCTGACTGTCTGTCCCGGTGTCCCAGTGTCCCCCTCCCACACTCTCCTCAAGGTGCTGACTGTCTGTCCCGGTGTCCCAGTGTCCCCCTCTCACACTCTTCTCAAGGTGCTGACTGTCTGTCCCGATGTCCCGTGCCCCCCTCTCACCCTCTCCTCAAGGTGCTGACTGTCTGTCCCGGTGTCCCAGTGTCCCCCTCGCACACTCTCCTCAAGGTGCTGACTGTCTGTCCCGGTGTCCCAGTGTCCCCTCTCACACTCTCCTCAAGGTGCTGACTGTCTGTCCCAGTGTCCCTGTCACACTCTCCTCAAGGTGCTGACTGTCTGTCCCGGTGTCCCAGTGTCCCCCTCGCACACTCTCCTCAAGGTGCTGACTGTCTGTCCCGGTGTCCCAGTGTCCCCTCTCACACTCTCCTCAAGGTGCTGACTGTCTGTTCCAGTGTCCCTGTCACACTCTCCTCAAGGTGCTGACTGTCTGTCCCAGTGTCCCAGTGTCCCCCTCGCACACTCTCCTCAAGGTGCTGACTGTCTGTCCCGGTGTCCCTGTGTCCCTCTCACACTCTCCTCAAGGTGCTGACTGTCTGTCCCAGTGTCCCTCTCACACTCTCCTCAAGGTGCTGACTGTCTGTCCCAGTGTCCCAGTGTCCCTCTCACACTCTCCTCAAGGTGCTGACTGGCTGTCCCAGTGTCCCTCTCACACTCTCCTCAAGGTGCTGACTGTCTGTCCCGGTGTCCCAGTGTCCCCCTCGCACACTCTCCTCAAGGTGCTGACTGTATGTCCCAGTGTCCCTCTCACACTCTCCTCAAGGTGCTGACTGTCTGTCCCAGAGTCCCTCTCACACTTTCCTCAAGGTGCTGACTGTCTGTCCCAGTGTCCCCCTCGCACACTCTCCTCAAGGTGCTGACTGTCTGTCCCGGTGTCCCAGTGTCCCCCTCCCACACTCTCCTCAAGGTGCTGACTGTCTGTCCCGGTGTCCCAGTGTCCCCCTCTCACACTCTTCTCAAGGTGCTGACTGTCTGTCCCGATGTCCCGTGCCCCCCTCTCACCCTCTCCTCAAGGTGCTGACTGTCTGTCCCGGTGTCCCAGTGTCCCCCTCGCACACTCTCCTCAAGGTGCTGACTGTCTGTCCCGGTGTCCCAGTGTCCCCTCTCACACTCTCCTCAAGGTGCTGACTGTCTGTCCCAGTGTCCCTGTCACACTCTCCTCAAGGTGCTGACTGTCTGTCCCGGTGTCCCAGTGTCCCCCTCGCACACTCTCCTCAAGGTGCTGACTGTATGTCCCAGTGTCCCTCTCACACTCTCCTCAAGGTGCTGACTGTCTGTCCCAGAGTCCCTCTCACACTTTCCTCAAGGTGCTGACTGTCTGTCCCAGTGTCCCCCTGTCACACTCTCCTCAAGGTGCTGACTGTCAGTCCCGGTGTCCCAGTGTCCCTCTCACACTCTCCTCAAGGTGCTTACTGTCTGTCCCAGTGTCCCTCTCACACTCTCCCCAAGGTGCTGACTGTCTGTCCCGGTGTCCCAGTGTCCCCCTCGCACACTCTCCTCAAGGTGCTGACTGTCTGTCCCAGTGTCCCCCTCTCACAATCTCCTCAAGGTGCTGACTGTCTCTCCCAGTGTCCCTCTCACACTCTCCTCAAGGTGCTGACTGTCTGTCCCAGTGTCCCAGTGTCCCTCTCACACTCTCCTCAAGGTGCTGACTGTCTGTCCCAGTGTCCCAGTGTCCCTCTCACACTCTCCTCAAGGTGCTGACTGTCTGTCCCGGTGTCCCAGCGTCCCCCTCGCACACTCTCCTCAAGGTGCTGACTGTCTGTCCCAGTGTCCCTCTCACACTCTACTCAAGGTGCTGACTGTCTGTCCCGGTGTCCCAGTGTCCCTCTCACACTCTCCTCAAGGTGCTGACTGTCTGTCCCAGTGTCCCAGTGTCCCTCTCACACTCTCCTCAAGGTGCTGACTGTCTGTCCCAGTGTCCCAGTGTCCCTCTCACACTCTCCTCAAGGTGCTGACTGTCTGTCCCAGTGTCCCAGTGTCCCTCTCACAGTCTCCTCAAGGTGCTGACTGTCTGTCCCAGTGTCCCTCTCACACTCTCCTCAAGGTACTGACTGTCTGTCCCGGTGTCCCAGTGTCCCCCTCGCACACTCTCCTCAAGGTGCTGACTGTCTGTCCCAGTGTCCCTCTCACACTTTCCTCAAGGTGCTGACTGTCTGTCCCAGTGTCCCCCTCTCACACTCTCCTCAAGGTGCTGACTGTCTGTACCGGTGTCCCAGTGTCCCTCTCACACTCTCCTCAAGGTGCTGACTGTCTGTCCCAGTGTCCCCCTCGCACACTCTCCTCAAGGTGCTGACTGTCTGTCCCAGTGTCCCCCTCTCACAATCTCCTCAAGGTGCTGACTGTCTGTCCCAGTGTCCCTCTCACACTCTCCTCAAGGTGCTGACTGTCTGTCCCAGTGTCCCTCTCACACTCTCCCCAAAGTGCTGACTGTCTGTCCCAGTGTCCCAGTGTCCCTCTCACACTCTCCTCAAGGTGCTGACTGTCTGTCCCAGTGTCCCAGTGTCCCTCTCACACTCTCCTCAAGGTGCTGACTGTCTGTCCCGATGTCCCAGTGTCCCCCATCTCACACTCTCCTCAAGGTGCTGACTGTCTGTCCCGATGTCCCAGTGTCCCTCTCACACTCTCCTCAAGGTGCTGACTGTCTGTCCCAGTGTCCCAGTTGTCCCCCATCCTACACTCTCCTCAAGGTGCTGTCTGTCCCGGTGTCCCAGTGTCCCTCTCACAATCTCCTCAAGGTGCTGACTGTCTGTCCCTGTGTCCCAGTGTCCCCCTCTCACACCCTCCTCAAGGTGCTGACTGTCTGTCCCAGTGTCCCAGTGTCCCTCTCACACTCTACTCAAGGTGCTGACTGTCTGTCCCGGTGTCCCAGTGTCCCCCTCTCACACTCTCCTCAAGGTGCTGACTGTCTGTCCCAGTGTCCCTCTCACACTCTCCTCAAGGTGCTGACTGTCTGTCCCGGTGTCCCAGTGTCCCCCTCTCACACCCTCCTCAAGGTGCTGACTGTCTGTCCCAGTGTCCCAGTGTCCCTCTCACACTCTACTCAAGGTGCTGACTGTCTGTCCCGGTGTCCCAGTGTCCCCCTCTCACACTCTCCTCAAGGTGCTGACTGTCTGTCCCAGTGTCCCTCTCACACTCTCCTCAAGGTGCTGACTGTCTGTCCCCGTGTCCCAGTGTCCCTCTCACACTATCCTCAAGGTGCTGACTGTCTGTCCCAGTGTCCCTCTCACACTCTCCTCAAGGTGCTGACTGTCTGTCCCCGTGTCCCAGTGTCCCTCTCACACTCTCCTCAAGGGGCTGACTGTCTGTCCCGGTGTCCCAGTGTCCCCTCTCACACTCTCCTCAAGGTACTGACTGTCTGTCCGGTGTCCCTCTCACACTCTACTCAAGGTGCTGACTGTCTGTACCGGTGTCCCACTCACACTCTCCTCAAGGTGCTGACTGTCTGTCCCGGTGTCCCAGTGTCCCTCTCACACTCTCCTCAAGGTGCTGACTGTCTGTCCCAGTGTCCCTCTCAGACTCTCCTCAAGGTGCTGACTGTCTCTCCCAGTGTCCCAGTGTCCCCATCTCACATTCTCCTCAAGGTGCTGACTGTCTGTCCCGGTGTCCCTCTCACACTCTCCTCAAGGTGCTGACTGTCTGTCCCAGTGTCCCTCTCACACTCTCCTCAAGGTGCTGACTGTCTGTCCCGATGTCCCAGTGTCCCCCATCTCACACTCTCCTCAAGGTGCTGACTGTCTGTCCCAATGTCCCAGTGTCCCTCTCACACTCTCCTCAAGGTGCTGACTCTCTGTCCCAGTGTCCCAGTGTCCCCCATCTCACACTCTCCTCAAGGTGCTGTCTGTCCCGGTGTCCCAGTGTCCCTCTCACATTGTCCTCAAGGTGCTGACTGTCTGTCCCGGTGTCCCAGTGTCCCCTCTCACACTCTCCTCAAGGTGCTGACTGTCTGTCTCAGTGTCCCTCTCACACTCTCCTCAAGGTGCTGACTGTCTGTCCCGATGTCCCAGTGTCCCCCTCTCACACTCTCCTCAAGGTGCTGACGGTCTGTCTGTCCCAGTGTCCCAGCGTCCCTTTCACACTCTCCTCAAGGTTCTGACTGTCTGTCCCAGTCTCCCAGTGTCCCTCTCACACTCTCCTCAAGGTGCTGACTGTCTGTCCCAGTATCCCAGTGTCCCCCTCCCACACTCTCCTCAAGATGCTGACTGTCTGTCCCGGTGTCCCAGTGTCCCCTTCTCACACTCTTCTCAAGGTGCTGACTGTCTGTCCCGATGTCCCGTGCCCCCCTCTCACCCTCTCCTCAAGGTGCTGACTGTCTGTCCCGGTGTCCCAGTGTCCCCCTCGCACACTCTCCTCAAGCTGCTGACTGTCTGTCCCGGTGTCCCAGTGTCCCCTCTCACACTCTCCTCAAGGTGCTGACTGTCTGTTCCAGTGTCCCTGTCACACTCTCCTCAAGGTGCTGACTGTCTGTCCCAGTGTCCCAGTGTCCCCCTCGCACACTCTCCTCAAGGTGCTGACTGTCTGTCCCGGTGTCCCTGTGTCCCTCTCACACTCTCCTCAAGGTGCTGACTGTCTGTCCCAGTGTCCCTCTCACACTCTCCTCAAGGTGCTGACTGTCTGTCCCAGTGTCCCAGTGTCCCTCTCACACTCTCCTCAAGGTGCTGACTGGCTGTCCCAGTGTCCCTCTCACACTCTCCTCAAGGTGCTGACTGTCTGTCCCGGTGTCCCAGTGTCCCCCTCGCACACTCTCCTCAAGGTGCTGACTGTATGTCCCAGTGTCCCTCTCACACTCTCCTCAAGGTGCTGACTGTCTGTCCCAGAGTCCCTCTCACACTTTCCTCAAGGTGCTGACTGTCTGTCCCAGTGTCCCCCTCGCACACTCTCCTCAAGGTGCTGACTGTCTGTCCCGGTGTCCCAGTGTCCCCCTCCCACACTCTCCTCAAGGTGCTGACTGTCTGTCCCGGTGTCCCAGTGTCCCCCTCTCACACTCTTCTCAAGGTGCTGACTGTCTGTCCCGATGTCCCGTGCCCCCCTCTCACCCTCTCCTCAAGGTGCTGACTGTCTGTCCCGGTGTCCCAGTGTCCCCCTCGCACACTCTCCTCAAGGTGCTGACTGTCTGTCCCGGTGTCCCAGTGTCCCCTCTCACACTCTCCTCAAGGTGCTGACTGTCTGTCCCAGTGTCCCTGTCACACTCTCCTCAAGGTGCTAACTGTCTGTCCCAGTGTCCCAGTGTCCCCCTCGCAAACTCTCCTCAAGGTGCTGACTGTCTGTCCCGGTGTCCCTGTGTCCCTCTCACACTCTCCTCAAGGTGCTGACTGTCTGTCCCAGTGTCCCAGTGTCCCTCTCACACTCTCCTCAAGGTGCTGACTGTCTGTCCCAGTGTCCCAGTGTCCCTCTCACACTCTCCTCAAGGTGCTGACTGGCTGTCCCAGTGTCCCTCTCACACTCTCCTCAAGGTGCTGACTGTCTGTCCCGGTGTCCCAGTGTCCCCCTCGCACACTCTCCTCAAGGTGCTGACTGTATGTCCCAGTGTCCCTCTCACACTCTCCTCAAGGTGCTGACTGTCTGTCCCAGAGTCCCTCTCACACTTTCCTCAAGGTGCTGACTGTCTGTCCCAGTGTCCCCCTGTCACACTCTCCTCAAGGTGCTGACTGTCAGTCCCGGTGTCCCAGTGTCCCTCTCACACTCTCCTCAAGGTGCTTACTGTCTGTCCCAGTGTCCCTCTCACACTCTCCCCAAGGTGCTGACTGTCTGTCCCGGTGTCCCAGTGTCCCCCTCGCACACTCTCCTCAAGGTGCTGACTGTCTGTCCCAGTGTCCCCCTCTCACAATCTCCTCAAGGTGCTGACTGTCTCTCCCAGTGTCCCTCTCACACTCTCCTCAAGGTGCTGACTGTCTGTCCCAGTGTCCCAGTGTCCCTCTCACACTCTCCTCAAGGTGCTGACTGTCTGTCCCAGTGTCCCAGTGTCCCTCTCACACTCTCCTCAAGGTGCTGACTGTCTGTCCCGGTGTCCCAGCGTCCCCCTCGCACACTCTCCTCAAGGTGCTGACTGTCTGTCCCAGTGTCCCTCTCACACTTTCCTCAAGGTGCTGACTGTCTGTCCCAGTGTCCCAGTGTCCCTCTCACACTCTACTCAAGGTGCTGACTGTCTGTCCCGGTGTCCCAGTGTCCCCCTCTCACACTCTCCTCAAGGTGCTGACTGTCTGTCCCAGTGTCCCTCTCACACTCTCCTCAAGGTGCTGACTGTCTGTCCCGGTGTCCCAGTGTCCCCCTCTCACACCCTCCTCAAGGTGCTGACTGTCTGTCCCAGTGTCCCAGTGTCCCTCCCACACTCTACTCAAGGTGCTGACTGTCTGTCCCGGTGTCCCAGTGTCCCCCTCTCACACTCTCCTCAAGGTGCTGACTGTCTGTCCCAGTGTCCCTCTCACACTCTCCTCAAGGTGCTGACTGTCTGTCCCCGTGTCCCAGTGTCCCTCTCACACTATCCTCAAGGTGCTGACTGTCTGTCCCAGTGTCCCTCTCACACTCTCCTCAAGGTGCTGACTGTCTGTCCCCGTGTCCCAGTGTCCCTGTCACACTCTCCTCAAGGGGCTGACTGTCTGTCCCGGTGTCCCAGTGTCCCCTCTCACACTCTCCTCAAGGTGCTGACTGTCTGTTCTGGATCCCTCTCACACTCTACTCAAGGTGCTGACTGTCTGTACCGGTGTCCCACTCACACTCTCCTCAAGGTGCTGACTGTCTGTCCCGGTGTCCCAGTGTCCCTCTCACACTCTCCTCAAGGTGCTGACTGTCTGTCCCAGTGTCCCTCTCAGACTCTCCGCAAGGTGCTGACTGTCTCTCCCAGTGTCCCAGTGTCCCCATCTCACATTCTCCTCAAGGTGCTGACTGTCTGTCCCAGTGTCCCTCTCACACTCTCCTCAAGGTGCTGACTGTCTGTCCCAGTGTCCCTCTCACACTCTCCTCAAGGTGCTGACTGTCTGTCCCGATGTCCCAGTGTCCCCCATCTCACACTCTCCTCAAGGTGCTGACTGTCTGTCCCGATATCCCAGTGTCCCTCTCACACTCTCCTCAAGGTGCTGACTGTCTGTCCCAGTGTCCCAGTGTCCCCCATCTCACACTCTCCTCAAGGTGCTGTCTGTCCCGGTGTCCCAGTGTCCCTCTCACATTCTCCTCAAGGTGCTGACTGTCTGTCCCGGTGTCCCAGTGTCCCCTCTCACACTCTCCTCAAGGTGCTGACTGTCTGTCTCAGTGTCCCTCTCACACTCTCCTCAAGGTGCTGACTGTCTGTCCCGATGTCCCAGTGTCCCCCTCTCACACTCTCCTCAAGGTGCTGACGGTCTGTCTGTCCCAGTGTCCCAGCGTCCCTTTCACACTCTCCTCAAGGTTCTGACTGTCTGTCCCAGTCTCCCAGTGTCCCTCTCACACTCTCCTCAAGGTGCTGACTGTCTGTCCCAGTATCCCAGTGTCCCCCTCCCACACTCTCCTCAAGATGCTGACTGTCTGTCCCGGTGTCCCAGTGTCCCCTTCTCACACTCTTCTCAAGGTGCTGACTGTCTGTCCCGATGTCCCGTGCCCCCCTCTCACCCTCTCCTCAAGGTGCTGACTGTCTGTCCCGGTGTCCCAGTGTCCCCCTCGCACACTCTCCTCAAGGTGCTGACTGTCTGTCCCGGTGTCCCAGTGTCCCCTCTCACACTCTCCTCAAGGTGCTGACTGTCTGTTCCAGTGTCCCTGTCACACTCTCCTCAAGGTGCTGACTGTCTGTCCCAGTGTCCCAGTGTCCCCCTCGCACACTCTCCTCAAGGTGCTGACTGTCTGTCCCGGTGTCCCTGTGTCCCTCTCACACTCTCCTCAAGGTGCTGACTGTCTGTCCCAGTGTCCCTCTCACACTCTCCTCAAGGTGCTGACTGTCTGTCCCAGTGTCCCAGTGTCCCTCTCACACTCTCCTCAAGGTGCTGACTGGCTGTCCCAGTGTCCCTCTCACACTCTCCTCAAGGTGCTGACTGTCTGTCCCGGTGTCCCAGTGTCCCCCTCGCACACTCTCCTCAAGGTGCTGACTGTATGTCCCAGTGTCCCTCTCACACTCTCCTCAAGGTGCTGACTGTCTGTCCCAGAGTCCCTCTCACACTTTCCTCAAGGTGCTGACTGTCTGTCCCAGTGTCCCCCTCGCACACTCTCCTCAAGGTGCTGACTGTCTGTCCCGGTGTCCCAGTGTCCCCCTCCCACACTCTCCTCAAGGTGCTGACTGTCTGTCCCGGTGTCCCAGTGTCCCCCTCTCACACTCTTCTCAAGGTGCTGACTGTCTGTCCCGATGTCCCGTGCCCCCCTCTCACCCTCTCCTCAAGGTGCTGACTGTCTGTCCCGGTGACCCAGTGTCCCCCTCGCACACTCTCCTCAAGGTGCTGACTGTCTGTCCCGGTGTCCCAGTGTCCCCTCTCACACTCTCCTCAAGGTGCTGACTGTCTGTCCCAGTGTCCCTGTCACACTCTCCTCAAGGTGCTAACTGTCTGTCCCAGTGTCCCAGTGTCCCCCTCGCAAACTCTCCTCAAGGTGCTGACTGTCTGTCCCGGTGTCCCTGTGTCCCTCTCACACTCTCCTCAAGGTGCTGACTGTCTGTCCCAGTGTCCCAGTGTCCCTCTCACACTCTCCTCAAGGTGCTGACTGTCTGTCCCAGTGTCCCAGTGTCCCTCTCACACTCTCCTCAAGGTGCTGACTGGCTGTCGCAGTGTCCCTCTCACACTCTCCTCAAGGTGCTGACTGTCTGTCCCGGTGTCCCAGTGTCCCCCTCGCACACTCTCCTCAAGGTGCTGACTGTATGTCCCAGTGTCCCTCTCACACTCTCCTCAAGGTGCTGACTGTCTGTCCCAGAGTCCCTCTCACACTTTCCTCAAGGTGCTGACTGTCTGTCCCAGTGTCCCCCTGTCACACTCTCCTCAAGGTGCTGACTGTCAGTCCCGGTGTCCCAGTGTCCCTCTCACACTCTCCTCAAGGTGCTTACTGTCTGTCCCAGTGTCCCTCTCACACTCTCCCCAAGGTGCTGACTGTCTGTCCCGGTGTCCCAGTGTCCCCCTCGCACACTCTCCTCAAGGTGCTGACTGTCTGTCCCAGTGTCCCCCTCTCACAATCTCCTCAAGGTGCTGACTGTCTCTCCCAGTGTCCCTCTCACACTCTCCTCAAGGTGCTGACTGTCTGTCCCAGTGTCCCAGTGTCCCTCTCACACTCTCCTCAAGGTGCTGACTGTCTGTCCCAGTGTCCCAGTGTCCCTCTCACACTCTCCTCAAGGTGCTGACTGTCTGTCCCGGTGTCCCAGCGTCCCCCTCGCACACTCTCCTCAAGGTGCTGACTGTCTGTCCCAGTGTCCCTCTCACACTCTACTCAAGGTGCTGACTGTCTGTCCCGGTGTCCCAGTGTCCCTCTCACACTCTCCTCAAGGTGCTGACTGTCTGTCCCAGTGTCCCAGTGTCCCTCTCACACTCTCCTCAAGGTGCTGACTGTCTGTCCCAGTGTCCCAGTGTCCCTCTCACACTCTCCTCAAGGTGCTGACTGTCTGTCCCAGTGTCCCAGTGTCCCTCTCACAGTCTCCTCAAGGTGCTGACTGTCTGTCCCAGTGTCCCTCTCACACTCTCCTCAAGGTACTGACTGTCTGTCCCGGTGTCCCAGTGTCCCCCTCGCACACTCTCCTCAAGGTGCTGACTGTCTGTCCCAGTGTCCCTCTCACACTTTCCTCAAGGTGCTGACTGTCTGTCCCAGTGTCCCCCTCTCACACTCTCCTCAAGGTGCTGACTGTCTGTCCCGGTGTCCCAGTGTCCCTCTCACACTCTCCTCAAGGTGCTGACTGTCTGTCCCAGTGTCCCCCTCGCACACTCTCCTCAAGGTGCTGACTGTCTGTCCCAGTGT
Source organism: Mustelus asterias (assembly GCF_964213995.1). Classification (NCBI taxonomy): domain Eukaryota; kingdom Metazoa; phylum Chordata; class Chondrichthyes; order Carcharhiniformes; family Triakidae; genus Mustelus; species Mustelus asterias. The sequence continues at coordinate 199,852 of NW_027590098.1, read as the reverse complement.
CCCCCTCTCACAATCTCCTCAAGGTGCTGACTGTCTGTCCCAGTGTCCCTCTCACACTCTCCTCAAGGTGCTGACTGTCTGTCCCAGTGTCCCTCTCACACTCTCCCCAAAGTGCTGACTGTCTGTCCCAGTGTCCCAGTGTCCCTCTCACACTCTCCTCAAGGTGCTGACTGTCTGTCCCAGTGTCCCAGTGTCCCTCTCACACTCTCCTCAAGGTGCTGACTGTCTGTCCCGATGTCCCAGTGTCCCCCATCTCACACTCTCCTCAAGGTGCTGACTGTCTGTCCCGATGTCCCAGTGTCCCTCTCACACTCTCCTCAAGGTGCTGACTGTCTGTCCCAGTGTCCCAGTTGTCCCCCATCCTACACTCTCCTCAAGGTGCTGTCTGTCCCGGTGTCCCAGTGTCCCTCTCACAATCTCCTCAAGGTGCTGACTGTCTGTCCCTGTGTCCCAGTGTCCCCCTCTCACACCCTCCTCAAGGTGCTGACTGTCTGTCCCAGTGTCCCAGTGTCCCTCTCACACTCTACTCAAGGTGCTGACTGTCTGTCCCGGTGTCCCAGTGTCCCCCTCTCACACTCTCCTCAAGGTGCTGACTGTCTGTCCCAGTGTCCCTCTCACACTCTCCTCAAGGTGCTGACTGTCTGTCCCGGTGTCCCAGTGTCCCCCTCTCACACCCTCCTCAAGGTGCTGACTGTCTGTCCCAGTGTCCCAGTGTCCCTCTCACACTCTACTCAAGGTGCTGACTGTCTGTCCCGGTGTCCCAGTGTCCCCCTCTCACACTCTCCTCAAGGTGCTGACTGTCTGTCCCAGTGTCCCTCTCACACTCTCCTCAAGGTGCTGACTGTCTGTCCCCGTGTCCCAGTGTCCCTCTCACACTATCCTCAAGGTGCTGACTGTCTGTCCCAGTGTCCCTCTCACACTCTCCTCAAGGTGCTGACTGTCTGTCCCCGTGTCCCAGTGTCCCTCTCACACTCTCCTCAAGGGGCTGACTGTCTGTCCCGGTGTCCCAGTGTCCCCTCTCACACTCTCCTCAAGGTGCTGACTGTCTGTCCGGTGTCCCTCTCACACTCTACTCAAGGTGCTGACTGTCTGTACCGGTGTCACACTCACACTCTCCTCAAGGTGCTGACTGTCTGTCCCGGTGTCCCAGTGTCCCTCTCACACTCTCCTCAAGGTGCTGACTGTCTGTCCCAGTGTCCCTCTCAGACTCTCCTCAAGGTGCTGACTGTCTCTCCCAGTGTCCCAGTGTCCCCATCTCACATTCTCCTCAAGGTGCTGACTGTCTGTCCCGGTGTCCCTCTCACACTCTCCTCAAGGTGCTGACTGTCTGTCCCAGTGTCCCTCTCACACTCTCCTCAAGGTGCTGACTGTCTGTCCCGATGTCCCAGTGTCCCCCATCTCACACTCTCCTCAAGGTGCTGACTGTCTGTCCCAATGTCCCAGTGTCCCTCTCACACTCTCCTCAAGGTGCTGACTCTCTGTCCCAGTGTCCCAGTGTCCCCCATCTCACACTCTCCTCAAGGTGCTGTCTGTCCCGGTGTCCCAGTGTCCCTCTCACATTGTCCTCAAGGTGCTGACTGTCTGTCCCGGTGTCCCAGTGTCCCCTCTCACACTCTCCTCAAGGTGCTGACTGTCTGTCTCAGTGTCCCTCTCACACTCTCCTCAAGGTGCTGACTGTCTGTCCCGATGTCCCAGTGTCCCCCTCTCACACTCTCCTCAAGGTGCTGACGGTCTGTCTGTCCCAGTGTCCCAGCGTCCCTTTCACACTCTCCTCAAGGTTCTGACTGTCTGTCCCAGTCTCCCAGTGTCCCTCTCACACTCTCCTCAAGGTGCTGACTGTCTGTCCCAGTATCCCAGTGTCCCCCTCCCACACTCTCCTCAAGATGCTGACTGTCTGTCCCGGTGTCCCAGTGTCCCCTTCTCACACTCTTCTCAAGGTGCTGACTGTCTGTCCCGATGTCCCGTGCCCCCCTCTCACCCTCTCCTCAAGGTGCTGACTGTCTGTCCCGGTGTCCCAGTGTCCCCCTCGCACACTCTCCTCAAGGTGCTGACTGTCTGTCCCGGTGTCCCAGTGTCCCCTCTCACACTCTCCTCAAGGTGCTGACTGTCTGTTCCAGTGTCCCTGTCACACTCTCCTCAAGGTGCTGACTGTCTGTCCCAGTGTCCCAGTGTCCCCCTCGCACACTCTCCTCAAGGTGCTGACTGTCTGTCCCGGTGTCCCTGTGTCCCTCTCACACTCTCCTCAAGGTGCTGACTGTCTGTCCCAGTGTCCCTCTCACACTCTCCTCAAGGTGCTGACTGTCTGTCCCAGTGTCCCAGTGTCCCTCTCACACTCTCCTCAAGGTGCTGACTGGCTGTCCCAGTGTCCCTCTCACACTCTCCTCAAGGTGCTGACTGTCTGTCCCGGTGTCCCAGTGTCCCCCTCGCACACTCTCCTCAAGGTGCTGACTGTATGTCCCAGTGTCCCTCTCACACTCTCCTCAAGGTGCTGACTGTCTGTCCCAGAGTCCCTCTCACACTTTCCTCAAGGTGCTGACTGTCTGTCCCAGTGTCCCCCTCGCACACTCTCCTCAAGGTGCTGACTGTCTGTCCCGGTGTCCCAGTGTCCCCCTCCCACACTCTCCTCAAGGTGCTGACTGTCTGTCCCGGTGTCCCAGTGTCCCCCTCTCACACTCTTCTCAAGGTGCTGACTGTCTGTCCCGATGTCCCGTGCCCCCCTCTCACCCTCTCCTCAAGGTGCTGACTGTCTGTCCCGGTGTCCCAGTGTCCCCCTCGCACACTCTCCTCAAGGTGCTGACTGTCTGTCCCGGTGTCCCAGTGTCCCCTCTCACACTCTCCTCAAGGTGCTGACTGTCTGTCCCAGTGTCCCTGTCACACTCTCCTCAAGGTGCTAACTGTCTGTCCCAGTGTCCCAGTGTCCCCCTCGCAAACTCTCCTCAAGGTGCTGACTGTCTGTCCCGGTGTCCCTGTGTCCCTCTCACACTCTCCTCAAGGTGCTGACTGTCTGTCCCAGTGTCCCAGTGTCCCTCTCACACTCTCCTCAAGGTGCTGACTGTCTGTCCCAGTGTCCCAGTGTCCCTCTCACACTCTCCTCAAGGTGCTGACTGGCTGTCCCAGTGTCCCTCTCACACTCTCCTCAAGGTGCTGACTGTCTGTCCCGGTGTCCCAGTGTCCCCCTCGCACACTCTCCTCAAGGTGCTGACTGTATGTCCCAGTGTCCCTCTCACACTCTCCTCAAGGTGCTGACTGTCTGTCCCAGAGTCCCTCTCACACTTTCCTCAAGGTGCTGACTGTCTGTCCCAGTGTCCCCCTGTCACACTCTCCTCAAGGTGCTGACTGTCAGTCCCGGTGTCCCAGTGTCCCTCTCACACTCTCCTCAAGGTGCTTACTGTCTGTCCCAGTGTCCCTCTCACACTCTCCCCAAGGTGCTGACTGTCTGTCCCGGTGTCCCAGTGTCCCCCTCGCACACTCTCCTCAAGGTGCTGACTGTCTGTCCCAGTGTCCCCCTCTCACAATCTCCTCAAGGTGCTGACTGTCTCTCCCAGTGTCCCTCTCACACTCTCCTCAAGGTGCTGACTGTCTGTCCCAGTGTCCCAGTGTCCCTCTCACACTCTCCTCAAGGTGCTGACTGTCTGTCCCAGTGTCCCAGTGTCCCTCTCACACTCTCCTCAAGGTGCTGACTGTCTGTCCCGGTGTCCCAGCGTCCCCCTCGCACACTCTCCTCAAGGTGCTGACTGTCTGTCCCAGTGTCCCTCTCACACTTTCCTCAAGGTGCTGACTGTCTGTCCCAGTGTCCCAGTGTCCCTCTCACACTCTACTCAAGGTGCTGACTGTCTGTCCCGGTGTCCCAGTGTCCCCCTCTCACACTCTCCTCAAGGTGCTGACTGTCTGTCCCAGTGTCCCTCTCACACTCTCCTCAAGGTGCTGACTGTCTGTCCCGGTGTCCCAGTGTCCCCCTCTCACACCCTCCTCAAGGTGCTGACTGTCTGTCCCAGTGTCCCAGTGTCCCTCCCACACTCTACTCAAGGTGCTGACTGTCTGTCCCGGTGTCCCAGTGTCCCCCTCTCACACTCTCCTCAAGGTGCTGACTGTCTGTCCCAGTGTCCCTCTCACACTCTCCTCAAGGTGCTGACTGTCTGTCCCCGTGTCCCAGTGTCCCTCTCACACTATCCTCAAGGTGCTGACTGTCTGTCCCAGTGTCCCTCTCACACTCTCCTCAAGGTGCTGACTGTCTGTCCCCGTGTCCCAGTGTCCCTGTCACACTCTCCTCAAGGTGCTGACTGTCTGTTCTGGATCCCTCTCACACTCTACTCAAGGTGCTGACTGTCTGTACCGGTGTCCCACTCACACTCTCCTCAAGGTGCTGACTGTCTGTCCCGGTGTCCCAGTGTCCCTCTCACACTCTCCTCAAGGTGCTGACTGTCTGTCCCAGTGTCCCTCTCAGACTCTCCGCAAGGTGCTGACTGTCTCTCCCAGTGTCCCAGTGTCCCCATCTCACATTCTCCTCAAGGTGCTGACTGTCTGTCCCAGTGTCCCTCTCACACTCTCCTCAAGGTGCTGACTGTCTGTCCCAGTGTGCCTCTCACACTCTCCTCAAGGTGCTGACTGTCTGTCCCGATGTCCCAGTGTCCCCCATCTCACACTCTCCTCAAGGTGCTGACTGTCTGTCCCGATATCCCAGTGTCCCTCTCACACTCTCCTCAAGGTGCTGACTGTCTGTCCCAGTGTCCCAGTGTCCCCCATCTCACACTCTCCTCAAGGTGCTGTCTGTCCCGGTGTCCCAGTGTCCCTCTCACATTCTCCTCAAGGTGCTGACTGTCTGTCCCGGTGTCCCAGTGTCCCCTCTCACACTCTCCTCAAGGTGCTGACTGTCTGTCTCAGTGTCCCTCTCACACTCTCCTCAAGGTGCTGACTGTCTGTCCCGATGTCCCAGTGTCCCCCTCTCACACTCTCCTCAAGGTGCTGACGGTCTGTCTGTCCCAGTGTCCCAGCGTCCCTTTCACACTCTCCTCAAGCTTCTGACTGTCTGTCCCAGTCTCCCAGTGTCCCTCTCACACTCTCCTCAAGGTGCTGACTGTCGGTCCCGGTGTCCCAGTGTCCCCCTCCCACACTCTCCTCAAGGTGCTGACTGTCTGTCCCGGTGTCCCAGTGTCCCCCTCTCACACTCTTCTCAAGGTGCTGACTGTCTGTCCCGATGTCCCGTGCCCCCCTCTCACCCTCTCCTCAAGGTGCTGACTGTCTGTCCCGGTGTCCCAGTGTCCCCCTCGCACACTCTCCTCAAGGTGCTGACTGTCTGTCCCGGTGTCCCAGTGTCCCCTCTCACACTCTCCTCAAGGTGCTGACTGTCTGTCCCAGTGTCCCTGTCACACTCTCCTCAAGGTGCTGACTGTCTGTCCCAGTGTCCCAGTGTCCCCCTCGCACACTCTCCTCAAGGTGCTGACTGTCTGTCCCGGTGTCCCTGTGTCCCTCTGACACTCTCCTCAAGGTGCTGACTGTCTGTCCCAGTGTCCCAGTGTCCCTCTCACACTCTCCTCAAGGTGCTGACTGTCTGTCCCAGTGTCCCAGTGTCCCTCTCACACTCTCCTCAAGGTGCTGACTGGCTGTCCCAGTGTCCCTCTCACACTCTCCTCAAGGTGCTGACTGTCTGTCCCGGTGTCCCAGTGTCCCCCTCGCACACTCTCCTCAAGGTGCTGACTGTATGTCCCAGTGTCCCTCTCACACTCTCCTCAAGGTGCTGACTGTCTGTCCCAGAGTCCCTCTCACACTTTCCTCAAGGTGCTGACTGTCTGTCCCAGTGTCCCCCTCGCACACTCTCCTCAAGGTGCTGACTGTCTGTCCCGGTGTCCCAGTGTCCCCCTCCCACACTCTCCTCAAGGTGCTGACTGTCTGTCCCGGTGTCCCAGTGTCCCCCTCTCACACTCTTCTCAAGGTGCTGACTGTCTGTCCCGATGTCCCGTGCCCCCCTCTCGCCCTCTCCTCAAGGTGCTGACTGTCTGTCCCGGTGTCCCAGTGTCCCCCTCGCACACTCTCCTCAAGGTGCTGACTGTCTGTCCCGGTGTCCCTGTGTCCCTCTCACACTCTCCTCAAGGTGCTGACTGTCTGTCCCAATGTCCCAGTGTCCCTCTCACACTCTCCTCAAGGTGCTGACTCTCTGTCCCAGTGTCCCAGTGTCCCCCATCTCACACTCTCCTCAAGGTGCTGTCTGTCCCGGTGTCCCAGTGTCCCTCTCACATTGTCCTCAAGGTGCTGACTGTCTGTCCCGGTGTCCCAGTGTCCCCTCTCACACTCTCCTCAAGGTGCTGACTGTCTGTCTCAGTGTCCCTCTCACACTCTCCTCAAGGTGCTGACTGTCTGTCCCGATGTCCCAGTGTCCCCCTCTCACACTCTCCTCAAGGTGCTGACGGTCTGTCTGTCCCAGTGTCCCAGCGTCCCTTTCACACTCTCCTCAAGGTTCTGACTGTCTGTCCCAGTCTCCCAGTGTCCCTCTCACACTCTCCTCAAGGTGCTGACTGTCTGTCCCAGTATCCCAGTGTCCCCCTCCCACACTCTCCTCAAGATGCTGACTGTCTGTCCCGGTGTCCCAGTGTCCCCTTCTCACACTCTTCTCAAGGTGCTGACTGTCTGTCCCGATGTCCCGTGCCCCCCTCTCACCCTCTCCTCAAGGTGCTGACTGTCTGTCCCGGTGTCCCAGTGTCCCCCTCGCACACTCTCCTCAAGGTGCTGACTGTCTGTCCCGGTGTCCCAGTGTCCCCTCTCACACTCTCCTCAAGGTGCTGACTGTCTGTTCCAGTGTCCCTGTCACACTCTCCTCAAGGTGCTGACTGTCTGTCCCAGTGTCCCAGTGTCCCCCTCGCACACTCTCCTCAAGGTGCTGACTGTCTGTCCCGGTGTCCCTGTGTCCCTCTCACACTCTCCTCAAGGTGCTGACTGTCTGTCCCAGTGTCCCTCTCACACTCTCCTCAAGGTGCTGACTGTCTGTCCCAGTGTCCCAGTGTCCCTCTCACACTCTCCTCAAGGTGCTGACTGGCTGTCCCAGTGTCCCTCTCACACTCTCCTCAAGGTGCTGACTGTCTGTCCCGGTGTCCCAGTGTCCCCCTCGCACACTCTCCTCAAGGTGCTGACTGTATGTCCCAGTGTCCCTCTCACACTCTCCTCAAGGTGCTGACTGTCTGTCCCAGAGTCCCTCTCACACTTTCCTCAAGGTGCTGACTGTCTGTCCCAGTGTCCCCCTCGCACACTCTCCTCAAGGTGCTGACTGTCTGTCCCGGTGTCCCAGTGTCCCCCTCCCACACTCTCCTCAAGGTGCTGACTGTCTGTCCCGGTGTCCCAGTGTCCCCCTCTCACACTCTTCTCAAGGTGCTGACTGTCTGTCCCGATGTCCCGTGCCCCCCTCTCACCCTCTCCTCAAGGTGCTGACTGTCTGTCCCGGTGTCCCAGTGTCCCCCTCGCACACTCTCCTCAAGGTGCTGACTGTCTGTCCCGGTGTCCCAGTGTCCCCTCTCACACTCTCCTCAAGGTGCTGACTGTCTGTCCCAGTGTCCCTGTCACACTCTCCTCAAGGTGCTAACTGTCTGTCCCAGTGTCCCAGTGTCCCCCTCGCAAACTCTCCTCAAGGTGCTGACTGTCTGTCCCGGTGTCCCTGTGTCCCTCTCACACTCTCCTCAAGGTGCTGACTGTCTGTCCCAGTGTCCCAGTGTCCCTCTCACACTCTCCTCAAGGTGCTGACTGTCTGTCCCAGTGTCCCAGTGTCCCTCTCACACTCTCCTCAAGGTGCTGACTGGCTGTCCCAGTGTCCCTCTCACACTCTCCTCAAGGTGCTGACTGTCTGTCCCGGTGTCCCAGTGTCCCCCTCGCACACTCTCCTCAAGGTGCTGACTGTATGTCCCAGTGTCCCTCTCACACTCTCCTCAAGGTGCTGACTGTCTGTCCCAGAGTCCCTCTCACACTTTCCTCAAGGTGCTGACTGTCTGTCCCAGTGTCCCCCTGTCACACTCTCCTCAAGGTGCTGACTGTCAGTCCCGGTGTCCCAGTGTCCCTCTCACACTCTCCTCAAGGTGCTTACTGTCTGTCCCAGTGTCCCTCTCACACTCTCCCCAAGGTGCTGACTGTCTGTCCCGGTGTCCCAGTGTCCCCCTCGCACACTCTCCTCAAGGTGCTGACTGTCTGTCCCAGTGTCCCCCTCTCACAATCTCCTCAAGGTGCTGACTGTCTCTCCCAGTGTCCCTCTCACACTCTCCTCAAGGTGCTGACTGTCTGTCCCAGTGTCCCAGTGTCCCTCTCACACTCTCCTCAAGGTGCTGACTGTCTGTCCCAGTGTCCCAGTGTCCCTCTCACACTCTCCTCAAGGTGCTGACTGTCTGTCCCGGTGTCCCAGCGTCCCCCTCGCACACTCTCCTCAAGGTGCTGACTGTCTGTCCCAGTGTCCCTCTCACACTTTCCTCAAGGTGCTGACTGTCTGTCCCAGTGTCCCAGTGTCCCTCTCACACTCTACTCAAGGTGCTGACTGTCTGTCCCGGTGTCCCAGTGTCCCCCTCTCACACTCTCCTCAAGGTGCTGACTGTCTGTCCCAGTGTCCCTCTCACACTCTCCTCAAGGTGCTGACTGTCTGTCCCGGTGTCCCAGTGTCCCCCTCTCACACCCTCCTCAAGGTGCTGACTGTCTGTCCCAGTGTCCCAGTGTCCCTCCCACACTCTACTCAAGGTGCTGACTGTCTGTCCCGGTGTCCCAGTGTCCCCCTCTCACACTCTCCTCAAGGTGCTGACTGTCTGTCCCAGTGTCCCTCTCACACTCTCCTCAAGGTGCTGACTGTCTGTCCCCGTGTCCCAGTGTCCCTCTCACACTATCCTCAAGGTGCTGACTGTCTGTCCCAGTGTCCCTCTCACACTCTCCTCAAGGTGCTGACTGTCTGTCCCCGTGTCCCAGTGTCCCTGTCACACTCTCCTCAAGGTGCTGACTGTCTGTTCTGGATCCCTCTCACACTCTACTCAAGGTGCTGACTGTCTGTACCGGTGTCCCACTCACACTCTCCTCAAGGTGCTGACTGTCTGTCCCGGTGTCCCAGTGTCCCTCTCACACTCTCCTCAAGGTGCTGACTGTCTGTCCCAGTGTCCCTCTCAGACTCTCCGCAAGGTGCTGACTGTCTCTCCCAGTGTCCCAGTGTCCCCATCTCACATTCTCCTCAAGGTGCTGACTGTCTGTCCCAGTGTCCCTCTCACACTCTCCTCAAGGTGCTGACTGTCTGTCCCAGTGTGCCTCTCACACTCTCCTCAAGGTGCTGACTGTCTGTCCCGATGTCCCAGTGTCCCCCATCTCACACTCTCCTCAAGGTGCTGACTGTCTGTCCCGATATCCCAGTGTCCCTCTCACACTCTCCTCAAGGTGCTGACTGTCTGTCCCAGTGTCCCAGTGTCCCCCATCTCACACTCTCCTCAAGGTGCTGTCTGTCCCGGTGTCCCAGTGTCCCTCTCACATTCTCCTCAAGGTGCTGACTGTCTGTCCCGGTGTCCCAGTGTCCCCTCTCACACTCTCCTCAAGGTGCTGACTGTCTGTCTCAGTGTCCCTCTCACACTCTCCTCAAGGTGCTGACTGTCTGTCCCGATGTCCCAGTGTCCCCCTCTCACACTCTCCTCAAGGTGCTGACGGTCTGTCTGTCCCAGTGTCCCAGCGTCCCTTTCACACTCTCCTCAAGCTTCTGACTGTCTGTCCCAGTCTCCCAGTGTCCCTCTCACACTCTCCTCAAGGTGCTGACTGTCGGTCCCGGTGTCCCAGTGTCCCCCTCCCACACTCTCCTCAAGGTGCTGACTGTCTGTCCCGGTGTCCCAGTGTCCCCCTCTCACACTCTTCTCAAGGTGCTGACTGTCTGTCCCGATGTCCCGTGCCCCCCTCTCACCCTCTCCTCAAGGTGCTGACTGTCTGTCCCGGTGTCCCAGTGTCCCCCTCGCACACTCTCCTCAAGGTGCTGACTGTCTGTCCCGGTGTCCCAGTGTCCCCTCTCACACTCTCCTCAAGGTGCTGACTGTCTGTCCCAGTGTCCCTGTCACACTCTCCTCAAGGTGCTGACTGTCTGTCCCAGTGTCCCAGTGTCCCCCTCGCACACTCTCCTCAAGGTGCTGACTGTCTGTCCCGGTGTCCCTGTGTCCCTCTGACACTCTCCTCAAGGTGCTGACTGTCTGTCCCAGTGTCCCAGTGTCCCTCTCACACTCTCCTCAAGGTGCTGACTGTCTGTCCCAGTGTCCCAGTGTCCCTCTCACACTCTCCTCAAGGTGCTGACTGGCTGTCCCAGTGTCCCTCTCACACTCTCCTCAAGGTGCTGACTGTCTGTCCCGGTGTCCCAGTGTCCCCCTCGCACACTCTCCTCAAGGTGCTGACTGTATGTCCCAGTGTCCCTCTCACACTCTCCTCAAGGTGCTGACTGTCTGTCCCAGAGTCCCTCTCACACTTTCCTCAAGGTGCTGACTGTCTGTCCCAGTGTCCCCCTCGCACACTCTCCTCAAGGTGCTGACTGTCTGTCCCGGTGTCCCAGTGTCCCCCTCCCACACTCTCCTCAAGGTGCTGACTGTCTGTCCCGGTGTCCCAGTGTCCCCCTCTCACACTCTTCTCAAGGTGCTGACTGTCTGTCCCGATGTCCCGTGCCCCCCTCTCGCCCTCTCCTCAAGGTGCTGACTGTCTGTCCCGGTGTCCCAGTGTCCCCCTCGCACACTCTCCTCAAGGTGCTGACTGTCTGTCCCGGTGTCCCTGTGTCCCTCTCACACTCTCCTCAAGGTGCTGACTGTCTGTCCCAGTGTCCCAGTGTCCCTCTCACACTCTCCTCAAGGTGCTGACTGTCTGTCCCAGTGTCCCTCTCACACTCTCCTCAAGGTGCTGACTGGCTGTCCCAGTGTCCCTCTCACACTCTCCTCAAGGTGCTGACTGTCTGTCCCGGTGTCCCAGTGTCCCCCTCGCACACTCTCCTCAAGGTGCTGACTGTATGTCCCAGTGTCCCTCTCACACTCTCCTCAAGGTGCTGACTGTCTGTCCCGGTGTCCCAGTGTCCCCTCTCACACTCTCCTCAAGGTGCTGACTGGCTGTCCCAGTGTCCCTCGCACACTCTCCTCAAGGTGCTGACTGTCTGTCCCGGTGTCCCAGTGTCCCCTCTCACACTTTCCTCAAGGTGCTGACTGTCTGTCCCAGTGTCCCCCTCGCACACTCTCCTCAAGGTGCTGACTGTCTGTCCCGGTGTCCCAGTGTCCCCCTCGCACACTCTCCTCAAGGTGCTGACTGTCTGTCCCGGTGTCCCAGTGTCCCCTCTCACACTCTCCTCAAGGTGCTGACTGTCTGTCCCAGTGTCCCTGTCACACTCTCCTCAAGGTGCTAACTGTCTGTCCCAGTGTCCCAGTGTCCCCCTCGCACACTCTCCTCAAGGTGCTGACTGTCTGTCCCGGTGTCCCTGTGTCCCTCTCACACTCTCCTCAAGGTGCTGACTGTCTGTCCCAGTGTCCCAGTGTCCCTCTCACACTCTCCTCAAGGTGCTGACTGTCTGTCCCAGTGTCCCAGTGTCCCTCTCACACTCTCCTCAAGGTGCTGACTGGCTGTCCCAGTGTCCCTCTCACACTCTCCTCAAGGTGCTGACTGTCTGTCCCGGTGTCCCAGTGTCCCCCTCGCACACTCTCCTCAATGTGCTGACTGTATGTCCCAGTGTCCCTCTCACACTCTCCTCAAGGTGCTGACTGTCTGTCCCAGAGTCCCTCTCACACTTTCCTCAAGGTGCTGACTGTCTGTCCCAGTGTCCCCCTCTCACACTCTCCTCAAGGTGCTGACTGTCAGTCCCGGTGTCCCAGTGTCCCTCTCACACTCTCCTCAAGGTGCTGACTGTCTGTCCTAGGGTCCCCCTCGCACACTCTCCTCAAGGTGCTGACTGTCTGTCCCAGTGTCCCTCTCACACTCTCCTCAAGGTGCTGACTGTCTGTCCCGGTGTCCCAGTGTCCCCCTCGCACACTCTCCTCAAGGTGCTGACTGTCTGTCCCAGTGTCCCCCTCTCACAATCTCCTCAAGGTGCTGACTGTCTCTCCCAGTGTCCCTCTCACACTCTCCTCAAGGTGCTGACTGTCTGTCCCAGTGTCCCAGTGTCCCTCTCACACTCTCCTCAAGGTGCTGACTGTCTGTCCCAGTGTCCCAGTGTCCCTCTCACACTCTCCTCAAGGTGCTGACTGTCTGTCCCGGTGTCCCAGCATCCCCCTCGCACACTCTCCTCAAGGTGCTGACTGTCTGTCCCAGTGTCCCTCTCACACTTTCCTCAAGGTGCTGACTGTCTGTCCCAGTGTCCCAGTGTCCCTCTCACACTCGACTCAAGGTGCTGACTGTCTGTCCCGGTGTCCCAGTGTCCCCCTCTCACACTCTCCTCAAGGTGCTGACTGTCTGTCCCAGTGTCCCTCTCACACTCTCCTCAAGGTGCTGACTGTCTGTCCCCGTGTCCCAGTGTCCCTCTCACACTATCCTCAAGGTGCTGACTGTCTGTCCCAGTGTCCCTCTCACACTCTCCTCAAGGTGCGGACTGTCTGTCCCCGTGTCCCAGTGTCCCTCTCACACTCTCCTCAAGGGGCTGACTGTCTGTCCCGGTGTCCCAGTGTCCCCTCTCACACTCTCCTCAAGGTGCTGACTGTCTGTCCTGGTGTCCCTCTCACACTCTACTCAAGGTGCTGACTGTCTGTACCGGTGTCCCACTCACACTCTCCTCAAGGTGCTGACTGTCTGTCCCGGTGTCCCAGTGTCCCTCTCACACTCTCCTCAAGGTGCTGACTGTCTGTCCCAGTGTCCCTCTCAGACTCTCCTCAAGGTGCTGACTGTCTCTCCCAGTGTCCCAGTGTCCCCATCTCACATTCTCCTCAAGGTGCTGACTGTCTGTCCCAGTGTCCCTCTCACACTCTCCTCAAGGTGCTGACTGTCTGTCCCAGTGTCCCTCTCACACTCTCCTTAAGGTGCTGACTGTCTGTCCCGATGTCCCAGTGTCCCCCATCTCACACTCTCCTCAAGGTGCTGACTGTCTGTCCCGATGTCCCAGTGTCCCTCTCACACTCTCCTCAAGGTGCTGACTGTCTGTCCCAGTGTCCCAGTGTCCCCCATCTCACACTCTCCTCAAGGTGCTGTCTGTCCCGGTGTCCCAGTGTCCCTCTCACATTCTCCTCAAGGTGCTGACTGTCTGTCCCGGTGTCCCAGTGTCCCCTCTCACACTCTCCTCAAGGTGCTGACTGTCTGTCTCAGTGTCCCTCTCACACTCTCCTCAAGGTGCTGACTGTCTGTCCCGATGTCCCAGTGTCCCCCTCTCACACTCTCCTCAAGGTGCTGACGGTCTGTCTGTCCCAGTGTCCCAGCGTCCCTTTCACACTCTCCTCAAGGTTCTGACTGTCTGTCCCAGTCTCCCAGTGTCCCTCTCACACTCTCCTCAAGGTGCTGACTGTCTGTCCCGGTGTCCCAGTGTCCCCCTCCCACACTCTCCTCAAGGTGCTGACTGTCTGTCCCGGTGTCCCAGTGTCCCCCTCTCACACTCTTCTCAAGGTGCTGACTGTCTGTCCCGATGTCCCGTGCCCCCCTCTCACCCTCTCCTGAAGGTGCTGACTGTCTGTCCCGGTGTCCCAGTGTCCCCCTCGCACACTCTCCTCAAGGTGCTGACTGTCTGTCCCGGTGTCCCAGTGTCCCCTCTCACACTCTCCTCAAGGTGCTGACTGTCTGTCCCAGTGTCCCTGTCACATTCTCCTCAAGGTGCTGACTGTCTGTCCCAGTGTCCCAGTGTCCCCCGCGCACACTCTCCTCAAGGTGCTGACTGTCTGTCCCGGTGTCCCTGTGTCCCTCTCACACTCTCCTCAAGGTGCTGACTGTCTGTCCCAGTGTCCCAGTGTCCCTCTCACACTCTCCTCAAGGTGCTGACTGGCTGTCCCAGTGTCCCTCTCACACTCTCCTCAAGGTGCTGACTGTCTGTCCCGGTGTCCCAGTGTCCCCCTCGCACACTCTCCTCAATGTGCTGACTGTATGTCCCAGTGTCCCTCTCACACTCTCCTCAAGGTGCTGACTGTCTGTCCCAGAGTCCCTCTCACACTTTCCTCAAGGTGCTGACTGTCTGTCCCAGTGTCCCCCTCTCACACTCTCCTCAAGGTGCTGACTGTCAGTCCCGGTGTCCCTCTCACACTCTCCTCAAGGTGCTGACTGTCTGTCCCGGTGTCCCAGTGTCCCCCTCGCACACTCTCCTCAATGTGCTGACTGTATGTCCCAGTGTCCCTCTCACACTCTCCTCAAGGTGCTGACTGTCTGTCCCAGAGTCCCTCTCACACTCTCCTCAAGGTGCTGACTGTCTGTCCCAGGGTCCCCCTCGCACACTCTCCTCAAGGTGCTGACTGTCTGTCCCAGTGTCCCTCTCACACTCTCCTCAAGGTGCTGACTGTCTGTCCCGGTGTCCCAGTGTCCCCCTCGCACACTCTCCTCAATGTGCTGACTGTCTGTCCCAGTGTCCCACTCTCACAATCTCCTCAAGGTGCTGACTGTCTCTCCCAGTGTCCCTCTCACACTCTCCTCAAGGTGCTGACTGTCTGTCCCAGTGTCCCAGTGTCCCTCTCACACTCTCCTCAAGGTGCTGACTGTCTGTCCCAGTGTCCCAGTGTCCCTCTCACACTCTCCTCAAGGTGCTGACTGTCTGTCCCGGTGTCCCAGCGTCCCCCTCGCACACTCTCCTCAAGGTGCTGACTGTCTGTCCCAGTGTCCCTCTCACACTTTCCTCAAGGTGCTGACTGTCTGTCCCAGTGTCCCCCTCGCACACTCTCCTCAAGGTGCTGACTGTCTGTCCCGGTGTCCCAGTGTCCCCCTCGCACACTCTCCTCAAGGTGCTGACTGTCTGTCCCGGTGTCCCAGTGTCCCCTCTCACACTCTCCTCAAGGTGCTGACTGTCTGTCCCGGTGTCCCAGTGTCCCCCTCTCACACTCTTCTCAAGGTGCTGACTGTCTGTCCCGATGTCCCGTGCCCCCCTCTCACCCTCTCCTCAAGTTGCTGACTGTCTGTCCCGGTGTCCCAGTGTCCCCCTCGCACACTCTCCTCAAGGTGCTGACTGTCTGTCCCGGTGTCCCAGTGTCCCCTCTCACACTCTCCTCAAGGTGCTGACTGTCTGTCCCAGTGTCCCTGTCACACTCTCCTCAAGGTGCTAACTGTCTGTCCCAGTGTCCCAGTGTCCCCCTCGCACACTCTCCTCAAGGTGCTGACTGTCTGTCCCGGTGTCCCTGTGTCCCTCTCACACTCTCCTCAAGGTGCTGACTGTCTGTCCCAGTGTCCCAGTGTCCCTCTCACACTCTCCTCAAGGTGCTGACTGTCTGTCCCAGTGTCCCAGTGTCCCTGTCACACTCTCCTCAAGGTGCTGACTGGCTGTCCCAGTGTCCCTCTCACACTCTCCTCAAGGTGCTGACTGTCTGTCCCGGTGTCCCAGTGTCCCCCTCGCACACTCTCCTCAAGGTGCTGACTGTATGTCCCAGTGTCCCTCTCACACTCTCCTCAAGGTGCTGACTGTCTGTCCCAGAGTCCCTCTCACACTTTCCTCAAGGTGCTGAAAGTCTGTCCCAGTGTCCCCCTCCCGCACTCTCCTCAAGGTGCTGACTGTCAGTCCCGGTGTCCCAGTGTCCCTCTCACACTCACCTCAAGGTGCTGACTGTCTGTCCCAGGGTCCCCCTCGCACACTCTCCTCAAGGTGCTGACTGTCTGTCCCAGTGTCCCTCTCACACTCTCCTCAAGGTGCTGAATGTCTGTCCCGGTGTCCCAGTGTCCCCCTCGCACACTCTCCTCAAGGTGCTGACTGTCTGTCCCAGTGTCCCCCTCTCACAATCTCCTCAAGGTGCTGACTGTCTCTCCCAGTGTCCCTCTCACACTCTCCTCAAGGTGCTGACTGTCTGTCCCAGTGTCCCAGTGTCCCTCTCACACTCTCCTCAAGGTGCTGACTGTCTGTCCCAGTGTCCCAGTGTCCCTCTCACACTCTCCTCAAGGTGCTGACTGTCTGTCCCGGTGTCCCAGCGTCCCCCTCGCAATCTCTCCTCAAGGTGCTGACTGTCTGTCCCAGTGTCCCTCTCACACTTTCCTCAAGGTGCTGACTGTCTGTCCCAGTGTCCCAGTGTCCCTCTCACACTCTACCCAAGGTGCTGACTGTCTGTCCCGGTGTCCCAGTGTCCCCCTCTCACACTCTCCTCAAGGTGCTGACTGTCTGTCCCGGTGTCCCAGTGTCCCCCTCTCACACTCTCCTCAAGGTGCTGACTGTCTGTCCCAGTGTCCCTCTCACACTCTCCTCAAGGTGCTGACTGTCTGTCCCCGTGTCCCAGTGTCCCTCTCACACTATCCTCAAGGTGCTGACCGTCTGTCCCAGTGTCCCTCTCACACTCTCCTCAAGGTGCTGACTGTCTGTCCCCGTGTCCCAGTGTCCCTCTCACACTCTCCTCAAGGGGCTGACTGTCTGTCCCGGTGTCCCAGTGTCCCCTCTCACACTCTCCTCAAGGTGCTGACTGTCTGTCCTGGTGTCCCTCTCACACTCTACTCAAGGTGCTGACTGTCTGTACCGGTGTCCCACTCACACTCTCCTCAAGGTGCTGACTGTCTGTCCCGGTGTCCCAGTGTCCCTCTCACACTCTCCTCAAGGTGCTGACTGTCTGTCCCAGTGTCCCTCTCAGACTCTCCTCAAGGTGCTGACTGTCTCTCCCAGTGTCCCAGTGTCCCCATCTCACATTCTCCTCAAGGTGCTGACTGTCTGTCCCAGTGTCCCTCTCACACTCTCCTCAAGGTGCTGACTGTCTGTCCCAGTGTCCCTCTCACACTCTCCTCAAGGTGCTGACTGTCTGTCCCGATGTCCCAGTGTCCCCCATCTCACACTCTCCTCAAGGTGCTGACTGTCTGTCCCGATGTCCCAGTGTCCCTCTCACACTCTCCTCAAGGTGCTGACTGTCTGTCCCAGTGTCCCAGTGTCCCCCATCTCACACTCTCCTCAAGGTGCTGTCTGTCCCGGTGTCCCAGTGTCCCTCTCACATTCTCCTCAAGGTGCTGACTGTCTGTCCCGGTGTCCCAGTGTCCCCTCTCACACTCTCCTCAAGGTGCTGACTGTCTGTCTCAGTGTCCCTCTCACACTCTCCTCAAGGTGCTGACTGTCTGTCCCGATGTCCCAGTGTCCCCCTCTCACACTCTCCTCAAGGTGCTGACGGTCTGTCTGTCCCAGTGTCCCAGCGTCCCTTTCACACTCTCCTCAAGGTTCTGACTGTCTGTCCCAGTCTCCCAGTGTCCCTCTCACACTCTCCTCAAGGTGCTGACTGTCTGTCCCGGTGTCCCAGTGTCCCCCTCCCACACTCTCCTCAAGGTGCTGACTGTCTGTCCCGGTGTCCCAGTGTCCCCCTCTAACACTCTTCTCAAGGTGCTGACTGTCTGTCCCGATGTCCCGTGCCCCCCTCTCACCCTCTCCTCAAGGTGCTGACTGTCTGTCCCGGTGTCCCAGTGTCCCCCTCGCACACTCTCCTCAAGGTGCTGACTGTCTGTCCCGGTGTCCCAGTGTCCCCTCTCACACTCTCCTCAAGGTGCTGACTGTCTGTCCCAGTGTCCCTGTCACATTCTCCTCAAGGTGCTGACTGTCTGTCCCAGTGTCCCAGTGTCCCCCGCGCACACTCTCCTCAAGGTGCTGACTGTCTGTCCCGGTGTCCCTGTGTCCCTCTCACACTCTCCTCAAGGTGCTGACTGTCTGTCCCAGTGTCCCAGTGTCCCTCTCACACTCTCCTCAAGGTGCTGACTGTCTGTCCCAGTGTCCCAGTGTCCCTCTCACACTCTCCTCAAGGTGCTGACTGGCTGTCCCAGTGTCCCTCTCACACTCTCCTCAAGGTGCTGACTGTCTGTCCCGGTGTCCCAGTGTCCCCCTCGCACACTCTCCTCAAGGTGCTGACTGTATGTCCCAGTGTCCCTTTCACACTGTCCTCAAGGTGCTGACTGTCTGTCCCAGAGTCCCTCTCACACTTTCCTCAAGGTGCTGACTGTCTGTCCCAGTGTCCCCCTCGCACACTCTCCTCAAGGTGCTGACTGTCTGTCCCGGTGTCCCAGTGTCCCCCTCCCACACTCTCCTCAAGGTGCTGACTGTCTGTCCCGGTGTCCCAGTGTCCCCCTCTCACACTCTTCTCAAGGTGCTGACTGTCTGTCCCGATGTCCCGTGCCCCCCTCTCACCCTCTCCTCAAGGTGCTGACTGTCTGTCCCGGTGTCCCAGTGTCCCCCTCGCACACTCTCCTCAAGGTGCTGACTGTCTGTCCCGGTGTCCCTGTGTCCCTCTCACACTCTCCTCAAGGTGCTGACTGTCTGTCCCAGTGTCCCAGTGTCCCTCTCACACTCTCCTCAAGGTGCTGACTGTCTGTCCCAGTGTCCCAGTGTCCCTCTCACACTCTCCTCAAGGTGCTGACTGTCTGTCCCAGTGTCCCCCTCGCACACTCTCCTCAAGGTGCTGACTGTCTGTCCCAGTGTCCCTCTCACACTCTCCTCAAGGTGCTGACTGTCTGTCCCGGTGTCCCAGTGTCCCCCTCGCACACTCTCCTCAAGGTGCTGACTGTCTGTCCCAGTGTCCCCCTCTCACAATCTCCTCAAGGTGCTGACTGTCTGTCCCAGTGTCCCTCTCACACTCTCCTCAAGGTGCTGACTGTCTGTCCCAGTGTCCCTCTCACACTCTCCCCAAAGTGCTGACTGTCTGTCCCAGTGTCCCAGTGTCCCTCTCACACTCTCCTCAAGGTGCTGACTGTCTGTCCCAGTGTCCCAGTGTCCCTCTCACACTCTCCTCAAGGTGCTGACTGTCTGTCCCGCTGTCCCAGTGTCCCTCTCTCACTCTCCTCAAGGTGCTGACTGTCTGGCCCGGTGTCCCACTGTCCCCCACACACTCTCTTCAAGGTGCTGACTGTCGGTCCCGGTGTCCCAGTGTCCCTCGCACACTCTCCTCAAGGTGCTGACTGTCTGTCCCAGTGTCCCTCTCACACTCTCCTCAAGGTGCTGACTGTCTGTACCGGTGTCCCAGTGCCCTCTCACAGTCTCCTCAAGGTGCTGACTGTCCCGGTGTCTCAGTGTCCCCCTCTCACACCTTCCTCAAGGTGCTGACTGTCTGTCCCAGTGTCCCAGTGTCCCCCCTCTCACACTCTCCTCAAGGTGGTGACTGTCTGTCCCAGTGTCCCAGTGTCCCTCTCACACTCTCCTCAAGGTGCTGACTGTCTGTCCCGGTGTCCCAGTGTCCCTCTCACACTCTCCTCAAGGTGCTGACTGTCTGTCCCAGTGTCCCAATGTCCCCCTCTCTCACTCTCCTCAAGGTGCTGACTGTCTGTCCCAGTGTCCCTCTCACAATCTCCTCAAGGTGCTGACTGTCTGTCCCCGTGTCCCACTGTCCCTCTCAAACTCTCCTCAAGGTGCTGACTGTCTGTCCTGGTGCCCCTCTCACACTCTACTCAAGGTGCTGACTGTCTGTCCCGGTGTCCCACTCACACTCTCCTCAAGGTGCTGACTGTCTGTCCCGGTGTCCCAGTGTCCCCCTCTCACACTCTCCTCAAGGTGCTGACTGTCTGTCCCAGTGTCCCAGTGTCCCTCTCACACTCTCCTCAAGGTGCTGACTCTCTGTCCCCGTGTCCCAGTGTCCCTCTCACACTATCCTCAAGGTGCTGACTGTCTGTCCCAGTGTCCCTCTCACACTCTCCTCAAGGTGCTGACTGTCTGTCCCCGTGTCCCAGTGTCCCTCTCACACTCTCCTCAAAGGGCTGACTGTCTGTCCCGGTGTCCCAGTGTCCCCTCTCACACTCTCCTCAAGGTGCTGACTGTCTGTCCTGGTGTCACTCTCACACTCTACTCAAGGTGCTGACTGTCTGTCCCGGTGTCCCAGTGTCCCTCTCACACTCTCCTCAAGGTGCTGACTGTCTGTCCCAGTGTCCCAGTGTCACTCTCATACTCTCCTCAAGGTGCTGACTGTCTGTCCCAGTGTCCCAGTGTCCCCATCACACATTCTCCTCAAGGTGCTGACTGTCTGTCCCGGTGTCCCAGTGTCCCCCTCGCACACTCTCCTCAAGGTGCTGACTGTCTGTCCCAGTGTCCCCCTCTCACAATCTCCTCAAGGTGCTGACTGTCTCTCCCAGTGTCCCTCTCACACTCTCCTCAAGGTGCTGACTGTCTGTCCCAGTGTCCCAGTGTCCCTCTCACACTCTCCTCAAGGTGCTGACTGTCTGTCCCAGTGTCCCAGTGTCCCTCTCACACTCTCCTCAAGGTGCTGACTGTCTGTCACGGTGTCCCAGCGTCCCCCTCGCAATCTCTCCTCAAGGTGCTGACTGTCTGTCCCAGTGTCCCTCTCACACTTTCCTCAAGGTGCTGACTGTCTGTCCCAGTGTCCCAGTGTCCCTCTCACACTCTACCCAAGGTGCTGACTGTCTGTCCCGGTGTCCCAGTGTCCCCCTCTCACACTCTCCTCAAGGTGCTGACTGTCTGTCCCGGTGTCCCAGTGTCCCCCTCTCACAATCTCCTCAAGGTGCTGACTGTCTGTCCCAGTGTCCCTCTCACACTCTCCTCAAGGTGCTGACTGTCTGTCCCCGTGTCCCAGTGTCCCTCTCACACTATCCTCAAGGTGCTGACTGTCTGTCCCAGTGTCCCTCTCACACTCTCCTCAAGGTGCTGACTGTCTGTCCCCGTGTCCCAGTGTCCCTCTCACACTCTCCTCAAGGGGCTGACTGTCTGTCCCGGTGTCCCAGTGTCCCCTCTCACACTCTCCTCAAGGTGCTGACTGTCTGTCCTGGTGTCCCTCTCACACTCTACTCAAGGTGCTGACTGTCTGTACCGGTGTCCCACTCACACTCTCCTCAAGGTGCTGACTGTCTGTCCCGGTGTCCCAGTGTCCCTCTCACACTCTCCTCAAGGTGCTGACTGTCTGTCCCAGTGTCCCTCTCAGACTCTCCTCAAGGTGCTGACTGTCTCTCCCAGTGTCCCAGTGTCCCCATCTCACATTCTCCTCAAGGTGCTGACTGTCTGTCCCAGTGTCCCTCTCACACTCTCCTCAAGATGCTGACTGTCTGTCCCAGTGTCCCTCTCACACTCTCCTCAAGGTGCTGACTGTCTGTCCCGATGTCCCAGTGTCCCCCATCTCACACTCTCCTCAAGGTGCTGACTGTCTGTCCCGATGTCCCAGTGTCCCTCTCACACTCTCCTCAAGGTGCTGACTGTCTGTCCCAGTGTCCCAGTGTCCCCCATCTCACACTCTCCTCAAGGTGCTGTCTGTCCCGGTGTCCCAGTGTCCCTCTCACATTCTCCTCAAGGTGCTGACTGTCTGTCCCGGTGTCCCAGTGTCCCCTCTCACACTCTCCTCAAGATGCTGACTGTCTGTCTCAGTGTCCCTCTCACACTCTCCTCAAGGTGCTGACTGTCTGTCCCGATGTCCCAGTGTCCCCCTCTCACACTCTCCTCAAGGTGCTGACGGTCTGTCTGTCCCAGTGTCCCAGCGTCCCTTTCACACTCTCCTCAAGGTTCTGACTGTCTGTCCCAGTCTCCCAGTGTCCCTCTCACACTCTCCTCAAGGTGCTGACTGTCTGTCCCGGTGTCCCAGTGTCCCCCTCCCACACTCTCCTCAAGGTGCTGACTGTCTGTCCCGGTGTCCCAGTGTCCCCCTCTCACACTCTTCTCAAGGTGCTGACTGTCTGTCCCGATGTCCCGTGCCCCCCTCTCACCCTCTCCTCAAGGTGCTGACTGTCTGTCCCGGTGTCCCAGTGTCCCCCTCGCACACTCTCCTCAAGGTGCTGACTGTCTGTCCCGGTGTCCCAGTGTCCCCTCTCACACTCTCCTCAAGGTGCTGACTGTCTGTCCCAGTGTCCCTGTCACATTCTCCTCAAGGTGCTGACTGTCTGTCCCAGTGTCCCAGTGTCCCCCGCGCACACTCTCCTCAAGGTGCTGACTGTCTGTCCCGGTGTCCCTGTGTCCCTCTCACACTCTCCTCAAGGTGCTGACTGTCTGTCCCAGTGTCCCAGTGTCCCTCTCACACTCTCCTCAAGGTGCTGACTGTCTGTCCCAGTGTCCCAGTGTCCCTCTCACACTCTCCTCAAGGTGCTGACTGGCTGTCCCAGTGTCCCTCTCACACTCTCCTCAAGGTGCTGACTGTCTGTCCCGGTGTCCCAGTGTCCCCCTCGCACACTCTCCTCAAGGTGCTGACTGTATGTCCCAGTGTCCCTCTCACACTCTCCTCAAGGTGCTGACTGTCTGTCCCAGAGTCCCTCTCACACTTTCCTCAAGGTGCTGACTGTCTGTCCCAGTGTCCCCCTCGCACACTCTCCTCAAGGTGCTGACTGTCTGTCCCGGTGTCCCAGTGTCCCCCTCCCACACTCTCCTCAAGGTGCTGACTGTCTGTCCCGGTGTCCCAGTGTCCCCCTCTCACACTCTTCTCAAGGTGCTGACTGTCTGTCCCGATGTCCCGTGCCCCCCTCTCACCCTCTCCTCAAGGTGCTGACTGTCTGTCCCGGTGTCCCAGTGTCCCCCTCGCACACTCTCCTCAAGGTGCTGACTGTCTGTCCCGGTGTCCCTGTGTCCCTCTCACACTCTCCTCAAGGTGCTGACTGTCTGTCCCAGTGTCCCAGTGTCCCTCTCACACTCTCCTCAAGGTGCTGACTGTCTGTCCCAGTGTCCCAGTGTCCCTCTCACACTCTCCTCAAGGTGCTGACTGTCTGTCCCAGTGTCCCCCTCGCACACTCTCCTCAAGGTGCTGACTGTCTGTCCCAGTGTCCCTCTCACACTCTCCTCAAGGTGCTGACTGTCTGTCCCGGTGTCCCAGTGTCCCCCTCGCACACTCTCCTCAAGGTGCTGACTGTCTGTCCCAGTGTCCCCCTCTCACAATCTCCTCAAGGTGCTGACTGTCTGTCCCAGTGTCCCTCTCACACTCTCCTCAAGGTGCTGACTGTCTGTCCCAGTGTCCCTCTCACACTCTCCCCAAAGTGCTGACTGTCTGTCCCAGTGTCCCAGTGTCCCTCTCACACTCTCCTCAAGGTGCTGACTGTCTGTCCCAGTGTCCCAGTGTCCCTCTCACACTCTCCTCAAGGTGCTGACTGTCTGTCCCGCTGTCCCAGTGTCCCTCTCTCACTCTCCTCAAGGTGCTGACTGTCTGGCCCGGTGTCCCACTGTCCCCCTCACACTCTCTTCAAGGTGCTGACTGTCGGTCCCGGTGTCCCAGTGTCCCTCGCACACTCTCCTCAAGGTGCTGACTGTCTGTCCCAGTGTCCCTCTCACACTCTCCTCAAGGTGCTGACTGTCTGTCCCGGTGTCCCAGTGCCCTCTCACAGTCTCCTCAAGGTGCTGACTGTCCCGGTGTCTCAGTGTCCCCCTCTCACACCTTCCTCAAGGTGCTGACTGTCTGTCCCAGTGTCCCAGTGTCCCCCCTCTGACACTCTCCTCAAGGTGGTGACTGTCTGTCCCAGTGTCCCAGTGTCCCTCTCACACTCTCCTCAAGGTGCTGACTGTCTGTCCCGGTGTCCCAGTGTCCCTCTCACACTCTCCTCAAGGTGCTGACTGTCTGTCCCAGTGTCCCAATGTCCCCCTCTCTCACTCTCCTCAAGGTGCTGACTGTCTGTCCCAGTGTCCCTCTCACACTCTCCTCAAGGTGCTGACTGTCTGTCCCCGTGTCCCACTGTCCCTCTCAAACTCTCCTCAAGGTGCTGACTGTCTGTCCTGGTGCCCCTCTCACACTCTACTCAAGGTGCTGACTGTCTGTCCCGGTGTCCCACTCACACTCTCCTCAAGGTGCTGACTGTCTGTCCCGGTGTCCCAGTGTCCCCCTCTCACACTCTCCTCAAGGTGCTGACTGTCTGTCCCAGTGTCCCAGTGTCCCTCTCACACTCTCCTCAAGGTGCTGACTCTCTGTCCCCGTGTCCCAGTGTCCCTCTCACACTATCCTCAAGGTGCTGACTGTCTGTCCCAGTGTCCCTCTCACACTCTCCTCAATGTGCTGACTGTCTGTCCCCGTGTCCCAGTGTCCCTCTCACACTCTCCTCAAAGGGCTGACTGTCTGTCCCGGTGTCCCAGTGTCCCCTCTCACACTCTCCTCAAGGTGCTGACTGTCTGTCCTGGTGTCACTCTCACACTCTACTCAAGGTGCTGACTGTCTGTCCCGGTGTCCCAGTGTCCCTCTCACACTCTCCTCAAGGTGCTGACTGTCTGTCCCAGTGTCCCAGTGTCACTCTCATACTCTCCTCAAGGTGCTGACTGTCTGTCCCAGTGTCCCAGTGTCCCCATCACACATTCTCCTCAAGGTGCTGACTGTCTGTCCCGGTGTCCCAGATCCCCCTCGCACACTCTCCTCAAGGTGCTGACTGTCTGTCCCAGTGTCCCTCTCACACTCTCCTCAAGGTGCTGACTCTCTGTCCCGATGTCCCAGTGTCCCCCATCTCACACTCTCCTCAAGGTGCTGACTGTCTGTCCCGATGTCCCAGTGTCCCTCTCACACTCTCCTCAAGGTGCTGACTGTCTGTCCCAGTGTCCCAGTGTCCCCCATCTCACACTCTCCTCAAGGTGCAAACTGTCTGTCCCGGTGTCCCAGTGTTCCCCTCTCACACCCTCCTCAAGGTGCTGACTGTCTGTCCCAGTGTCCCAGTGTCCCTCTCACACTCTACTCAAGGTGCTGACTGTCTGTCCCGGTGTCCCCGTGTCCCCCTCTCACACTCTCCTCAAGGTGCTGACTGTCTGTCCCAGTGTCCCAGTGTCCCTCTCACACTCTCCTCAAGGTGCTGACTGTCTGTCCCGATGTCCCAGTGTCCCCCATCTCACACTCTCCTCAAGGTGCTGACTGTCTGTCCCGATGTCCCAGTGTCCCTCTCACACACTCCTTAAGGTGCTGACTGTCTGTCCCAGTGTCCCAGTTGTCCCACATACTACACTCTCCTCAAGGTGCTGTCTGTCCCGGTGTCCCAGTGTCCCTCTCACACTCTCCTCAAGGTGCTGACTGTCTGTCCCTGTGTCCCAGTGTCCCCCTCTCACACCCTCCTCAAGGTGCTGACTGTCTGTCCCAGTGTCACAGTGTCCCTCTCACACTCTCCTCAAGGTGCTGACTGTCTGTCCCGGTGTCCCAGTGTCCCCCTCTCACACTCTCCTCAAGGTGCTGACTGTCTGTCCCAGTGTCCCTCTCACACTCTCCTCAAGGTGCTGACTGTCTGTCCCGGTGTCCCAGTGTCCCCCTCTCACACCCTCCTCAAGGTGCTGACTGTCTGTCCCAGTGTCACAGTGTCCCTCTCACACTCTACTCAAGGTGCTGACTGTCTGTCCCAGTGTCCCTCTCACACTCTCCTCAAGGTGCTGACTGTCTGTCCCGGTGTCCCAGTGTCCCCCTCTCACACTCTCCTCAAGGTGCTGACTGTCTGTCCCAGTGTCCCTCTCACACTCTCCTCAAGGTGCTGACTGTCTGTCCCGGTGTCCCAGTGTCCCCCTCTCACACTCTCCTCAAGGTGCTGACTGTCTGTCCCAGTGTCCCTCTCACACTCTCCTCAAGGTGCTGACTGTCTGTCCCCGTGTCCCAGTGTCCCTCTCACACTCTCCTCAAGGGGCTGACTGTCTGTCCCGGTGTCCCAGTGTCCCCTCTCACACTCTCCTCAAGGTGCTGACTGTCTGTCCTGGTGTCCCTCTCACACTCTACTCAAGGTGCTGACTGTCTGTACCGGTGTCCCACTCACACTCTCCTCAAGGTGCTGACTGTCTGTCCCGGTGTCCCAGTGTCCCTCTCACACTCTCCTCAAGGTGCTGACTGTCTGTCCCAGTGCCCCTCTCACACTCTCCTCAAGGTGCTGACTGTCTGTCCCAGTGTCCCAGTGTCCCCATCTCACATTCTCCTCAAGGTGCTGACTGTCTGTCCCGGTGTCCCAGTGTCCCTCTCACACTCTCCTCAAGGTGCTGACTGTCTGTCCCAGTGTCCCTCTCACACTCTCCTCAAAGGGCTGACTGTCTGTCCCGGTGTCCCAGTGTCCCCTCTCACACTCTCCTCAAGGTGCTGACTGTCTGTCCTGGTGTCACTCTCACACTCTACTCAAGGTGCTGACTGTCTGTCCCGGTGTCCCAGTGTCCCTCTCACACTCTCCTCAAGGTGCTGACTGTCTGTCCCAGTGTCCCAGTGTCACTCTCATACTCTCCTCAAGGTGCTGACTGTCTGTCCCAGTGTCCCAGTGTCCCCATCACACATTCTCCTCAAGGTGCTGACTGTCTGTCCCGGTGTCCCAGATCCCCCTCGCACACTCTCCTCAAGGTGCTGACTGTCTGTCCCAGTGTCCCTCTCACACTCTCCTCAAGGTGCTGACTCTCTGTCCCGATGTCCCAGTGTCCCCCATCTCACACTCTCCTCAAGGTGCTGACTGTCTGTCCCGATGTCCCAGTGTCCCTCTCACACTCTCCTCAAGGTGCTGACTGTCTGTCCCAGTGTCCCAGTGTCCCCCATCTCACACTCTCCTCAAGGTGCAAACTGTCTGTCCCGGTGTCCCAGTGTTCCCCTCTCACACCCTCCTCAAGGTGCTGACTGTCTGTCCCAGTGTCCCAGTGTCCCTCTCACACTCTACTCAAGGTGCTGACTGTCTGTCCCGGTGTCCCCGTGTCCCCCTCTCACACTCTCCTCAAGGTGCTGACTGTCTGTCCCAGTGTCCCAGTGTCCCTCTCACACTCTCCTCAAGGTGCTGACTGTCTGTCCCGATGTCCCAGTGTCCCCCATCTCACACTCTCCTCAAGGTGCTGACTGTCTGTCCCGATGTCCCAGTGTCCCTCTCACACACTCCTTAAGGTGCTGACTGTCTGTCCCAGTGTCCCAGTTGTCCCACATACTACACTCTCCTCAAGGTGCTGTCTGTCCCGGTGTCCCAGTGTCCCTCTCACACTCTCCTCAAGGTGCTGACTGTCTGTCCCTGTGTCCCAGTGTCCCCCTCTCACACCCTCCTCAAGGTGCTGACTGTCTGTCCCAGTGTCACAGTGTCCCTCTCACACTCTCCTCAAGGTGCTGACTGTCTGTCCCGGTGTCCCAGTGTCCCCCTCTCACACTCTCCTCAAGGTGCTGACTGTCTGTCCCAGTGTCCCTCTCACACTCTCCTCAAGGTGCAGACTGTCTGTCCCGGTGTCCCAGTGTCCCCCTCTCACACCCTCCTCAAGGTGCTGACTGTCTGTCCCAGTGTCACAGTGTCCCTCTCACACTCTACTCAAGGTGCTGACTGTCTGTCCCAGTGTCCCTCTCACACTCTCCTCAAGGTGCTGACTGTCTGTCCCGGTGTCCCAGTGTCCCCCTCTCACACTCTCCTCAAGGTGCTGACTGTCTGTCCCAGTGTCCCTCTCACACTCTCCTCAAGGTGCTGACTGTCTGTCCCGGTGTCCCAGTGTCCCCCTCTCACACTCTCCTCAAGGTGCTGACTGTCTGTCCCAGTGTCCCTCTCCCACTCTCCTCAAGGTGCTGACTGTCTGTCCCCGTGTCCCAGTGTCCCTCTCACACTCTCCTCAAGGGGCTGACTGTCTGTCCCGGTGTCCCAGTGTCCCCTCTCACACTCTCCTCAAGGTGCTGACTGTCTGTCCTGGTGTCCCTCTCACACTCTACTCAAGGTGCTGACTGTCTGTACCGGTGTCCCACTCACACTCTCCTCAAGGTGCTGACTGTCTGTCCCGGTGTCCCAGTGTCCCTCTCACACTCTCCTCAAGGTGCTGACTGTCTGTCCCAGTGCCCCTCTCACACTCTCCTCAAGGTGCTGACTGTCTGTCCCAGTGTCCCAGTGTCCCCATCTCACATTCTCCTCAAGGTGCTGACTGTCTGTCCCGGTGTCCCAGTGTCCCTCTCACACTCTCCTCAAGGTGCTGACTGTCTGTCCCAGTGTCCCTCTCACACTCTCCTCAAGGTGCTGACTGTCTGTCCCAGTGTCCCTCTCACACTCTCCTCAAGGTGCTGACTGTCTGTCCCGATGTCCCAGTGTCCCCCATCTCACACTCTCCTCAAGGTGCTGACTGTCTGTCCCGATGTCCCAGTGTCCCTCTCACACTCTCCTCAAGGTGCTGACTGTCTGTCCCAGTGTCCCAGTGTCCCCCATCTCACACTCTCCTCAAGGTGCTGTCTGTCCCGGTGTCCCAGTGTCCCTCTCACATTCTCCTCAAGGTGCTGACTGTCTGTCCCGGTGTCCCAGTGTCCCCTCTCACACTCTCCTCAAGGTGCTGACTGTATGTCCGGATGACCCAGTGTCCCCCTCGCACACTCTCCTCAAGGTGCTGACGGTCTGTCTGTCCCAGTGTCCCAGCGTAGCTTTCACACTCTCCTCAAGGTTCTGACTGTCTGTCCCAGTCTCCCAGTGTCCCTCTCACACTCTCCTCAAGGTGCTGACTGTCTGTCCCGGTGTCCCAGTGTCCCCCTCCCACACTCTCCTCAAGGTGCTGACTGTCTGTCCCGGTGTCCCAGTGTCCCCCTCTCACACTCTTCTCAAGGTGCTGACTGTCTGTCCCGATGTCCCGTGCCCCCCTCTCACCCTCTCCTCAAGGTGCTGACTGTCTGTCCCGGTGTCCCAGTGTCCCCCTCGCACACTCTCCTCAAGGTGCTGACTGTCTTTCCCGGTGTCCCAGTGTCCCCTCTCACACTCTCCTCAAGGTGCTGACTGTCTGTCCCAGTGTCCCAGTGTCCCTCTCACACTCTCCTCAAGGTGCTGACTGTCTGTCCCGATGTCCCGTGCCCCCCTCTGACCCTCTCCTCAAGGTGCTGACTGTCTGTCCCGGTGTCCCAGTGTCCCCCTCGCACACTCTCCTCAAGGTGCTGACTGTCTGTCCCGGTGTCCCTGTGTCCCTCTCACACTCTCCTCAAGGTGCTGACTGTCTGTCCCAGTGTCCCAGTGTCCCTCTCACACTCTCCTCAAGGTGCTGACTGGCTGTCCCAGTGTCCCTCTCACACTCTCCTCAAGGTGCTGACTGTCTGTCCCGGTGTCCCAGTGTCCCCCTCGCACACTCTCCTCAAGGTGCTGACTGTATGTCCCAGTGTCCCTCTCACACTCTCCTCAAGGTGCTGACTGTCTGTCCCAGAGTCCCTCTCACACTTTCCTCAAGGTGCTGACTGTCTGTCCCAGTGTCCCCCTCTCACACTCTCCTCAAGGTGCTGACTGTCTGTCCCGGTGTCCCAGTGTCCCTCTCACACTCTCCTCAAGGTGCTGACTGTCTGTCCCAGTGTCCCCCTCGCACACTCTCCTCAAGGTGCTGACTGTCTGTCCCAGTGTCCCTCTCACACTCTCCTCAAGGTGCTGACTGTCTGTCCCGGTGTCCCAGTGTCCCCCTCGCACACTGTCCCCAAGGTGCTGACTGTCTGTCCCAGTGTCCCCCTCTCACAATCTCCTCAAGGTGCTGACTGACTGTCCCAGTGTCCCTCTCACACTCTCCTCAAGGTGCTGACTGTCTGTCCCAGTGTCCCAGTGTCCCTCTCACACTCTCCTCAAGGTGCTGACTGTCTGTCCCAGTGTCCCAGTGTCCCTCTCACACTCTCCTCAAGGTGCTGACTGTCTGTCCCAGTGTCCCTCTCACAGTCTCCTCAAGGAGCTGACTGTCTGTCCCAGTGTCCCACTCACACTCTCCTCAAGGCACTGACTGTCTGTCCCGGTGTCCCAGTGTCCCCCTCGCACACTCTCCTCAAGGTGCTGACTGTCTGTCCCAGTGTCCCTCTCACACTTTCCTCAAGGTGCTGACTGTCTGTCCCAGTGTCCCCCTCTCACACTCTCCTCAAGGTGCTGACTGTCTGTCCCGGTGTCCCAGTGTTTCCTCTCACACTCTCCTCAAGGTGCTGACTGTCTGTCCCAGTGTCCCCCTCGCACACTCTCCTCAAGGTGCTGACTGTCTGTCCCAGTGTCCCCCTCTCACAATCTCCTCAAGGTGCTGACTGTCTGTCCCAGTATCCCTCTCACACTCTCCTCAAGGTGCTGACTGTCTGTCCCAGTGTCCCTCTCACACTCTCCCCAAAGTGCTGACTGTCTGTCCCAGTGTCCCAGTGTCCCTCTCACACTCTCCTCAAGGTGCTGACTGTCTGTCCCAGTGTCCCAGTGTCCCTCTCACACTCTCCTCAAGGTGCTGACTGTCTGTCCCAGTGTCCCTCTCACACTCTCCTCAAGGTGCTGACTGTCTGTCCCGATGTCCCAGTGTCCCCCATCTCACACTCTCCTGAAGGTGCTGACTGTCTGTCCCGATGTCCCAGTGTCCCTCTCACACTCTCCTCAAGGTGCTGACTGTCTATCCCAGTGTCCCAGTTGTCCCCCATCCTACACTCTCCTCAAGGTGCTGTCTGTCCCGGTGTCCCAGTGTCCCTCTCACACTCTCCTCAAGGTGCTGACTGTCTGTCCCTGTGTCCCAGTGTCCCCCTCTCACACCCTCCTC
Organism: Mustelus asterias; assembly: GCF_964213995.1. Taxonomy (NCBI): domain Eukaryota; kingdom Metazoa; phylum Chordata; class Chondrichthyes; order Carcharhiniformes; family Triakidae; genus Mustelus; species Mustelus asterias. The sequence continues at coordinate 169,497 of NW_027590098.1, read as the reverse complement.
AAGGTGCTGACTGTCTGTCCCAGTGTCCCAGTGTCCCTCTCACACTCTACTCAAGGTGCTGACTGTCTGTCCCGGTGTCCCAGTGTCCCCCTCTCACACTCTCCTCAAGGTGCTGACTGTCTGTCCCAGTGTCCCAGTGTCCCTCTCACACTCTCCTCAAGGTGCTGACTGGCTGTCCCAGTGTCCCTCTCACACTCTCCTCAAGGTGCTGACTGTCTGTCCCGGTGTCCCAGTGTCCCCCAAGCACACTCTCCTCAAGGTGCTGACTGTATGTCCCAGTGTCCCTCTCACACCATCTCCTCAAGGTGCTGACTGTCTGTCCCAGAGTCCCTCTCACACTTTCCTCAAGGTGCTGACTGTCTGTCCCAGTGTCCCCCTCTCACACTCTCCTCAAGGTGCTGACTGTCTGTCCTGGTGTCCCAGTGTCCCTCTCACACTCTCCTCAAGGTGCTGACTGTCTGTCCCAGTGTCCCCCTCGCACACTCTCCTCAAGGTGCTGACTGTCTGTCCCAGTGTCCCTCTCACACTCTCCTCAATGTGCTGACTGTCTGTCCCGGTGTCCCAGTGTCCCCCTCGCACACTGTCCCCAAGGTGCTGACTGTCTGTCCCAGTGTCCCCCTCTCACAATCTCCTCAAGGTGCTCACTGACTGTCCCAGTGTCCCTCTCACACTCTCCTCAAGGTGCTGACTGTCTGTCCCAGTGTCCCTCTCACACTCTCCTAAAGGTGCCGACTGTCTGTCCCAGAGTCCCAGTGTCCCTCTCACACTCTCCTCAAGGTGCTGACTGTCTGTCCCAGTGTCCCTCTCACAGTCTCCTCAAGGTGCTGACTGTCTGTCCCAGTGTCCCACTCACACTCTCCTCAAGGTACTGACTGTCTGTCCCGGTGTCCCAGTGTCCCCCTCGCACACTCTCCTCAAGGTGATGACTGTCTGTCCCAGTGTCCCTCTCACACTTTCCTCAAGGTGCTGACTGTCTGTCCCAGTGTCCCCCTCTCACACTCTCCTCAAGGTGCTGACTGTCTGTCCCGGTGTCCCAGTGTCCCTCTCACACTCTCCTCAAGGTGCTGACTGTCTGTCCCAGTGTCCCCCTCGCACACTCTCCTCAAGGTGCTGACTGTCTGTCCCCGTGTCCCCCTCTCACAATCTCCTCAAGGTGCTGACTGTCTGTCCCAGTGTCCCTCTCACACTCTCCTCAAGGTGCTGACTGTCTGTCCCAGTGTCCCTCTCACACTCTCCCCAAAGTGCTGACTGTCTGTCCCAGTGTCCCAGTGTCCCTCTCACACTCTCCTCAAGGTGCTGACTGTCTGTCCCAGTGTCCCAGTGTCCCTCTCACACTCTCCTCAAGGTGCTGACTGTCTGTCCCTGTGTCCCAGTGTCCCTCTCACACTCTCCTCAAGGTGCTGACTGTCTGTCCCGATGTCCCAGTGTCCCCCATCTCACACTCTCCTCAAGGTGCTGACTGTCTGTCCCGATGTCCCAGTGTCCCTCTCACACTCTCCTCAAGGTGCTGACTGTCTGTCCCAGTGTCCCAGTTGTCCCCCATCCTACACTCTCCTCAAGGTGCTGACTGTCTGTCCCGGTGTCCCAGTGTCCCTCTCACACTCTCCTCAAGGTGCTCACTGTCTGTCCCTGTGTCCCAGTGTCCCCCTCTCACACCCTCCTCAAGGTGCTGACTGTCTGTCCCAGTGTCCCAGTGTCCCTCTCACACTCTACTCAAGGTGCTGACTGTCTGTCCCGGTGTCCCAGTGTCCCCCTCTCACACCCTCCTCAAGGTGCTGACTGTCTGTCCCAGTGTCCCCCTCTCACAATCTCCTCAAGGTGCTGACTGTCTGTCCCAGTATCCCTCTCACACTCTCCTCAAGGTGCTGACTGTCTGTCCCAGTGTCCCTCTCACACTCTCCCCAAAGTGCTGACTGTCTGTCCCAGTGTCCCAGTGTCCCTCTCACACTCTCCTCAAGGTGCTGACTGTCTGTCCCAGTGTCCCAGTGTCCCTCTCACACTCTCCTCAAGGTGCTGACTGTCTGTCCCAGTGTCCCTCTCACACTCTCCTCAAGGTGCTGACTGTCTGTCCCGATGTCCCAGTGTCCCCCATCTCACACTCTCCTGAAGGTGCTGACTGTCTGTCCCGATGTCCCAGTGTCCCTCTCACACTCTCCTCAAGGTGCTGACTGTCTATCCCAGTGTCCCAGTTGTCCCCCATCCTACACTCTCCTCAAGGTGCTGTCTGTCCCGGTGTCCCAGTGTCCCTCTCACACTCTCCTCAAGGTGCTGACTGTCTGTCCCTGTGTCCCAGTGTCCCCCTCTCACACCCTCCTCAAGGTGCTGACTGTCTGTCCCAGTGTCCCAGTGTCCCTCTCACACTCTACTCAAGGTGCTGACTGTCTGTCCCGGTGTCCCAGTGTCCCCCTCTCACACTCTCCTCAAGGTGCTGACTGTCTGTCCCAGTGTCCCAGTGTCCCTCTCACACTCTCCTCAAGGTGCTGACTGGCTGTCCCAGTGTCCCTCTCACACTCTCCTCAAGGTGCTGACTGTCTGTCCCGGTGTCCCAGTGTCCCCCAAGCACACTCTCCTCAAGGTGCTGACTGTATGTCCCAGTGTCCCTCTCACACCATCTCCTCAAGGTGCTGACTGTCTGTCCCAGAGTCCCTCTCACACTTTCCTCAAGGTGCTGACTGTCTGTCCCAGTGTCCCCCTCTCACACTCTCCTCAAGGTGCTGACTGTCTGTCCTGGTGTCCCAGTGTCCCTCTCACACTCTCCTCAAGGTGCTGACTGTCTGTCCCAGTGTCCCCCTCGCACACTCTCCTCAAGGTGCGGACTGTCTGTCCCAGTGTCCCTCTCACACTCTCCTCAATGTGCTGACTGTCTGTCCCGGTGTCCCAGTGTCCCCCTCGCACACTGTCCCCAAGGTGCTGACTGTCTGTCCCAGTGTCCCCCTCTCACAATCTCCTCAAGGTGCTCACTGACTGTCCCAGTGTCCCTCTCACACTCTCCTCAAGGTGCTGACTGTCTGTCCCAGTGTCCCTCTCACACTCTCCTAAAGGTGCCGACTGTCTGTCCCAGAGTCCCAGTGTCCCTCTCACACTCTCCTCAAGGTGCTGACTGTCTGTCCCAGTGTCCCTCTCACAGTCTCCTCAAGGTGCTGACTGTCTGTCCCAGTGTCCCACTCACACTCTCCTCAAGGTACTGACTGTCTGTCCCGGTGTCCCAGTGTCCCCCTCGCACACTCTCCTCAAGGTGATGACTGTCTGTCCCAGTGTCCCTCTCACACTTTCCTCAAGGTGCTGACTGTCTGTCCCAGTGTCCCCCTCTCACACTCTCCTCAAGGTGCTGACTGTCTGTCCCGGTGTCCCAGTGTCCCTCTCACACTCTCCTCAAGGTGCTGACTGTCTGTCCCAGTGTCCCCCTCGCACACTCTCCTCAAGGTGCTGACTGTCTGTCCCCGTGTCCCCCTCTCACAATCTCCTCAAGGTGCTGACTGTCTGTCCCAGTGTCCCTCTCACACTCTCCTCAAGGTGCTGACTGTCTGTCCCAGTGTCCCTCTCACACTCTCCCCAAAGTGCTGACTGTCTGTCCCAGTGTCCCAGTGTCCCTCTCACACTCTCCTCAAGGTGCTGACTGTCTGTCCCAGTGTCCCAGTGTCCCTCTCACACTCTCCTCAAGGTGCTGACTGTCTGTCCCTGTGTCCCAGTGTCCCTCTCACACTCTCCTCAAGGTGCTGACTGTCTGTCCCGATGTCCCAGTGTCCCCCATCTCACACTCTCCTCAAGGTGCTGACTGTCTGTCCCGATGTCCCAGTGTCCCTCTCACACTCTCCTCAAGGTGCTGACTGTCTGTCCCAGTGTCCCAGTTGTCCCCCATCCTACACTCTCCTCAAGGTGCTGACTGTCTGTCCCGGTGTCCCAGTGTCCCTCTCACACTCTCCTCAAGGTGCTCACTGTCTGTCCCTGTGTCCCAGTGTCCCCCTCTCACACCCTCCTCAAGGTGCTGACTGTCTGTCCCAGTGTCCCAGTGTCCCTCTCACACTCTACTCAAGGTGCTGACTGTCTGTCCCGGTGTCCCAGTGTCCCCCTCTCACACCCTCCTCAAGGTGCTGACTGTCTGTCCCAGTGTCCCAGTGTCCCTCTCACATTCTACTCAAGGTGCTGACTGTCTGACCCGGTGTCCCAGTGTCCCTCTCACACTCTTCTCAAGGTGCTGACTGTCTGTCCCAGTGTCCCTCTCACACTCTCCTCAACGTGCTGACTGTCTGTCCCCGTGTCCCAGTGTCCCTCTCACACTATCCTCAAGGTGCTGACTGTCTGTCCCAGTGTCCCTCTCACCCTCTCCTCAAGGTGCTGACTGTCTCTTCCGGTGTCCCAGTGTCCCTCTCACACTCTCCTCAAGGGGCTGACTGTCTGTCCCGGTGTCCCAGTGTCCCCTCTCACACTCTCCTCAAGGTGCTGACTGTCTGTCCTGGTGTCCCTCTCACACTCTACTCAAGGTGCTGACTGTCTGTACCGGTGTCCCACTCACACTCTCCTCAAGGTGCTGACTGTCTGTCCCGGTGTCCCAGTGTCCCTCTCACACTCTCCTCAAGGTGCTGACTGTCTGTCCCAGTGTCCCTCTCACACTCTCCTCAAGGTGCTGACTGTCTCTCCCAGTGTCCCAGTGTCCCCATCTCACATTCTCCTCAAGGTGCTGACTGTCTGTCCCGGTGTCCCAGTGTCCCTCTCACACTCTGCTCAAGGTGCTGACTGTCTGTCCCAGTGTCCCTCTCACACTCTCCTCAAGGTGCTGACTGTCTGTCCCAGTGTCCCTCTCACACTCTCCTCAAGGTGCTGACTGTCTGTCCCGATGTCCCAGTGTCCCCCATCTCACACTCTCCTCAAGGTGCTGACTGTCTGTCCCGATGTCCCAGTGTCCCTCTCACACTCTCCTCAAGGTGCTGACTGTCTGTCCCAGTGTCCCAGTGTCCCCCATCTCACACTCTCCTCAAGGTGCTGTCTGTCCCGGTGTCCCAGTGTCCCTCTCACATTCTCCTCAAGGTGCTGACTGTCTGTCCCGGTGTCCCAGTGTCCCCTCTCACACTCTCCTCAAGGTGCTGACTGTCTGTCTCAGTGTCCCTCTCACACTCTCCTCAAGGTGCTGACTGTCTGTCCCGATGTCCCAGTGTCCCCCTCTCACACTCTCCTCAAGGTGCTGACGGTCTGTCTGTCCCAGTGTCCCAGCGTCCCTTTCACACTCTCCTCAAGGTTCTGACTGTCTGTCCCAGTCTCCCAGTGTCCCTCTCACACTCTCCTCAAGGTGCTGACTGTCGGTCCCGGTGTCCCAGTGTCCCCCTCCCACACTCTCCTCAAGGTGCTGACTGTCTGTCCCGGTGTCCCAGTGTCCCCCTCTCACACTCTTCTCAAGGTGCTGACTGTCTGTCCCGATGTCCCGTGCCCCCCTCTCACCCTCTCCTCAAGGTGCTGACTGTCTGTCCCGGTGTCCCAGTGTCCCCCTCGCACACTCTCCTCAAGGTGCTGACTGTCTGTCCCGGTGTCCCAGTGTCCCCCTCGCACACTCTCCTCAAGGTGCTGACTGTCTGTCCCGGTGTCCCAGTGTCCCCCTCGCACACTCTCCTCAAGGTGCTGACTGTTTGTCCCGGTGTCCCAGTGTCCCCCTCTCACACTCTCCTCAAGGTGCTGACTGTCTGTCCCAGTGTCCCTGTCACACTCTCCTCAAGGTGCTGACTGTCTGTCCCAGTGTCCCAGTGTCCCCCTCGCACACTCTCCTCAAGGTGCTGACTGTCTGTCCCAGTGTCCCAGTGTCCCTCTCACACTCTCCTCAAGGTGCTGACTGTCTGTCCCAGTGTCCCAGTGTCCCTCTCACACTCTCCTCAAGGTGCTGACTGGCTGTCCCAGTGTCCCTCTCACACTCTCCTCAAGGTGCTGACTGTCTGTCCCGGGGTCCCAGTGTCCCCCTCGCACACTCTCCTCAAGGTGCTGACTGTATGTCCCAGTGTCCCTCTCACACTCTCCTCAAGGTGCTGACTGTCTGTCCCAGAGTCCCTCTCACACTTTCCTCAAGGTGCTGACTGTCTGTCCCAGTGTCCCCCTCGCACACTCTATTCAAGGTGCTGACTGGCTGTCCCGGTGTCCCAGTGTCCCCCTCTCACACTCTTCTCAAGGTGCTGACTGTCTGTCCCGATGTCCCGTGCCCCCCTCTCACCCTCTCCTCAAGGTGCTGACTGTCTGTCCCGGTGTCCCAGTGTCCCCCTCGCACACTCTCCTCAAGGTGCTGACTGTCTGTCCCGGTGTCCCAGTGTCCCCTCTCACACTCTCCTCAAGGTGCTGACTGTCTGTCCCAGTGTCCCTGTCACACTCTCCTCAAGGTGCTAACTGTCTGTCCCAGTGTCCCAGTGTCCCCCTCGCACACTCTCCTCAAGGTGCTGACTGTCTGTCCCGGTGTCCCTGTGTCCCTCTCACACTCTCCTCAAGGTGCTGACTGTCTGTCCCAGTGTCCCAGTGTCCCTCTCACACTCTCCTCAAGGTGCTGACTGTCTGTCCCAGTGTCCCAGTGTCCCTCTCACACTCTCCTCAAGGTGCTGACTGGCTGTCCCAGTGTCCCTCTCACACTCTCCTCAAGGTGCTGACTGTCTGTCCCGGTGTCCCAGTGTCCCCCTCGCACACTCTCCTCAAGGTGCTGACTGTATGTCCCAGTGTCCCTCTCACACTCTCCTCAAGGTGCTGACTGTCTGTCCCAGAGTCCCTCTCACACTTTCCTCAAGGTGCTGACTGTCTGTCCCAGTGTCCCCCTCTCACACTCTCCTCAAGGTGCTGACTGTCAGTCCCCGTGTCCCAGTGTCCCTCTCACACTCTCCTCAAGGTGCTGACTGTCTGTCCCAGTGTCCCCCTCGCACACTCACCTCAAGGTGCTGACTGTCTGTCCCGGTGTCCCTCTCACACTCTCCTCAAGGTGCTGACTGTCTGTCCCGGTGTCCCAGTGTCCCCCTCTCACACTCTCCTCAAGGTGCTGACTGTCTGTCCCAGTGTCCCAGTGTCCCCCATCTCACACTCTCCTCAAGGTGCTGTCTGTCCCGTTGTCCCAGTGTCCCTCTCACATTCTCCTCAAGGTGCTGACTGTTTGTCCCGGTGTCCCAGTGTCCCCTCTCACACTCTCCTCAAGGTGCTGACTGTCTGTCTCAGTGTCCCTCTCACACTCTCCTCAAGGTGCTGACTGTCTGTCCCGATGTCCCAGTGTCCCCCTCTCACACTCTCCTCAAGGTGCTGACGGTCTGTCTGTCCCAGTGTCCGAGCGTCCCTTTCACACTCTCCTCAAGGTTCTGACTGTCTGTCCCAGTCTCCCAGTGTCCCTCTCACACTCTCCTCAAGGTGCTGACTGTCTGTCCCGGTGTCCCAGTGTCCCCCTCCCACACTCTCCTCAAGGTGCTGACTGCCTGTCCCGGTGTCCCAGTGTCCCCCTCTCACACTCTTCTCAAGGTGCTGACTGTCTGTCCCGATGTCCCGTGCCCCCCTCTCACCCTCTCCTCAAGGTGCTGACTGTCTGTCCCGGTGTCCCAGTGTCCCCCTCGCACACTCTCCTCAAGGTGCTGACTGTCTGTCCCGGTGTCCCAGTGTCCCCTGTCACACTCTCCTCAAGGTGCTGACTGTCTGTCCCAGTGTCCCAGTGTCCCCCTCGCACACTCTCCTCAAGGTGCTGACTGTCTGTCCCAGTGTCCCAGTGTCCCTCTCACACTCTCCTTAAGGTGCTGACTGTCTGTCCCAGTGTCCCAGTGTCCCTCTCACACTCTCCTCAAGGTGCTGACTGGCTGTCCCAGTGTCCCTCTCACACTCTCCTCAAGGTGCTGACTGTCTGTCCCGGTGTCCCAGTGTCCCCCTCGCACACTCTCCTCAAGGTGCTGACTGTCTGTCCTGGTGTCCCTCTCACACTCTCCTCAAGGTGCTGACTGTCTGTCCCAGAGTCCCTCTCACACTTTCCTCAAGGTGCTGACTGTCTGTCCCAGTGTCCCCCTCGCACACTCTATTCAAGGTGCTGACTGGCTGTCCCGGTGTCCCAGTGTCCCCCTCCCACACTCTCCTCAAGGTGCTGACTGTCTGTCCCGGTGTCCCAGTGTCCCCCTCTCACACTCTTCTCAAGGTGCTGACTGTCTGTCCCGATGTCCCGTTCCCCCCTCTCACCCTCTCCTCAAGGTGCTGACTGTCTGTCCCAGTGTCCCAGTGTCCCCCTCGCACACTCTCCTCAAGGTGCTGACTGTCTGTCCCGGTGTCCCTGTGTCCCTCTCACACTCTCCTCAAGGTGCTGACTGTCTGTCCCAGTGTCCCAGTGTCCCTCTCACACTCTCCTCAAGGTGCTGACTGTCTGTCCCAGTGTCCCAGTGTCCCTCTCACACTCTCCTCAAGGTGCTGACTGGCTGTCCCAGTGTCCCTCTCGCACTCTCCTCAAGGTGCTGACTGTCTGTCCCGGTGTCCCAGTGTCCCCCTCGCACACTCTCCTCAAGGTGCTGACTGTATGTCCCAGTGTCCCTCTCACACTCTCCTCAAGGTGCTGACTGTCTGTCCCAGAGTCCCTCTCACACTTTCCTCAAGGTGCTGACTGTCTGTCCCAGTGTCCCCCTCTCACACTCTCCTCAAGGTGCTGACTGTCAGTCCCGGTGTCCCAGTGTCCCTCTCACACTCTCCTCAAGGTGCTGACTGTCTGTCCCAGTGTCCCCCTCGCACACTCTCCTCAAGGTGCTGACTGTCTGTCCCAGTGTCCCTCTCACACTCTCCTCAAGGTGCTGACTGTCTGTCCCGGTGTCCCAGTGTCCCCCTCGCACACTCTCCTCAAGGTGCTGACTGTCTGTCCCAGTGTCCCCCTCTCACAATCTCCTCAAGGTGCTGACTGACTCTCCCAGTGCCCCTCTCACACTCTCCTCAAGGTGCTGACTGTCTGTCCCAGTGTCCCAGTGTCCCTCTCACACTCTCCTCAAGGTGCTGACTGTCTGTCCCAGTGTCCCAGTGTCCCTCTCACACTCTCTTCAAGGTGCTGACTGTCTGTCCCAGTGTCCCAGTGTCCCTCTCACAGTCTCCTCAAGGTGCTGACTGTCTGTCCCAGTGTCCCTCTCACACTCTCCTCAAGGTACTGACTGTCTGTCCCGGTGTCCCAGTGTCCCCCTCGCACACTCTCCTCAAGGTGCTGACTGTCTGTCCCAGTGTCCCTCTCACACTTTCCTCAAGGTGCTGACTGTCTGTCCCAGTGTCCCCCTCTCACACTCTCCTCAAGGTGCTGACTGTCTGTCCCGGTGTCCCAGTGTCCCTCTCACACTCTCCTCAAGGTGCTGACTGTCTGTCCCAGTGTCCCCCTCGCAAACTCTCCTCAAGGTGCTGACTGTCTGTCCCAGTGTCCCCCTCTCACAATCTCCTCAAGGTGCTGACTGTCTGTCCCAGTGTCCCTCTCACACTCTCCTCAAGGTGCTGACTGTCTGTCCCAGTGTCCCTCTCACACTCTCCCCAAAGTGCTGACTGTCTGTCCCAGTGTCCCAGTGTCCCTCTCACACTCTCCTCAAGGTGCTGACTGTCTGTCCCAGTGTCCCAGTGTCCCTCTCACACTCTCCTCAAGGTGCTGACTGTCTGTCCCGGTGTCCCAGTGTCCCTCTCTCACTCTCCTCAAGGTGCTGACTGTCTGGCCCGGTGTCCCACTGTCCCCCTCACACTCTCTTCAAGGTGCTGACTGTCTGTCCCGGTGTCCCAGTGTCCCTCGCACACTCTCCTCAAGGGGCCGACTGTCTGTCCCAGTGTCCCTCTCACACTCTCCTCAAGGGGCCGACTGTCTGTCCCGGTGTCCCAGTGCCCTCTCACACTCTCCTCAAGGTGCTGACTGTCCCGGTCTCCCAGTGTCCCCCTCTCACACCTTCCTCAAGGTGCTGACTGTCTGTCCCAGTGTCCCAGTGTCCCCCCTCTCACACTCTCCTCAAGGTGGTGTCTGTCTGTCCCAGTGTCCCAGTGTCCCTCTCACACTCTCCTCAAGGTGCTGACTGTCTGTCCCGGTGTCCCAGTGTCCCTCTCACACTCTCCTCAAGGTGCTGACTGTATGTCCCAGTGTCCCAATGTCCCCCTCTCACACTCTCCTCAAGGTGCTGACTGTCTGTCCCAGTGTCCCTCTCACACTCTCCTCAAGGTGCTGACTGTCTGTCCCCGTGTCCCACTGTCCCTCTCAAACTCTCCTCAAGGTGCTGACTGTCTGTCCTGGTGCCCCTCTCACACTCTACTCAAAATGCTGCCTGTCTGTCCCGGTGTCCCACTCACACTCTCCTCAAGGTGCTGACTGTCTGTCCCGGTGTCCCAGTGTCCCCCTCTCACACTCTCCTCAAGGTGCTGACTGTCAGTCCCGGTGTCCCAGTGTCCCTCTCACACTCTCCTCAAGGTGCTGACTGTCTGTCCCAGTGTCCCCCTCGCACACTCTCCTCAAGGTGCTGACTGTCTGTCCCAGTGTCCCTCTCACACTCTCCTCAAGGTGCTGACTGTCTGTCCCGGTGTCCCAGTGTCCCCCTCGCACACTCTCCTCAAGGTGCTGACTGTCTGTCCCAGTGTCCCCCTCTCACAATCTCCTCAAGGTGCTGACTGACTCTCCCAGTGCCCCTCTCACACTCTCCTCAAGGTGCTGACTGTCTGTCCCAGTGTCCCAGTGTCCCTCTCACACTCTCCTCAAGGTGCTGACTGTCTGTCCCAGTGTCCCAGTGTCCCTCTCACACTCTCTTCAAGGTGCTGACTGTCTGTCCCAGTGTCCCAGTGTCCCTCTCACAGTCTCCTCAAGGTGCTGACTGTCTGTCCCAGTGTCCCTCTCACACTCTCCTCAAGGTACTGACTGTCTGTCCCGGTGTCCCAGTGTCCCCCTCGCACACTCTCCTCAAGGTGCTGACTGTCTGTCCCAGTGTCCCTCTCACACTTTCCTCAAGGTGCTGACTGTCTGTCCCAGTGTCCCCCTCTCACACTCTCCTCAAGGTGCTGACTGTCTGTCCCGGTGTCCCAGTGTCCCTCTCACACTCTCCTCAAGGTGCTGACTGTCTGTCCCAGTGTCCCCCTCGCAAACTCTCCTCAAGGTGCTGACTGTCTGTCCCAGTGTCCCCCTCTCACAATCTCCTCAAGGTGCTGACTGTCTGTCCCAGTGTCCCTCTCACACTCTCCTCAAGGTGCTGACTGTCTGTCCCAGTGTCCCTCTCACACTCTCCCCAAAGTGCTGACTGTCTGTCCCAGTGTCCCAGTGTCCCTCTCACACTCTCCTCAAGGTGCTGACTGTCTGTCCCAATGTCCCAGTGTCCCTCTCACACTCTCCTCAAGGTGCTGACTGTCTGTCCCGGTGTCCCAGTGTCCCTCTCTCACTCTCCTCAAGGTGCTGACTGTCTGGCCCGGTGTCCCACTGTCCCCCTCACACTCTCTTCAAGGTGCTGACTGTCTGTCCCGGTGTCCCAGTGTCCCTCGCACACTCTCCTCAAGGGGCCGACTGTCTGTCCCAGTGTCCCTCTCACACTCTCCTCAAGGTGCTGACTGTCTGTCCCGGTGTCCCAGTGCCCTCTCACACTCTCCTCAAGGTGCTGACTGTCCCGGTCTCCCAGTGTCCCCCTCTCACACCTTCCTCAAGGTGCTGACTGTCTGTCCCAGTGTCCCAGTGTCCCCCCTCTCACACTCTCCTCAAGGTGGTGTCTGTCTGTCCCAGTGTCCCAGTGTCCCTCTCACACTCTCCTCAAGGTGCTGACTGTCTGTCCCGGTGTCCCAGTGTCCCTCTCACACTCTCCTCAAGGTGCTGACTGTATGTCCCAGTGTCCCAATGTCCCCCTCTCACACTCTCCTCAAGGTGCTGACTGTCTGTCCCAGTGTCCCTCTCACACTCTCCTCAAGGTGCTGACTGTCTGTCCCCGTGTCCCACTGTCCCTCTCAAACTCTCCTCAAGGTGCTGACTGTCTGTCCTGGTGCCCCTCTCACACTCTACTCAAAATGCTGCCTGTCTGTCCCGGTGTCCCACTCACACTCTCCTCAAGGTGCTGACTGTCTGTCCCGGTGTCCCAGTGTCCCCCTCTCACACTCTCCTCAAGGTGCTGACTGTCTGTCCCAGTGTCCCAGTGTCCCTCTCACACTCTCCTCAAGGTGCTGACTGTCTGTCCCCGTGTCCCAGTGTCCCTCTCACACTATCCTCAAGGTGCTGACTGTCTGTCCCAGTGTCCCTCTCACACTCTCCTCAAGGTGCTGACTGTCTGTCCCCGTGTCCCAGTGTCCCTCTCACACTCTCCTCAAGGGGCTGACTGTCTGTCCCGGTGTCCCAGTGTCCCCTCTCACACTCTCCTCAAGGTGCTGACTGTCTGTCCTGGTGTCACTCTCACACTCTACTCAAGGTGCTGACTGTCTGTCCCGGTGTCCCAGTGTCCCTCTCACACTCTCCTCAAGGTGCTGACTGTCTGTCCCAGTGTCCCAGTGTCCCTCTCAAACTCTCCTCAAGGTGCTGACTGTCTGTCCCAGTGTCCCAGTGTCCCCATCTCACATTCTCCTCAAGGTGCTGACTGTCTGTCCCGGTGTCCCAGTGTCCCCCTCGCACACTCTCCTCAAGGTGCTGACTGTCTGTCCCAGTGTCCCTCTCACACTCTCCTCAAGGTGCTGACTCTCTGTCCCGATGTCCCAGTGTCCCCCATCTCACACTCTCCTCAAGGTGCTGACTGTCTGTCCCGATGTCCCAGTGTCCCTCTCACACTCTCCTCAAGGTGCTGACTGTCTGTCCCAGTGTCCCAGTGTCCCCCATCTCACACTATCCTCAAGGTGCAGACTGTCTGTCCCGGTGTCCCAGTGTTCCCCTCTCACACCCTCCTCAAGGTGCTGACTGTCTGTCCCAGTGTCCCAGTGTCCCTCTCACACTCTCCTCAAGGTGCTGACTGTCTGTCCCGGTGTCCCCGTGTCCCCCTCTCACACTCTCCTCAAGGTGCTGACTGTCTGTCCCAGTGTCCCAGTGTCCCTCTCACACTCTCCTCAAGGTGCTGACTGTCTGTCCCGATGTCCCAGTGCCCCCCATCTCACACTCTCCTCAAGGTGCTGACTGTCTGTCCCGATGTCCCAGTGTCCCTCTCACACTCTCCTTAAGGTGCTGACTGTCTGTCCCAGTGTCCCAGTTGTCCCCCTTCCTACACTCTCCTCAAGGTGCTGTCTGTCCCGGTGTCCCAGTGTCCCTCTCACACTCTCCTCAAGGTGCTGACTGTCTGTCCCTGTGTCCCAGTGTCCCCCTCTCACACCCTCCTCAAGGTGCTGACTGTCTGTCCCGGTGTGCAAGTGTCCCCCTCTCACACTCTCCTCAAGGTGCTGAATGTCTGTCCCAGTGTCCCTCTCACACTCTCCTCAAGGTGCTGACTGTCTGTCCCGGTGTCCCAGTGTCCCCCTCTCACACCCTCCTCAAGGTGCTGACTGTCTGTCCCAGTGTCCCAGTGTCGCTCTGACACTCTACTCAAGGTGCTGACTGTCTGTCCCGGTGTCCCAGTGTCCCCCTCTCACACTCTCCTCAAGGTGCTGACTGTCTGTCCCAGTGTCCCTCTCACACTCTCCTCAAGGTGCTGACTGTCTGTCCCCGTGTCCCAGTGTCCCTCTCACACTATCCTCAAGGTGCTGACTGTCTGTCCCAGTGTCCCTCTCACACTCTCCTCAAGGTGCTGACTGTCTGTCCCCGTGTCCCAGTGTCCCTCTCACACTCTCCTCAAGGGGCTGACTGTCTGTCCCGGTGTCCCAGTGTCCCCTCTCACACTCTCCTCAAGGTGCTGACTGTCTGTCCTGGTGTCCCTCTCACACTCTACTCAAGGTGCTGACTGTCTGTACCGGTGTCCCACTCACACTCTCCTCAAGGTGCTGACTGTCTGTCCCGGTGTCCCAGTGTCCCTCTCACACTCTCCTCAAGGTGCTGACTGTCTGTCCCAATGTCCCTCTCACACTCTCCACAAGGTGCTGACTGTCTGTCCCAGTGTCCCTCTCACACTCTCCTCAAGGTGCTGACTGTCTGTCCCAGTGTCCCAGTGTCCCCCATCTCACACTCTCCTCAAGGTGCTGTCTGTCCCGGTGTCCCAGTGTCCCTCTCACATTCTCCTCAAGGTGCTGACTGTCTGTCCCTGTGTCCCAGTGTCCCCCTCTCACACCCTCCTCAAGGTGCTGACTGTCTGTCCCAGTGTCCCAGTGTCGCTCTGACACTCTACTCAAGGTGCTGACTGTCTGTCCCGGTGTCCCAGTGTCCCCCTCTCACACTCTCCTCAAGGTGCTGACTGTCTGTCCCAGTGTCCCTCTCACACTCTCCTCAAGGTGCTGACTGTCTGTCCCCGTGTCCCAGTGTCCCTCTCACACTATCCTCAAGGTGCTGACTGTCTGTCCCAGTGTCCCTCTCACACTCTCCTCAAGGTGCTGACTGTCTGTCCCCGTGTCCCAGTGTCCCTCTCACACTCTCCTCAAGGGGCTGACTGTCTGTCCCGGTGTCCCAGTGTCCCCTCTCACACTCTCCTCAAGGTGCTGACTGTCTGTCCTGGTGTCCCTCTCACACTCTACTCAAGGTGCTGACTGTCTGTACCGGTGTCCCACTCACACTCTCCTCAAGGTGCTGACTGTCTGTCCCGGTGTCCCAGTGTCCCTCTCACACTCTCCTCAAGGTGCTGACTGTCTGTCCCAATGTCCCTCTCACACTCTCCACAAGGTGCTGACTGTCTGTCCCAGTGTCCCTCTCACACTCTCCTCAAGGTGCTGACTGTCTGTCCCAGTGTCCCAGTGTCCCCCATCTCACACTCTCCTCAAGGTGCTGTCTGTCCCGGTGTCCCAGTGTCCCTCTCACATTCTCCTCAAGGTGCTGACTGTCTGTCCCGGTGTCCCAGTGTCCCCTCTCACACTCTCCTCAAGGTGCTGACTGTCTGTCTCAGTGTCCCTCTCACACTCTCCTCAAGGTGCTGACTGTCTGTCCCGATGACCCAGTGTCCCCCTCGCACACTCTCCTCAAGGTGCTGACGGTCTGTCTGTCCCAGTGTCCCAGCGTCCCTTTCACACTCTCCTCAAGGTTCTGACTGTCTGTCCCAGTCTCCCAGTGTCCCTCTCACACTCTCCTCAAGGTGCTGACTGTCTGTCCCGGTGTCCCAGTGTCCCCCTCACACACTCTCCTCAAGGTGCTGACTGTCTGTCCCGGTGTCCCAGTGTCCCCCTCTCACACTCTTCTCAAGGTGCTGACTGTCTGTCCCGATGTCCCGTGCCCCCCTCTCAACCTCTCCTCAAGGTGCTGACTGTCTGTCCCGGTGTCCCAGTGTCCCCCTCGCACACTCTCCTCAAGGTGCTGACTGTCTGTCCCGCTGTCCCAGTGTCCCCTCTCACACTCTCCTCAAGGTGCTGACTGTCTGTCCCAGTGTCCCAGTGTCCCTCTCACACTCTCCTCAAGGTGCTGACTGTCTGTCCCGATGTCCCGTGCCCCCCTCTCACCCTCTCCTCAAGGTGCTGACTGTCTGTCCCGGTGTCCCAGTGTCCCCCTCGCACACTCTCCTGAAGGTGCTGACTGTCTGTCCCGGTGTCCCTGTGTCCCTCTCACACTCTCCTCAAGGTGCTGACTGTCTGTCCCAGTGTCCCAGTGTCCCTCTCACACTCTCCTCAAGATGCTGACTGTCTGTCCCAGTGTCCCAGTGTCCCTCTCACACTCTCCTCAAGGTGCTGACTGGCTGTCCCAGTGTCCCTCTCACACTCTCCTCAAGGTGCTGACTGTCTGTCCCGGTGTCCCAGTGTCCCCCTCGCACACTCTCCTCAAGGTGCTGACTGTATGTCCCAGTGTCCCTCTCACACTCTCCTCAAGGTGCTGACTGTCTGTCCCAGAGTCCCTCTCACACTTTCCTCAAGGTGCTGACTGTCTGTCCCAGTGTCCCCCTCTCACACTCTCCTCAAGGTGCTGACTGTCTGTCCCGGTGTCCCAGTGTCCCTCTCACACTCTCCTCAAGGTGCTGACTGTCTGTCCCAGTGTCCCCCTCGCACACTCTCCTCAAGGTGCTGACTGTCTGTCCCAGTGTCCCTCTCACACTCTCCTCAAGGTGCTGACTGTCTGTCCCGGTATCCCAGTGTCCCCCTCGCACACTGTCCTCAAGGTGCTGACTGTCTGTCCCAGTGTCCCCCTCTCACAATCTCCTCAAGGTGCTGACTGACTGTCCCAGTGTCCCTCTCACACTCTCCTCAAGGTGCTGACTGTCTGTCCCAGTGTCCCAGTGTCCCTCTCACACTCTCCTCAAGGTGCTGACTGTCTGTCCCAGTGTCCCAGTGTCCCTCTCACACTCTCCTCAAGGTGCTGACTGTCTGTCCCAGTGTCCCAGTGTCCCTCTCACAGTCTCCTCAAGGTGCTGACTGTCTGTCCCAGTGTCCCACTTCCACTCTCCTCAAGGTACTGACTGTCTGTCCCGGTGTCCCAGTTTCCCCCTCGCACACTCTCCTCAAGGTGCTGACTGTCTGTCCCAGTGTCCCTCTCACACTTTCCTCAAGGTGCTGACTGTCTGTCCCAGTGTCCCCCTCTCACACTCTCCTCAAGGTGCTGACTGTCTGTCCCGGTGTCCCAGTGTCCCTCTCACACTCTCCTCAAGGTGCTGACTGTCTGTCCCAGTGTCCCCCTCGCACACTCTCCTCAAGGTGCTGACTGTCTGTCCCAGTGTCCCCCTCTCACAATCTCCTCAAGGTGCTGACTGTCTGTCCCAGTGTCCCTCTCACACTCTCCTCAAGGTGCTGACTGTCTGTCCCAGTGTCCCTCTCACACTCTCCCCAAAGTGCTGACTGTCTGTCCCTGTGTCCCAGTGTCCCTCTCACACTCTCCTCAAGGTGCTGACTGTCTGTCCCAGTGTCCCAGTGTCCCTCTCACACTCTCCTCAAGGTGCTGACTGTCTGTCCCGGTGTCCCAGTGTCCCTCTCACACTCTCCTCAAGGTGCTGACTGTCTGGCCCGGTGTCCCACTGTCCACCTCACACTCTCTTCAAGGTGCTGACTGTCTGTCCCGGTGTCCCAGTGTCCCTCGCACACTCTCCTCAAGGTGCTGACTGTCTGTCCCAGTGTCCCTCTCACACTCTCCTCAAGGTGCTGACTGTCTGTCCCGGTGTCCCAGTGTCCCTCTCACACTCTACTCAAGGTGCTGACTGTCCCGGTGTCCCAGTGTCCCCCTCTCACACCCTCCTCAAGGTGCTGACTGTCTGTCCCAGTGTCCCAGTGTCCCCCCTCTCACACTCCCTTAAGGTGGTGACTGTCTGTCCCAGTGTCCCAGTGTCCCTCTCACACTCTCCTCAAGGTGCTGACTGTCTGTCCCGGTGTGCCAGTGTCCCTCTCACACTCTCCTCAAGGTGCTGACTGTCTGTCCCTGTGTCCCAATGTCCCCCTCTCACACTCTCCTCAAGGTGCTGACTGTCTGTCCCAGTGTCCCTCTCACACTCTCCTCAAGGGGCTGACTGTCTGTCCCCGTGTCCCAGTGTCCCTCTCAAACTCTCCTCAAGGTGCTGACTGTCTGTCCTGGTGCCCCTCTCACACTCTACTCAAAGTGCTGACTGTCTGCCCCGGTGTCCCACTCACACTCTCCTCAAGGTGCTGACTGTCTGTCCCGGTGTCCCAGTGTCCCCCTCTCACACTCTCCTCAAGGTGCTGACTGTCTGTCCCTGTGTCCCAGTGTCCCCCTCTCACACCCTCCTCAAGGTGCTGACTGTCTGTCCCAGTGTCCCTCTCACACTCTAGTCAAGGTGCTGACTGTCTGTCCCGGTGTCCCAGTGTCCCCCTCTCACACTCTCCTCAAGGTGCTGACTGTCTGTCCCAGTGTCCCTCTCACACTCTGCTCAAGGTGCTGACTGTCTGTCCCGGTGTCCCAGTGTCCCTCTCACACTATCCTCAAGGTGCTGACTGTCTGTCCCAGTGTCCCTCTCACACTCTCCTCAAGGTGCTGACTGTCTGTCCCCGTGTCCCAGTGTCCCTCTCACACTCTCCTCAAGGGGCTGACTGTCTGTCCCGGTGTCCCAGTGTCCCCTCTCACACTCTCCTCAAGGTGCTGACTGTCTGTCCAGGTGTCCCAGTGTCCCCCTCTCACACTCTCCTCAAGGTGCTGACTGTCTGTCCCTGTGTCCCAGTGTCCCCCTCTCACACCCTCCTCAAGGTGCTGACTGTCTGTCCCAGTGTCCCAGTGTCCCTCTCACACTCTACTCAAGGTGCTGACTGTCTGTCCCGGTGTCCCAGTGTCCCCCTCTCACACTCTCCTCAAGGTGCTGACTGTCTGTCCCAGTGTCCCTCTCACACTCTGCTCAAGGTGCTGACTGTCTGTCCCGGTGTCCCAGTGTCCCTCTCACACTATCCTCAAGGTGCTGACTGTCTGTCCCAGTGTCCCTCTCACACTCTGCTCGAGGTGCTGACTGTCTGTCCCGGTGTCCCAGTGTCCCTCTCACACTCTCCTCAAGGTGCTGACTGTCTGTCCCGGTGTCCCAGTGTCCCTCTCACACTCTCCTCAAGGTGCTGACTGTCCCGGTGTCCCAGTGTCCCCCTCTCACACCCTCCTCAAGGTGCTGACTGTCTGTCCCAGTGTCCCAGTGTCCCCCCTCTCACACTCCCTTAAGGTGGTGACTGTCTGTCCCAGTGTCCCAGTGTCCCTCTCACACTCTCCTCAAGGTGCTGACTGTCTGTCCCGGTGTGCCAGTGTCCCTCTCACACTCTCCTCAAGGTGCTGACTGTCTGTCCCTGTGTCCCAATGTCCCCCTCTCACACTCTCCTCAAGGTGCTGACTTTCTGTCCCAGTGTCCCTCTCACACTCTCCTCAAGGGGCTGACTGTCTGTCCCCGTGTCCCACTGTCCCTCTCAAACTCTCCTCAAGGTGCTGACTGTCTGTCCAGGTGCCCCTCTCACACTCTACTCAAGGTGCTGACTGTCTGCCCCGGTGTCCCACTCACACTCTCCTCAAGGTGCTGACTGTCTGTCCCCGTGTCCCAGTGTCCCTCACACATTCTCCTCAAGGTGCGGACTGTCTGTCCCCGTGTCCCAGTGTCCCTCTCACACTCTCCTCAAGGGGCTGACTGTCTGTCCCGGTGTCCCAGTGTCCCCTCTCACACTCTCCTCAAGGTGCTGACTGTCTGTCCTGGTGTCCCTCTCACACTCTACTCAAGGTGCTGACTGTCTGTACCGGTGTCCCACTCACACTCTCCTCAAGGTGCTGACTGTCTGTCCCGGTGTCCCTGTGTCCCTCTCACACTCTCCTCAAGGTGCTGACTGTCTGTCCCAGTGTCCCTCTCACACTCTCCTCAAGGTGCTGACTGTCTGTCCCAGTGTCCCAGTGTCCCCATCTCACATTCTCCTCAAGGTGCTGACTGTCTGTCCCGGTGTCCCAGTGTCCCTCTCACACTCTCCTCAAGGTGCTGACTGTCTGTCCCAGTGTCCCTCTCACACTCTCCTCAAGGTGCTGACTGTCTGTCCCAGTGTCCCTCTCACACTCTCCTCAAGGTGCTGACTGTCTGTCCCGATGTCCCAGTGTCCCCCATCTCACACTCTCCTCAAGGTGCTGACTGTCTGTCCCGATGTCCCAGTGTCCCTCTCACACTCTCCTCAAGGTGCTGACTGTCTGTCCCAGTGTCCCAGTGTCCCCCATCTCACACTCTCCTCAAGGTGTTGTCTGTCCCGGTGTCCCAGTGTCCCTCTCACATTCTCCTCAAGGTGCTGACTGTCTGTCCCGGTGTCCCAGTGTCCCCTCTCACACTCTCCTCAAGGTGCTGACTGTCTGTCTCAGTGTCCCTCTCACACTCTCCTCAAGGTGCTGACTGTCTGTCCCGATGACCCAGTGTCCCCCTCGCACACTCTCCTCAAGGTGCTGACGGTCTGTCTGTCCCAGTGTCCCAGCGTCCCTTTCACACTCTCCTCAAGGTTCCGACTGTCTATCCCAGTCTCCCAGTGTCCCTCTCACACTCTCCTCAAGGTGCTAACTGTCTGTCCCGGTGTCCCAGTGTCCCCCTCCCACACTCTCCTCAAGGTGCTGACTGTCTGTCCCGGTGTCCCAATGTCCCCCTCTCACACTCTTCTCAATGTGCTGACTGTCTGTCCCGATGTCCCGTGCCCCCCTCTCACCCTCTCCTCAAGGTGCTGACTGTCTGTCCCGGTGTCCCAGTGTCCCCCTCGCACACTCTCCTCAAGGTGCTGACTGTCTGTCCCGGTGTCCCAGTGTCCCCTCTCACACTCTCCTCAAGGTGCTGACTGTCTGTCCCAGTGTCCCAGTGTCCCTCTCACACTCTCCTCAAGGTGCTGACTGTCTGTCCCGATGTCCCGTGCCCCCCTCTCACCCTCTCCTCAAGGTGCTGACTGTCTGTCCCGGTGTCCCAGTGTCCCCCTCGCACACTCTCCTCAAGGTGCTGACTGTCTGTCCCGGTGTCCCACTCACACTCTCCTCAAGGTGCTGACTGTCTATCCCGGTGTCCCAGTGTCCCCCTCTCACACTCTCCTCAAGGTGCTGACTGTCTGTCCCAGTGTCCCAGTGTCCCTCTCACACTCTCCTCAAGGTGCTGACTGTCTGTCCCCGTGTCCCAGTGTCCCTCTCACACTATCCTCAAGGTGCTGACTGTCTGTCCCAGTGTCCCTCCCACACTCTCCTCAAGGTGCTGACTGTCTGTCCCCGTGTCCCAGTGTCCCTCTCACACTCTCCTCAAGGGGCTGACTGTCTGTCCCGGTGTCCCAGTGTCCCCTCTCACACTCTCCTCAAGGTGCTGACTGTCTGTCCTGGTGTCACTCTCACACTCTACTCAAGGTGCTGACTGTCTGTCCCGGTGTCCCAGTGTCCCTCTCACACTCTCCTCAAGGTGCTGACTGTCTGTCCCGGTGTCCCAGTGTCCCTCTCACACTCTCCTCAAGGTGCTGACTGTCTGTCCCAGTGTCCCAATGTCCCCCTCTCACACTCTCCTCAAGGTGCTGACTGTCCCAGTGTCCCTCTCACACTCTCCTCAAGGTGCTGACTGTCTGTCCCCGTGTCCCACTGTCCCTCTCAAACTCTCCTCAAGGTGCTGACTGTCTGTCCTGGTGCCCCTCTCACACTCTACTCAAAATGCTGACTGTCTGTCCCGGTGTCCCACTCACACTCTCCTCAAGGTGCTGACTGTCTGTCCCGGTGTCCCAGTGTCCCCCTCTCACACTCTCCTCAAGGTGCTGACTGTCTGTCCCAGTGTCCCAGTGTCCCTCACACACTCTCCTCAAGGTGCTGACTGTCTGTCCCCGTGTCCCAGTGTCCCTCTCACACTATCCTCAAGGTGCTGACTGTCTGTCCCAGTGTCCCTCTCACACTCTCCTCAAGGTGCTGACTGTCTGTCCCCGTGTCCCAGTGTCCCTCTCACACTCTCCTCAAGGGGCTGACTGTCTGTCCCGGTGTCCCAGTGCCCCCTCTCACACTCTCCTCAAGGTGCTGACTGTCTGTCCTGGTGTCACTCTCACACTCTACTCAAGGTGCTGACTGTCTGTCCCGGTGTCCCAGTGTCCCTCTCACACTCTCCTCAAGGTGCTGACTGTCTGTCCCAGGGTCCCAGTGTCCCTCTCAAACTCTCCTCAAGGTGCTGACTGTCTGTCCCAGTGTCCCAGTGTCCCCATCTCACATTCTCCTCAAGGTGCTGACTGTCTGTCCCGGTGTCCCAGTGTCCCCCTCGCACACTCTCCTCAAGGTGCTGACTGTCTGTCCCAGTGTCCCTCTCACACTCTCCTCAAGGTGCTGACTCTCTGTCCCGATGTCCCAGTGTCCCCCATCTCACACTCTCCTCAAGGTGCTGACTGTCTGTCCCGATGTCCCAGTGTCCCTCTCACACTCTCCTCAAGGTGCTGACTGTCTGTCCCAGTGTCCCAGTGTCCCCCATCTCACACTCTCCTCAAGGTGCAGACTGTCTGTCCCGGTGTCCCAGTGTTCCCCTCTCACACCCTCCTCAAGGTGCTGACTGTCTGTCCCAGTGTCCCAGTGTCACTCTCACACTCTACTCAAGGTGCTGACTGTCTGTCCCGGTGTCCCCGTGTCCCCCTCTCACACTCTCCTCAAGGTGCTGACTGTCTGTCCCAGTGTCCCAGTGTCCCTCTCACACTCTCCTCAAGGTGCTGACTGTCTGTCCCGATGTCCCAGTGTCCCCCATCTCACACTCTCCTCAAGGTGCTGACTGTCTGTCCCGATGTCCCAGTGTCCCTCTCACACTCTCCTTAAGGTGCTGACTGTCTGTCCCAGTGTCCCAGTTGTCCCCCATCCTACACTCTCCTCAAGGTGCTGTCTGTCCCGGTGTCCCAGTGTCCCTCTCACACTCTCCTCAAGGTGCTGACTGTCTGTCCCTGTGTCCCAGTGTCCCCCTCTCACACCCTCCTCAAGGTGCTGACTGTCTGTCCCAGTGTCCCAGTGTCCCTCTCACACTCTACTCAAGGTGCTGACTGTCTGTCCCGGTGTCCCAGTGTCCCCCTCTCACACTCTCCTCAAGGTGCTGACTGTCTGTCCCAGTGTCCCTCTCACACTCTCCTCAAGGTGCTGACTGTCTGTCCCGGTGTCCCAGTGTCCCCCTCTCACACCCTCCTCAAGGTGCTGACTGTCTGTCCCAGTGTCCCAGTGTCCCTCTGACACTCTACTCAAGGTGCTGACTGTCTGTCCCGGTGTCCCACTGTCCCCCTCTCACACTCTCCTCAAGGTGCTGACTGTCTGTCCCAGTGTCCCTCTCACACTCTCCTCAAGGTGCTGACTGTCTGTCCCCGTGTCCCAGTGTCCCTCTCACACTATCCTCAAGGTGCTGACTGTCTGTCCCAGTGTCCCTCTCACACTCTCCTCAAGGTGCTGACTGTCTGTCCCCGTGTCCCAGTGTCCCTCTCACACTCTCCTCAAGGGGCTGACTGTCTGTCCCGGTGTCCCAGTGTCCCCTCTCACACTCTCCTCAAGGTGCTGACTGTCTGTCCTGGTGTCCCTCTCACACTCTACTCAAGGTGCTGACTGTCTGTACCGGTGTCCCACTCACACTCTCCTCAAGGTGCTGACTGTCTGTCCCTGTGTCCCAGTGTCCCTCTCACACTCTCCCCAAGGTGCTGTCTGTCTGTCCCAGTGTCCCTCTCACACTCTCCTCAAGGTGCTGACTGTCTGTCCCAGTGTCCCAGTGTCCCCATCTCACCTTCTCCTCAAGGTGCTGACTGTCTGTCCCGGTGTCCCAGTGTCCCTCTCACACTCTCCTCAAGGTGCTGACTGTCTGTCCCAGTGTCCCTCTCACACTCTCCTCAAGGTGCTGACTGTCTGTCCCAGTGTCCCTCTCACACTCTCCTCAAGGTGCTGACTGTCTGTCCCAGTGTCCCAGTGTCCCCCATCTCACACTCTCCTCAAGGTGCTGTCTGTCCCGGTGTCCCAGTGTCCCTCTCACATTCTCCTCAAGGTGCTGACTGTCTGTCCCGGTGTCCCAGTGTCCCCTCTTACACTCTCCTCAAGGTGCTGACTGTCTGTCTCAGTGTCCCTCTCACACTCTCCTCAAGGTGCTGACTGTCTGTCCCGATGACCCAGTGTCCCCCTCGCACACTCTCCTCAAGGTGCTGACGGTCTGTCTGTCCCAGTGTCCCAGCGTCCCTTTCACACTCTCCTCAAGGTTCTGACTGTCTGTCCCAGTCTCCCAGTGTCCCTCTCACACTCTCCTCAAGGTGCTGACTGTCTGTCCCGGTGTCCCAGTGTCCCCCTCGCACACTCTCCTCAAGGTGCTGACTGTCTGTCCCGGTGTCCCAGTGTCCCCTCTCACACTCTCCTCAAGGTGCTGACTGTCTGTCCCAGTGTCCCAGTGTCCCTCTCACACTCTCCTCAAGGTGCTGACTGTCTGTCCCGATGTCCCGTGCCCCCCTCTCACCCTCTCCTCAAGGTGCTGACTGTCTGTCCCGGTGTCCCAGTGTCCCCCTCGCACACTCTCTTCAAGGTGCTGACTGTCTGTCCCGGTGTCCCTGTGTCCCTCTCACACTCTCCTCAAGGTGCTGACTGTCTGTCCCAGTGTCCCAGTGTCCCTCTCACACTCTCTTCAAGGTGCTGACTGTCTGTCCCAGTGTCCCTGTGTCCCTCTCACACTCTCCTCAAGGTGCTGACTGGCTGTCCCAGTGTCCCTCTCACACTCTCCTCAAGGTGCTGACTGTCTGTCCCGGTGTCCCAGTGTCCCCCTCGCACACTCTCCTCAAGGTGCTGACTGTATGTCCCAGTGTCCCTCTCACACTCTCCTCAAGGTGCTGACTGTCTGTCCCAGAGTCCCTCTCACACTTTCCTCAAGGTGCTGACTGTCTGTCCCAGTGTCCCCCTCTCACACTCTCCTCAAGGTGCTGACTGTCTGTCCCGGTGTCCCAGTGTCCCTCTCACACTCTCCTCAAGGTGCTGACTGTCTGTCCCAGTGTCCCCCTCGCACACTCTCCTCAAGGTGCTGACTGTCTGTCCCAGTGTCCCTCTCACACTCTCCTCAAGGTGCTGACTGTCTGTCCCGGTATCCCAGTGTCCCCCTCGCACACTGTCCTCAAGGTGCTGACTGTCTGTCCCAGTGTCCCCCTCTCACAATCTCCTCAAGGTGCTGACTGACTGTCCCAGTGTCCCTCTCACACTCTCCTCAAGGTGCTGACTGTCTGTCCCAGTGTCCCAGTGTCCCTCTCACACTCTCCTCAAGGTGCTGACTGTCTGTCCCAGTGTCCCAGTGTCCCTCTCACACTCTCCTCAAGGTGCTGACTGTCTGTCCCAGTGTCCCAGTGTCCCTCTCACAGTCTCCTCAAGGTGCTGACTGTCTGTCCCAGTGTCCCACTTCCACTCTCCTCAAGGTACTGACTGTCTGTCCCGGTGTCCCAGTTTCCCCCTCGCACACTCTCCTCAAGGTGCTGACTGTCTGTCCCAGTGTCCCTCTCACACTTTCCTCAAGGTGCTGATTGTCTGTCCCAGTGTCCCCCTCTCACACTCTCCTCAAGGTGCTGACTGTCTGTCCCGGTGTCCCAGTGTCCCTCTCACACTCTCCTCAAGGTGCTGACTGTCTGTCCCAGTGTCCCCCTCGCACACTCTCCTCAAGGTGCTGACTGTCTGTCCCAGTGTCCCCCTCTCACAATCTCCTCAAGGTGCTGACTGTCTGTCCCAGTGTCCCTCTCACACTCTCCTCAAGGTGCTGACTGTCTGTCCCAGTGTCCCTCTCACACTCTCCCCAAAGTGCTGACTGTCTGTCCCAGTGTCCCAGTGTCCCTCTCACACTCTCCTCAAGGTGCTGACTGTCTGTCCCAGTGTCCCAGTGTCCCTCTCACACTCTCCTCAAGGTGCTGACTGTCTGTCCCGGTTTCCCAGTGTCCCTCTCACACTCTCCTCAAGGTTCTGACTGTCTGGCCCGGTGTCCCACTGTCCACCTCACACTCTCTTCAAGGTGCTGACTGTCTGTCCCGGTGTCCCAGTGTCCCTCGCACACTCTCCTCAAGGTGCTGGCTGTCTGTCCCAGTGTCCCTCTCACACTCTCCTCAAGGTGCTGACTGTCTGTCCCGGTGTCCCAGTGTCCCTCTCACACTCTCCTCAAGGTGCTGACTGTCCCGGTGTCCCAGTGTCCCCCTCTCACACCCTCCTCAAGGTGCTGACTGTCTGTCCCAGTGTCCCAGTGTCCCCCCTCTCACACTCCCTTAAGGTGGTGACTGTCTGTCCCAGTGTCCCAGTGTCCCTCTCACACTCTCCTCAAGGTGCTGACTGTCTGTCCCGGTGTGCCAGTGTCCCTCTCACACTCTCCTCAAGGTGCTGACTGTCTGTCCCTGTGTCCCAATGTCACCCTCTCACACTCTCCTCAAGGTGCTGACTGTCTGTCCCAGTGTCCCTCTCACACTCTCCTCAAGGGGCTGACTGTCTGTCCCCGTGTCCCACTGTCCCTCTCAAACTCTCCTCAAGGTGCTGACTGTCTGTCCTGGTGCCCCTCTCACACTCTACTCAAGGTGCTGACTGTCTGCCCCGGTGTCCCACTCACACTCTCCTCAAGGTGCTGACTGTCTGTCCCGGTGTCCCAGTGTCCCCCTCTCACACTCTCCTCAAGGTGCTGACTGTCTGTCCCTGTGTCCCAGTGTCCCCCTCTCACACCCTCCTCAAGGTGCTGACTGTCTGTCCCAGTGTCCCAGTGTCCCTCTCACACTCTAGTCAAGGTGCTGACTGTCTGTCCCGGTGTCCCAGTGTCCCCCTCTCACACTCTCCTCAAGGTGCTGACTGTCTGTCCCAGTGTCCCTCTCACACTCTGCTCAAGGTGCTGACTGTCTGTCCCGGTGTCCCAGTGTCCCTCTCACACTTTCCTCAAGGTGCTGACTGTCTTTCCCAGTGTCCCTCTCACACTCTCCTCAAGGTGCTGACTGTCTGTCCCCGTGTCCCAGTGTCCCTCTCACACTCTCCTCAAGGTGCGGACTGTCTGTCCCCGTGTCCCAGTGTCCCTCTCACACTCTCCTCAAGGGGCTGACTGTCTGTCCCGGTGTCCCAGTGTCCCCTCTCACACTCTCCTCAAGGTGCTGACTGTCTGTCCTGGTGTCCCTCTCACACTCTACTCAAGGTGCTGACTGTCTGTACCGGTGTCCCACTCACACTCTCCTCAAGGTGCTGACTGTCTGTCCCGGTGTCCCAGTGTCCCTCTCACACTCTCCTCAAGGTGCTGACTGTCTGTCCCAGTGTCCCTCTCACACTCTCCTCAAGGTGCTGACTGTCTGTCCCAGTGTCCCAGTGTCCCCATCTCACATTCTCCTCAAGGTGCTGACTGTCTGTCCCGGTGTCCCAGTGTCCCTCTCACACTCTCCTCAAGGTGCTGACTGTCTGTCCCAGTGTCCCTCTCACACTCTCCTCAAGGTGCTGACTGTCTGTCCCAGTGTCCCTCTCACACTCTCCTCAAGGTGCTGACTGTCTGTCCCGATGTCCCAGTGTCCCCCATCTCACACTCTCCTCAAGGTGCTGACTGTCTGTCCCGATGTCCCAGTGTCCCTCTCACACTCTCCTCAAGGTGCTGACTGTCTGTCCCAGTGTCCCAGTGTCCCCCATCTCACACTCTCCTCAAGGTGCTGTCTGTCCCGGTGTCCCAGTGTCCCTCTCACATTCTCCTCAAGGTGCTGACTGTCTGTCCCGGTGTCCCAGTGTCCCCTCTCACACTCTCCTCAAGGTGCTGACTGTCTGTCTCAGTGTCCCTCTCACACTCTCCTCAAGGTGCTGACTGTCTGTCCCGATGACCCAGTGTCCCCCTCGCACACTCTCCTCAAGGTGCTGACGGTCTGTCTGTCCCAGTGTCCCAGCGTCCCTTTCACACTCTCCTCAAGGTTCTGACTGTCTGTCCCAGTCTCCCAGTGTCCCTCTCACACTCTCCTCAAGGTGCTGACTGTCTGTCCCGGTGTCCCAGTCTCCCCCTCCCACACTCTCCTCAAGGTGCTGACTGTCTGTCCCGGTGTCCCAGTGTCCCCCTCTCACACTCTTCTCAAGATGCTGACTGTCTGTCCCGATGTCCCGTGCCCCCCTCTCACCCTCTCCTCAAGGTGCTGACTGTCTGTCCCGGTGTCCCAGTGTCCCCCTAGCACACTCTCCTCAAGGTGCTGACTGTCTGTCCCGGTGTCCCAGTGTCCCCTCTCACACTCTCCTCAAGGTGCTGACTGTCTGTCCCAGTGTCCCAGTGTCCCTCTCACACTCTCCTCAAGGTGCTGACTGTCTGTCCCGATGTCCCGTGCCCCCCTCTCACCCTCTCCTCAAGGTGCTGACTGTCTGTCCCGGTGTCCCAGTGTCCCCCTCGCACACTCTCCTCAAGGTGCTGACTGTCTGTCCCGGTGTCCCTGTGTCCCTCTCACACTCTCCTCAAGGTGCTGACTTTCTGTCCCAGTGTCCCTCTCACACTCTCCTCAAGGTGCTGACTGTCTGTCCCAGTGTCCCAGTGTCCCTCTCACACTCTCCTCAAGGTGCTGACTGGCTGTCCCAGTGTCCCTCTCACACTCTCCTCAAGGTGCTGACTGTCTGTCCCGGTGTCCCAGTGTCCCCCTCGCACACTCTCCTCAAGGTGCTGACTGTATGTCCCAGTGTCCCTCTCACACTCTCCTCAAGGTGCTGACTGTCTGTCCCAGAGTCCCTCTCACACTTTCCTCAAGGTGCTGACTGTCTGTCCCAGTGTCCCCCTCTCACACTCTCCTCAAGGTGCTGACTGTCTGTCCCGGTGTCCCAGTGTCCCTCTCACACTCTCCTCAAGGTGCTGACTGTCTGTCCCAGTGTCCCCCTCGCACACTCTCCTCAAGGTGCTGACTGTCTGTCCCAGTGTCCCTCTCACACTCTCCTCAAGGTGCTGACTGTCTGTCCCGGTGTCCCAGTGTCCCCCTCGCACACTGTCCTCAAGGTGCTGACTTTCTGTCCCAGTGTCCCCCTCTCACAATCTCCTCAAGGTGCTGACTGACTGTCCCAGTGTCCCCCTCTCACACCGTCCTCAAGGTGCTGACTGTCTGTCCCAGTGTCCCAGTGTCCCTCTCACACTCTCCTCAAGGTGCTGACTGTCTGTCCCAGTGTCCCAGTGTCCCTCTCACATTCTCCTCAAGGTGCTGACTGTCTGTCCCAGTGTCCCAGTGTCCCTCTCACAGTCTCCTCAAGGTGCTAACTGTCTGTCCCAGTGTCCCACTCACACTCTCCTCAAGGTACTGACTGTCTGTCCCGGTGTCCCAGTGTCCCCCTCGCACACCCTCCTCAAGGTGCTGACTGTCTGTCCCAGTGTCCCTCTCACACTTTCCTCAAGGTGCTGACTGTCTGTCCCAGTGTCGCCCTCTCACACTCTCCTCAAGGTGCTGACTGTCTGTCCCGGTGTCCCAGTGTCCCTCTCACACTCTCCTCAAGGTGCTGACTGTCTGTCCCAGTGTCCCCCTCGCACACTCTCCTCAAGGTGCTGACTGTCTGTCCCAGTGTCCCCCTCTCACAATCTCCTCAAGGTGCTGACTGTCTGTCCCAGTGTCCCTCTCACACTCTCCTCAAGGTGCTGACTGTCTGTCCCGATGACCCAGTGTCCCCCTCGCACACTCTCCTCAAGGTGCTGACGGTCTGTCTGTCCCAGTGTCCCAGCGTCCCTTTCACACTCTCCTCAAGGTTCTGACTGTCTGTCCCAGTCTCCCAGTGTCCCTCTCACACTCTCCTCAAGGTGCTGACTGTCTGTCCCTGTGTCCCAGTGTCCCCCTCCCACACTCTCCTCAAGGTGCTGACTGTCTGTCCCGGTGTCCCAGTGTCCCCCTCTCACACTCTTCTCAAGGTGCTGACTGTCTGTCCCGATGTCCCGTGCCCCCCTCTCATCCTCTCCTCAAGGTGCTGACTGTCTGTCCCGGTGTCCCAGTGTCCCCCTCGCACACTCTCCTCAAGGTGCTGACTGTCTGTCCCGGTGTCCCAGTGTCCCCTCTCACAGTCTCCTCAAGGTGCTGACTGTCTGTCCCAGTGTCCCAGTGTCCCTCTCACACTCTCCTCAAGATGCTGACTGTCTGTCCCGATGTCCCGTGCCCCCCTCTCACCCTCTCCTCAAGGTGCTGACTGTCTGTCCCGGTGTCCCAGTGTCCCCCTCGCACACTCTCCTCAAGGTGCTGACTGTCTGTCCCGGTGTCCCTGTGTCCCTCTCACACTCTCCTCAAGGTGCTGACTGTCTGTCCCAGTGTCCCAGTGTCCCTCTCACACTCTCCACAAGGTGCTGACTGTCTGTCCCAGTGTCCCAGTGTCCCTCTCACACTCTCCTCAAGGTGCTGACTGGCTGTCCCAGTGTCCCTCTCACACTCTCCTCAAGGTGCTGACTGTCTGTCCCGGTGTCCCAGTGTCCCCCTCGCACACTCTCCTCAATGTGCTGACTGTATGTCCCACTGTCCCTCTCACACTCTCCTCAAGGTGCTGACTGTCTGTCCCAGAGTCCCTCTCACACTTTCCTCAAGGTGCTGACTGTCTGTCCCAGTGTCCCCCTCTCACACTCTCCTCAAGGTGCTGACTGTCTGTCCCGGTGTCCCAGTGTCCCTCTCACACTCTCCTCAAGGTGCTGGCTGTCTGTCCCAGTGTCCCCCTCGCACACTCTCCTCAAGGTGCTGACTGTCTGTCCCAGTGTCCCTCTCACACTCTCCTCAAGGTGCTGACTGTCTGTCCCGGTATCCCAGTGTCCCCCTCGCACACTGTCCTCAAGGTGCTGACTGTCTGTCCCAGTGTCCCCCTCTCACAATCTCCTCAAGGTGCTGACTGTCTGTCCCAGTGTCCCTCTCACACTCTCCTCAAGGTGCTGACTGTCTGTCCCGATGACCCAGTGTCCCCCTCGCACACTCTCCTCAAGGTGCTGACGGTCTGTCTGTCCCAGTGTCCCAGCGTCCCTTTCACACTCTCCTCAAGGTTCTGACTGTCTGTCCCAGTCTCCCAGTGTCCCTCTCACACTCTCCTCAAGGTGCTGACTGTCTGTCCCGGTGTCCCAGTGTCCCCCTCCCACACTCTCCTCAAGGTGCTGACTGTCTGTCCCGGTGTCCCAGTGTCCCCCTCTCACACTCTTCTCAAGGTGCTGACTGTCTGTCCCGATGTCCCGTGCCCCCCTCTCATCCTCTCCTCAAGGTGCTGACTGTCTGTCCCGGTGTCCCAGTGTCCCCCTCGCACACTCTCCTCAAGGTGCTGACTGTCTGTCCCGGTGTCCCAGTGTCCCCTCTCACAGTCTCCTCAAGGTGCTGACTGTCTGTCCCAGTGTCCCAGTGTCCCTCTCACACTCTCCTCAAGATGCTGACTGTCTGTCCCGATGTCCCGTGCCCCCCTCTCACCCTCTCCTCAAGGTGCTGACTGTCTGTCCCGGTGTCCAAGTGTCCCCCTCGCACACTCTCCTCAAGGTGCTGACTGTCTGTCCCGGTGTCCCTGTGTCCCTCTCACACTCTCCTCAAGGTGCTGACTGTCTGTCCCAGTGTCCCAGTGTCCCTCTCACACTCTCCACAAGGTGCTGACTGTCTGTCCCAGTGTCCCAGTGTCCCTCTCACACTCTCCTCAAGGTGCTGACTGGCTGTCCCAGTGTCCCTCTCACACTCTCCTCAAGGTGCTGACTGTCTGTCCCGGTGTCCCAGTGTCCCCCTCGCACACTCTCCTCAATGTGCTGACTGTATGTCCCACTGTCCCTCTCACACTCTCCTCAAGGTGCTGACTGTCTGTCCCAGAGTCCCTCTCACACTTTCCTCAAGGTGCTGACTGTCTGTCCCAGTGTCCCCCTCTCACACTCTCCTCAAGGTGCTGACTGTCTGTCCCGGTGTCCCAGTGTCCCTCTCACACTCTCCTCAAGGTGCTGGCTGTCTGTCCCAGTGTCCCCCTCGCACACTCTCCTCAAGGTGCTGACTGTCTGTGCCAGTGTCCCTCTCACACTCTCCTCAAGGTGCTGACTGTCTGTCCCGGTATCCCAGTGTCCCCCTCGCACACTGTCCTTAAGGTGCTGACTGTCTGTCCCAGTGTCCCCCTCTCACAATCTCCTCAAGGTGCTGACTGACTGTCCCAGTGTCCCTCTCACACTCTCCTCAAGGTGCTGACTGTCTGTCCCAGTGTCCCAGTGTCCCTCTCACACTCTCCTCAAGGTGCTGACTGTCTGTCCCAGTGTCCCAGTGTCCCTCTCACACTCTCCTCAAGGTGCTGACTGTCTGTCCCAGTGTCCCAGTGTCCCTCTCACAGTCTCCTCAAGGTGCTGACTGTCTGTCCCAGTGTCCCACTTCCACTCTCCTCAAGGTACTGACTGTCTGTCCCGGTGTCCCAGTGTCCCCCTCGCACACTCTCCTCAAGGTGCTGACTGTCTGTCCCAGTGTCCCTCTCACACTTTCCTCAAGGTGCTGACTGTCTGTCCCAGTGTCCCCCTCTCACACTCTCCTCAAGGTGCTGACTGTCTGTCCCGGTGTCCCAGTGTCCCTCTCACACTCTCCTCAAGGTGCTGACTGTCTGTCCCAGTGTCCCCCTCGCACACTCTCCTCAAGGTGCTGACTGTCTGTCCCAGTGTCCCCCTCTCACAATCTCCTCAAGGTGCTGACTGTCTGTCCCAGTGTCCCTCTCACACTCTCCTCAAGGTGCTGACTGTCTGTCCCAGTGTCCCTCTCACACTCTCCCCAAAGTGCTGACTGTCTGTCCCAGTGTCCCAGTGTCCCTCTCACACTCTCCTCAAGGTGCTGACTGTCTGTCCCAGTGTCCCAGTGTCCCTCTCACACTCTCCTCAAGGTGCTGACTGTCTGTCCCGGTGTCCCAGTGTCCCTCTCACACTCTCCTCAAGGTGCTGACTGTCTGGCCCGGTGTCCCACTGTCCACCTCACACTCTCTTCAAGGTGCTGACTGTCTGTCCCGGTGTCCCAGTGGCCCTCGCACACTCTCCTCAAGGTGCTGACTGTCTGTCCCAGTGTCCCTCTCACACTCTCCTCAAGGTGCTGACTGTCTGTCCCGGTGTCCCAGTGTCCCTCTCACACTCTCCTCAAGGTGCTGACTGTCCCGGTGTCCCAGTGTCCCCCTCTCACACCCTCCTCAAGGTGCTGACTGTCTGTCCCAGTGTCCCAGTGTCCCCCCTCTCACACTCCCTTAAGGTGGTGACTGTCTGTCCCAGTGTCCCAGTGTCCCTCTCACACTCTCCTCAAGGTGCTGACTGTCTGTCCCGGTGTGCCAGTGTCCCTCTCACACTCTCCTCAAGGTGCTGACTGTCTGTCCCAGTGTCCCAATGTCCCCCTCTCACACTCTCCTCAAGGTGCTGACTGTCTGTCCCAGTGTCCCTCTCACACTCTCCTCAAGGTGCTGACTGTCTGTCCCCGTGTCCCACTGTCCCTCTCAAACTCTCCTCAAGGTGCTGACTGTCTGTCCTGGTGCCCCTCTCCCACTCTACTCAAGGTGCTGACTGTCTGCCCCGGTGTCCCACTCACACTCTCCTCAAGGTGCTGACTGTCTGTCCCGGTGTCCCAGTGTCCCCCTCTCACACTCTCCTCAAGGTGCTGACTGTCTGTCCCTGTGTTCCAGTGTCCCCCTCTCACACCCTCCTCAAGGTGCTGACTGTCTGTCCCAGTGTCCCAGTGTCCCTCTCACACTCTACTCAAGGTGCTGACTGTCTGTCCCGGTGTCCCAGTGTCCCCCTCTCACACTCTCCTCAAGGTGCTGACTGTCTGTCCCAGTGTCCCTCTCACACTCTCCTCAAGGTGCTGACTGTCTGTCCCGGTGTCCCAGTGTCCCTCTCACACTATCCTCAAGGTGCTGACTGTCTGTCCCAGTGTCCCTCTCACACTCTCCTCAAGGTGCTGACTGTCTGTCCCCGTGTCCCAGTGTCCCTCTCACACTCTCCTCAAGGTGCTGACTGTCTGTTCCCGTGTCCCAGTGTCCCTCTCACACTCTCCTCAAGGGCCTGACTGTCTGTCCCGGTGTCCCAGTGTCCCCTCTCACACTCTCCTCAAGGTGCTGACTGTCTGTCCTGTTGTCCCTCTCACACTCTACTCAAGGTGCTGACTGTCTGTACCGGTGTCCCACTCACACTCTCCTCAAGGTGCTGACTGTCTGTCCCGGTGTCCCAGTGTCCCTCTCACACTCTCCTCAAGGTGCTGACTATCTGTCCCAGTGTCCCTCTCACACTCTCCTCAAGGTGCTGACTGTCTGTCCCAGTGTCCCAGTGTCCCCATCTCACATTCTCCTCAAGGTGCTGACTGTCTGTCCCGGTGTCCCAGTGTCCCTCTCACACTCTCCTCAAGGTGCTGACTGTCTGTCCCAGTGTCCCTCTCACACTCTCCTCAAGGTGCTGACTGTCTGTCCCAGTGTCCCTCTCACACTCTCCTCAAGGTGCTGACTGTCTGTCCCGATGTCCCAGTGTCCCTCTCACACTCTCCTCAAGGTGCTGACTGTCTGTCCCCGTGTCCCAGTGTCCCTCTCACACTCTCCTCAAGGTGCTGACTGTCTGTTCCCGTGTCCCAGTGTCCCTCTCACACTCTCCTCAAGGGCCTGACTGTCTGTCCCGGTGTCCCAGTGTCCCCTCTCACACTCTCCTCAAGGTGCTGACTGTCTGTCCTGTTGTCCCTCTCACACTCTACTCAAGGTGCTGACTGTCTGTACCGGTGTCCCACTCACACTCTCCTCAAGGTGCTGTCTGTCCCGGTGTCCCAGTGTCCCTCTCACATTCTCCTCAAGGTGCTGACTGTCTGTCCCGGTGTCCCAGTGTCCCCTCTCACACTCTCCTCAAGGTGCTGACTGTCTGTCTCAGTGTCCCTCTCGCACTCTCCTCAAGGTGCTGACTGTCTGTCCCGATGACCCAGTGTCCCCCTCGCACACTCTCCTCAAGGTGCTGACGGTCTGTCTGTCCCAGTGTCCCAGCGTCCCTTTCACACTCTCCTCAAGGTTCTGACTGTCTGTCCCAGTCTCCCAGTGTCCCTCTCACACTCTCCTCAAGGTGCTGACTGTCTGTCCCGGTGTCCCAGTGTCCCCCTCCCACACTCTCCTCAAGGTGCTGACTGTCTGTCCCGGTGTCCCAGTGTCCCCCTCTCACACTCTTCTCAAGGTGCTGACTGTCTGTCCCGATGTCCCGTGCCCCCCTCTCACCCTCTCCTCAAGGTGCTGACTGTCTGTCCCGGTGTCCCAGTGTCCCCCTCGCACACTCTCCTCAAGGTGCTGACTGTCTGTCCCGGTGTCCCAGTGTCCCCTCTCACACTCTCCTCAAGGTGCTGACTGTCTGTCCCAGTGTCCCAGTGTCCCTCTCACACTCTCCTCAAGGTGCTGACTGTCTGTCCCGATGTCCCGTGCCCCCCTCTCACCCTCTCCTCAAGGTGCTGACTGTCTGTCCCGGTGTCCCAGTGTCCCCCTCGCAAACTCTCCTCAAGGTGCTGACTGTCTGTCCCGGTGTCCCTGTGTCCCTCTCACACTCTCCTCAAGGTGCTGACTGATTTTTTCTGATTTTTTTTGGTTTTTTTTTTTTTTTTATATTTTTTTTTTGATGATGCTGAGTATCCCTCTCACACTCTCCTCAAGGTGCTGACTGGCTGTCCCAGTGTCCCTCTCACACTCTCCTCAAGGTGCTGACTGTCTGTCCCGGTGTCCCAGTGTCCCCCTCGCACACTCTCCTCAAGGTGCTGACTGTATGTCCCAGTGTCCCTCTCACACTCTCCTCAAGGTGCTGACTGTCTGTCCCAGAGTCCCTCTCACACTTTCCTCAAGGTGCTGACTGTCTGTCCCAGTGTCCCCCTCTCACACTCTCCTCAAGGTGCTGACTGTCTGTCCCGGTGTCCCAGTGTCCCTCTCACACTCTCCTCAAGGTGCTGACTGTCTGTCCCAGTGTCCCCCTCGCACACTCTCCTCAAGGTGCTGACTGTCTGTCCCAGTGTCCCTCTCACACTCTCCTCAAGGTGCTGACTGTCTGACCCGGTGTCCCAGTGTCCCCCTCGCACACTGTCCTCAAGGTGCTGACTTTCTGTCCCAGTGTCCCCCTCTCACCATCTCCTCAAGGTGCTGACTGACTGTCCCAGTGTCCCCCTCTCACACCCTCCTCAAGGTGCTGACTGTCTGTCCCAGTGTCCCAGTGTCCCTCTCACACTCTCCTCAAGGTGCTGACTGTCTGTCCCAGTGTCCCAGTGTCCCTCTCACACTCTCCTCAAGGTGCTGACTGTCTGTCCCAGTGTCCCAGTGTCCCTCTCACAGTCTCCTCAAGGTGCTAACTGTCTGTCCCAGTGTCCCACTCACACTCTCCTCAAGGTACTGACTGTCTGTCCCGGTGTCCCAGTGTCCAACTCGCACACTCTCCTCAAGGTGCTGACTGTCTGTCCCAGTGTCCCTCTCACACTTTCCTCAAGGTGCTGACTGTCTGTCCCAGTGTCCCCCTCTCACACTCTCCTCAAGGTGCTGACTGTCTGTCCCGGTGTCCCAGTGTCCCTCTCACACTCTCCTCAAGGTCCTGACTGTCTGTCCCAGTGTCCCCCTCGCACACTCTCCTCAAGGTGCTGACTGTCTGTCCCAGTGTCCCCCTCTCACAATCTCCTCAAGGTGCTGACTGTCTGTCCCAGTGTCCCTCTCACACTCTCCTCAAGGTGCTGACTGTCTGTCCCAGTGTCCCTCTCACACTCTCCCCAAAGTGCTGACTGTCTGTCCCAGTGTCCCAGTGTCCCTCTCACACTCTCCTCAAGGTGCTGACTGTCTGTCCCAGTGTCCCAGTGTCCCTCTCACACTCTCCTCAAGGTGCTGACTGTCTGTCCCGGTGTCCCAGTGTCCCTCTCACACTCTCCTCAAGGTGCTGACTGTCTGGCCCGGTGTCCCACTGTCCCCTCACACTCTCTTCAAGGTGCTGACTGTCTGTCCCGGTGTCCCAGTGTCCCTCGCACACTCTCCTCAAGGTGCTGACTGTCTGTCCCAGTGTCCCTCTCACACTCTCCTCAAGGTGCTGACTGTCTGTCCCGGTGTCCCAGTGTCCCTCTCACACTCTCCTCAAGGTGCTGACTGTCCCGGTGTCCCAGTGTCCCCCTCTCACACCCTCCTCAAGGTGCTGACTGTCTGTCCCAGTGTCCCAGTGTCCCCCCTCTCACACTCCCTTAAGGTGGTGACTGTCTGTCCCAGTGTCCCAGTGTCCCTCTCACACTCTCCTCAAGGTGCTGACTGTCTGTCCCGGTGTGCCAGTGTCCCTCTCACACTCTCCTCAAGTTGCTGACTGTCTGTCCCGGTGTCCCAGTGTCCCTCTCACACTCTCCTCAAGGTGCTGACTATCTGTCCCAGTGTCCCTCTCACACTCTCCTCAAGGTGCTGACTGTCTGTCCCAGTGTCCCAGTGTCCCCATCTCACATTCTCCTCAAGGTGCTGACTGTCTGTCCCGGTGTCCCAGTGTCCCTCTCACACTCTCCTCAAGGTGCTG
Organism: Mustelus asterias; assembly: GCF_964213995.1. NCBI lineage: Eukaryota > Metazoa > Chordata > Chondrichthyes > Carcharhiniformes > Triakidae > Mustelus > Mustelus asterias. The sequence continues at coordinate 132,745 of NW_027590098.1, read as the reverse complement.
ACTGTCTGTCCCAGTGTCCCTCTCACACTCTCCTCAAGGTGCTGACTGTCTGTCCCAGTGTCCCTCTCACACTCTCCTCAAGGTGCTGACTGTCTGTCCCGATGTCCCAATGTCCCCCATCTCACACTCTCCTCAAGGTGCTGACTGTCTGTCCCGATGTCCCAGTGTCCCTCTCACACTCTCCTCAAGGTGCTGACTGTCTGTCCCAGTGTCCCAGTGTCCCCCATCTCACACTCTCCTCAAGGTGCTGTCTGTCCCGGTGTCCCAGTGTCCCTGTCACATTCTCCTCAAGGTGCTGACTGTCTGTCCCGGTGTCCCAGTGTCCCCTCTCACACTCTCCTCAAGGTGCTGACTGTCTGTCTCAGTGTCCCTCTCGCACTCTCCTCAAGGTGCTGACTGTCTGTCCCGATGACCCAGTGTCCCCCTCGCACACTCTCCTCAAGGTGCTGACGGTCTGTCTGTCCCAGTGTCCCAGCGTCCCTTTCACACTCTCCTCAAGGTTCTGACTGTCTGTCCCAGTCTCCCAGTGTCCCTCTCACACTCTCCTCAAGGTGCTGACTGTCTGTCCCGGTGTCCCAGTGTCCCCCTCCCACACTCTCCTCAAGGTGCTGACTGTCTGTCCCGGTGTCCCAGTGTCCCCCTCTCACACTCTTCTCAAGGTGCTGACTGTCTGTCCCGATGTCCCGTGCCCCCCTCTCACCCTCTCCTCAAGGTGCTGACTGTCTGTCCCGGTGTCCCAGTGTCCCCCTCGCACACTCTCCTCAAGGTGCTGACTGTCTGTCCCGGTGTCCCAGTGTCCCCTCTCACACTCTCCTCAAGGTGCTGACTGTCTGTCCCAGTGTCCCAGTGTCCCTCTCACACTCTCCTCAAGGTGCTGACTGTCTGTCCCGATGTCCCGTGCCCCCCTCTCACCCTCTCCTCAAGGTGCTGACTGTCTGTCCCGGTGTCCCAGTGTCCCCCTCGCAAACTCTCCTCAAGGTGCTGACTGTCTGTCCCGGTGTCCCTGTGTCCCTCTCACACTCTCCTCAAGGTGCTGACTGTCTGTCCCAGTGTCCCTCTCACACTCTCCTCAAGGTGCTGACTGTCTGTCCCAGTGTCCCAGTGTCCCTCTCACACTCTCCTCAAGGTGCTGACTGGCTGTCCCAGTGTCCCTCTCACACTCTCCTCAAGGTGCTGACTGTCTGTCCCGGTGTCCCAGTGTCCCCCTCGCACACTCTCCTCAAGGTGCTGACTGTATGTCCCAGTGTCCCTCTCACACTCTCCTCAAGGTGCTGACTGTCTGTCCCAGAGTCCCTCTCACACTTTCCTCAAGGTGCTGACTGTCTGTCCCAGTGTCCCCCTCTCACACTCTCCTCAAGGTGCTGACTGTCTGTCCCGGTGTCCCAGTGTCCCTCTCACACTCTCCTCAAGGTGCTGACTGTCTGTCCCAGTGTCCCCCTCGCACACTCTCCTCAAGGTGCTGACTGTCTGTCCCAGTGTCCCTCTCACACTCTCCTCAAGGTGCTGACTGTCTGTCCCGGTGTCCCAGTGTCCCCCTCGCACACTGTCCTCAAGGTGCTGACTTTCTGTCCCAGTGTCCCCCTCTCACCATCTCCTCAAGGTGCTGACTGACTGTCCCAGTGTCCCCCTCTCACACCCTCCTCAAGGTGCTGACTGTCTGTCCCAGTGTCCCAGTGTCCCTCTCACACTCTCCTCAAGGTGCTGACTGTCTGTCCCAGTGTCCCAGTGTCCCTCTCACACTCTCCTCAAGGTGCTGACTGTCTGTCCCAGTGTCCCAGTGTCCCTCTCACAGTCTCCTCAAGGTGCTAACTGTCTGTCCCAGTGTCCCACTCACACTCTCCTCAAGGTACTGACTGTCTGTCCCGGTGTCCCAGTGTCCAACTCGCACACTCTCCTCAAGGTGCTGACTGTCTGTCCCAGTGTCCCTCTCACACTTTCCTCAAGGTGCTGACTGTCTGTCCCAGTGTCCCCCTCTCACACTCTCCTCAAGGTGCTGACTGTCTGTCCCGGTGTCCCAGTGTCCCTCTCACACTCTCCTCAAGGTCCTGACTGTCTGTCCCAGTGTCCCCCTCGCACACTCTCCTCAAGGTGCTGACTGTCTGTCCCAGTGTCCCCCTCTCACAATCTCCTCAAGGTGCTGACTGTCTGTCCCAGTGTCCCTCTCACACTCTCCTCAAGGTGCTGACTGTCTGTCCCAGTGTCCCTCTCACACTCTCCCCAAAGTGCTGACTGTCTGTCCCAGTGTCCCAGTGTCCCTCTCACACTCTCCTCAAGGTGCTGACTGTCTGTCCCAGTGTCCCAGTGTCCCTCTCACACTCTCCTCAAGGTGCTGACTGTCTGTCCCGGTGTCCCAGTGTCCCTCTCACACTCTCCTCAAGGTGCTGACTGTCTGGCCCGGTGTCCCACTGTCCCCTCACACTCTCTTCAAGGTGCTGACTGTCTGTCCCGGTGTCCCAGTGTCCCTCGCACACTCTCCTCAAGGTGCTGACTGTCTGTCCCAGTGTCCCTCTCACACTCTCCTCAAGGTGCTGACTGTCTGTCCCGGTGTCCCAGTGTCCCTCTCACACTCTCCTCAAGGTGCTGACTGTCCCGGTGTCCCAGTGTCCCCCTCTCACACCCTCCTCAAGGTGCTGACTGTCTGTCCCAGTGTCCCAGTGTCCCCCCTCTCACACTCCCTTAAGGTGGTGACTGTCTGTCCCAGTGTCCCAGTGTCCCTCTCACACTCTCCTCAAGGTGCTGACTGTCTGTCCCGGTGTGCCAGTGTCCCTCTCACACTCTCCTCAAGGTGCTGACTGTCTGTCCCAGTGTCCCAATGTCCCCCTCTCACACTCTCCTCAAGGTGCTGACTGTCTGTCCCAGTGTCCCTCTCACACTCTCCTCAAGGTGCTGACTGTCTGTCCCCGTGTCCCACTGTCCCTCTCAAACTCTCCTCAAGGTGCTGACTGTCTGTCCTGGTGCCCCTCTCACACTCTACTCAAGGTGCTGACTGTCTGCCCCGGTGTCCCACTCACACTCTCCTCAAGGTGCTGACTGTCTGTCCCCGTGTCCCAGTGTCCCTCTCACACTATCCTCAAGGTGCTGACTGTCTGTCCCAGTGTCCCTCTCAAACTCTCCTCAAGGTGCTGACTGTCTGTCCCCGTGTCCCAGTGTCCCTCTCACACTCTGCTCAAGGGGCTGACTGTCTGTCCCGGTGTCCCAGTGTCCCTCTCACACTCTCCTCAAGGTGCTGACTGTCTGTCCCAGTGTCCCAGTGTCCCTCTCAAACTCTCCTCAAGGTGCTGACTGTCTGTCCCAGTGTCCCAGTGTCCCCATCTCACATTCTCCTCAAGGTGCTGACTGTCTGTCCCGGTGTCCCAGTGTCCCCCTCGCACACTCTCCTCAAGGTGCTGACTGTCTGTCCCAGTGTCCCTCTCACACTCTCCTCAAGGTGCTGACTGTCTGTCCCGATGTCCCAGTGTCCCCCATCTCACACTCTCCTCAAGGTGCTGACTGTCTGTCCCAGTGTCCCAGTGACCCTCTCACACTCTCCTCAAGATGCTGACTGTCTGTCCCGATGGCCCGTGCCCCCCTCTCACCCTCTCCTCAAGGTGCTGACTGTCTGTCCCGGTGTCCCTGTGTCCCCCTCGCACACTCTCCTCAAGGTGCTGACTGTCTGTCCCGGTATCCCTGTGTCCCTCTCACACTCTCCTCAAGGTGCTGACTGTCTGTCCCAGTGTCCCAGTGTCCCTCTCACACTCTCCTCAAGGTGCTGACTGTCTGTCCCAGTGTCCCAGTGTCCCTCTCACACTCTCCTCAAGGTTCTGACTGGCTGTCCCAGTGTCCCTCTCACACTCTCCTCAAGGTGCTGACTGTCTGTCCCGGTGTCCCAGTGTCCCCCTCGCACACTCTCCTCAATGTGCTGACTGTATGTCCCAGTGTCCCTCTCACACTCTCCTCAAGGTGCTGACTGTCTGTCCCAGAGTCCCTCTCACACTTTCCTCAAGGTGCTGACTGTCTGTCCCAGTGTCCCCCTCTCACACTCTCCTCAAGGTGCTGACTGTCTGTCCCGGTGTCCCAGTGTCCCTCTCACACTCTCCTCAAGGTGCTGACTGTCTGTCCCAGTGTCCCCCTCGCACACCCTCCTCAAGGTGCTGACTGTCTGTCCCAGTGTCCCTCTCACACTCTCCTCAAGGTGCTGACTGTCTGTCCCGGTATCCCAGTGTCCCCCTCGCACACTGTCCTTAAGGTGCTGACTGTCTGTCCCAGTGTCCCCCTCTCACAATCTCCTCAAGGTGCTGACTGACTGTCCCAGTGTCCCTCTCACACTCTCCTCAAGGTGCTGACTGTCTGTCCCAGTGTCCCAGTGTCCCTCTCACACTCTCCTCAAGGTGCTGACTGTCTGTCCCAGTGTCCCAGTGTCCCTCTCACACTCTCCTCAAGGTGCTGACTGTCTGTCCCAGTGTCCCAGTGTCCCTCTCACAGTCTCCTCAAGGTGCTGACTGTCTGTCCCAGTGTCCCACTTCCACTCTCCTCAAGGTACTGACTGTCTGTCCCGGTGTCCCAGTGTCCCCCTCGCACACTCTCCTCAAGGTGCTGACTGTCTGTCCCAGTGTCCCTCTCACACTTTCCTCAAGGTGCTGACTGTCTGTCCCAGTGTCCCCCTCTCACACTCTCCTCAAGGTGCTGACTGTCTGTCCCGGTGTCCCAGTGTCCCTCTCACACTCTCCTCAAGGTGCTGACTGTCTGTCCCAGTGTCCCCCTCGCACACTCTCCTCAAGGTGCTGAGTGTCTGTCCCAGTGTCCCCCTCTCACAATCTCCTCAAGGTGCTGACTGTCTGTCCCAGTGTCCCTCTCACACTCTCCTCAAGGTGCTGACTGTCTGTCCCAGTGTCCCTCTCACACTCTCCCCAAAGTGCTGACTGTCTGTCCCAGTGTCCCAGTGTCCCTCTCACACTCTCCTCAAGGTGCTGACTGTCTGTCCCAGTGTCCCAGTGTCCCTCTCACACTCTCCTCAAGGTGCTGACTGTCTGTCCCGGTGTCCCAGTGTCCCTCTCACACTCTCCTCAAGGTGCTGACTGTCTGGCCCGGTGTCCCACTGTCCACCTCACACTCTCTTCAAGGTGCTGACTGTCTGTCCCGGTGTCCCAGTGGCCCTCGCACACTCTCCTCAAGGTGCTGACTGTCTGTCCCAGTGTCCCTCTCACACTCTCCTCAAGGTGCTGACTGTCTGTCCCGGTGTCCCAGTGTCCCTCTCACACTCTCCTCAAGGTGCTGACTGTCCCGGTGTCCCAGTGTCCCCCTCTCACACCCTCCTCAAGGTGCTGACTGTCTGTCCCAGTGTCCCAGTGTCCCCCCTCTCACACTCCCTTAAGGTGGTGACTGTCTGTCCCAGTGTCCCAGTGTCCCTCTCACACTCTCCTCAAGGTGCTGACTGTCTGTCCCGGTGTGCCAGTGTCCCTCTCACACTCTCCTCAAGGTGCTGACTGTCTGTCCCAGTGTCCCAATGTCCCCCTCTCACACTCTCCTCAAGGTGCTGACTGTCTGTCCCAGTGTCCCTCTCACACTCTCCTCAAGGTGCTGACTGTCTGTCCCCGTGTCCCACTGTCCCTCTCAAACTCTCCTCAAGGTGCTGACTGTCTGTCCTGGTGCCCCTCTCACACTCTACTCAAGGTGCTGACTGTCTGCCCCGGTGTCCCACTCACACTCTCCTCAAGGTGCTGACTGTCTGTCCCCGTGTCCCAGTGTCCCTCTCACACTATCCTCAAGGTGCTGACTGTCTGTCCCAGTGTCCCTCTCAAACTCTCCTCAAGGTGCTGACTGTCTGTCCCCGTGTCCCAGTGTCCCTCTCACACTCTGCTCAAGGGGCTGACTGTCTGTCCCGGTGTCCCAGTGTCCCCTCTCACACTCTCCTCAAGGTGCTGACTGTCTGTCCTGGTGTCACTCTCACACTCTACTCAAGGTGCTGACTGTCTGTCCCGGTGTCCCAGTGTCCCTCTCACACTCTCCTCAAGGTGCTGACTGTCTGTCCCAGTGTCCCAGTGTCCCTCTCAAACTCTCCTCAAGGTGCTGACTGTCTGTTCCAGTGTCCCAGTGTCCCCATCTCACATTCTCCTCAAGGTGCTGACTGTCTGTCCCGGTGTCCCAGTGTCCCCCTCGCACACTCTCCTCAAGGTGCTGACTGTCTGTCCCAGTGTCCCTCTCACACTCTCCTCAAGGTGCTGACTGTCTGTCCCGATGTCCCAGTGTCCCCCATCTCACACTCTCCTCAAGGTGCTGACTGTCTGTCCCAGTGTCCCAGTGTCCCTCTCACACTCTCCTCAAGATGCTGACTGTCTGTCCCGATGTCCCGTGCCCCCCTCTCACCCTCTCCTCAAGGTGCTGACTGTCTGTCCCGGTGTCCCAGTGTCCCCCTCGCACACTCTCCTCAAGGTGCTGACTGTCTGTCCCGGTGTCCCTGTGTCCCTCTCACGCTCTCCTCAAGGTGCTGACTGTCTGTCCCAGTGTCCCAGTGTCCCTCTCACACTCTCCTCAAGGTGCTGACTGTGTGTCCCGGTGTCCCAGTGTCCCCCTCTCACACTCTCCTCAAGGTGCTGACTGTCTGTCCCAGTGTCCCTCTCACACTTTCCTCAAGGTGCTGACTGTCTGTCCCAGTGTCCCCCTCTCACACTCTCCTCAAGGTGCTGACTGTCTGTCCCGGTGTCCCAGTGTCCCTCTCACACTCTCCTCAAGGTCCTGACTGTCTGTCCCAGTGTCCCCCTCGCACACTCTCCTCAAGGTGCTGACTGTCTGTCCCAGTGTCCCCCTCTCACAATCTCCTCAAGGTGCTGACTGTCTGTCCCAGTGTCCCTCTCACACTCTCCTCAAGGTGCTGACTGTCTGTCCCAGTGTCCCTCTCACACTCTCCCCAAAGTGCTGACTGTCTGTCCCAGTGTCCCAGTGTCCCTCTCACACTCTCCTCAAGGTGCTGACTGTCTGTCCCAGTGTCCCAGTGTCCCTCTCACACTCTCCTCAAGGTGCTGACTGTCTGTCCCGGTGTCCCAGTGTCCCTCTCACACTCTCCTCAAGGTGCTGACTGTCTGGCCCGGTGTCCCACTGTCCCCTCACACTCTCTTCAAGGTGCTGACTGTCTGTCCCGGTGTCCCAGTGTCCCTCGCACACTCCCCTCAAGGTGCTGACTGTCTGTCCCAGTGTCCCTCTCACACTCTCCTCAAGGTGCTGACTGTCTGTCCCGGTGTCCCAGTGTCCCTCTCACACTCTCCTCAAGGTGCTGACTGTCCCGGTGTCCCAGTGTCCCCCTCTCACACCCTCCTCAAGGTGCTGACTGTCTGTCCCAGTGTCCCAGTGTCCCCCCTCTCACACTCCCTTAAGGTGGTGACTGTCTGTCCCAGTGTCCCAGTGTCCCTCTCACACTCTCCTCAAGGTGCTGACTGTCTGTCCCGGTGTGCCAGTGTCCCTCTCACACTCTCCTCAAGGTGCTGACTGTCTGTCCCAGTGTCCCAATGTCCCCCTCTCACACTCTCCTCAAGGTGCTGACTGTCTGTCCCAGTGTCCCTCTCACACTCTCCTCAAGGTGCTGACTGTCTGTCCCCGTGTCCCACTGTCCCTCTCAAACTCTCCTCAAGGTGCTGACTGTCTGTCCTGGTGCCCCTCTCACACTCTACTCAAGGTGCTGACTGTCTGCCCCGGTGTCCCACTCACACTCTCCTCAAGGTGCTGACTGTCTGTCCCCGTGTCCCAGTGTCCCTCTCACACTATCCTCAAGGTGCTGACTGTCTGTCCCAGTGTCCCTCTCAAACTCTCCTCAAGGTGCTGACTGTCTGTCCCCGTGTCCCAGTGTCCCTCTCACACTCTGCTCAAGGGGCTGACTGTCTGTCCCGGTGTCCCAGTGTCCCTCTCACACTCTCCTCAAGGTGCTGACTGTCTGTCCCAGTGTCCCAGTGTCCCTCTCAAACTCTCCTCAAGGTGCTGACTGTCTGTCCCAGTGTCCCAGTGTCCCCATCTCACATTCTCCTCAAGGTGCTGACTGTCTGTCCCGGTGTCCCAGTGTCCCCCTCGCACACTCTCCTCAAGGTGCTGACTGTCTGTCCCAGTGTCCCTCTCACACTCTCCTCAAGGTGCTGACTGTCTGTCCCGATGTCCCAGTGTCCCCCATCTCACACTCTCCTCAAGGTGCTGACTGTCTGTCCCAGTGTCCCAGTGACCCTCTCACACTCTCCTCAAGATGCTGACTGTCTGTCCCGATGGCCCGTGCCCCCCTCTCACCCTCTCCTCAAGGTGCTGACTGTCTGTCCCGGTGTCCCTGTGTCCCCCTCGCACACTCTCCTCAAGGTGCTGACTGTCTGTCCCGGTGTCCCTGTGTCCCTCTCACACTCTCCTCAAGGTGCTGACTGTCTGTCCCAGTGTCCCAGTGTCCCTCTCACACTCTCCTCAAGGTGCTGACTGTCTGTCCCAGTGTCCCAGTGTCCCTCTCACACTCTCCTCAAGGTTCTGACTGGCTGTCCCAGTGTCCCTCTCACACTCTCCTCAAGGTGCTGACTGTCTGTCCCGGTGTCCCAGTGTCCCCCTCGCACACTCTCCTCAATGTGCTGACTGTATGTCCCAGTGTCCCTCTCACACTCTCCTCAAGGTGCTGACTGTCTGTCCCAGAGTCCCTCTCACACTTTCCTCAAGGTGCTGACTGTCTGTCCCAGTGTCCCCCTCTCACACTCTCCTCAAGGTGCTGACTGTCTGTCCCGGTGTCCCAGTGTCCCTCTCACACTCTCCTCAAGGTGCTGACTGTCTGTCCCAGTGTCCCCCTCGCACACCCTCCTCAAGGTGCTGACTGTCTGTCCCAGTGTCCCTCTCACACTCTCCTCAAGGTGCTGACTGTCTGTCCCGGTATCCCAGTGTCCCCCTCGCACACTGTCCTTAAGGTGCTGACTGTCTGTCCCAGTGTCCCCCTCTCACAATCTCCTCAAGGTGCTGACTGACTGTCCCAGTGTCCCTCTCACACTCTCCTCAAGGTGCTGACTGTCTGTCCCAGTGTCCCAGTGTCCCTCTCACACTCTCCTCAAGGTGCTGACTGTCTGTCCCAGTGTCCCAGTGTCCCTCTCACACTCTCCTCAAGGTGCTGACTGTCTGTCCCAGTGTCCCAGTGTCCCTCTCACAGTCTCCTCAAGGTGCTGACTGTCTGTCCCAGTGTCCCACTTCCACTCTCCTCAAGGTACTGACTGTCTGTCCCGGTGTCCCAGTGTCCCCCTCGCACACTCTCCTCAAGGTGCTGACTGTCTGTCCCAGTGTCCCTCTCACACTTTCCTCAAGGTGCTGACTGTCTGTCCCAGTGTCCCCCTCTCACACTCTCCTCAAGGTGCTGACTGTCTGTCCCGGTGTCCCAGTGTCCCTCTCACACTCTCCTCAAGGTGCTGACTGTCTGTCCCAGTGTCCCCCTCGCACACTCTCCTCAAGGTGCTGACTGTCTGTCCCAGTGTCCCCCTCTCACAATCTCCTCAAGGTGCTGACTGTCTGTCCCAGTGTCCCTCTCACACTCTCCTCAAGGTGCTGACTGTCTGTCCCAGTGTCCCTCTCACACTCTCCCCAAAGTGCTGACTGTCTGTCCCAGTGTCCCAGTGTCCCTCTCACACTCTCCTCAAGGTGCTGACTGTCTGTCCCAGTGTCCCAGTGTCCCTCTCACACTCTCCTCAAGGTGCTGACTGTCTGTCCCGGTGTCCCAGTGTCCCTCTCACACATCTCCTCAAGGTGCTGACTGTCTGGCCCGGTGTCCCACTGTCCACCTCACACTCTCTTCAAGGTGCTGACTGTCTGTCCCGGTGTCCCAGTGGCCCTCGCACACTCTCCTCAAGGTGCTGACTGTCTGTCCCAGTGTCCCTCTCACACTCTCCTCAAGGTGCTGACTGTCTGTCCCGGTGTCCCAGTGTCCCTCTCACACTCTCCTCAAGGTGCTGACTGTCCCGGTGTCCCAGTGTCCCCCTCTCACACCCTCCTCAAGGTGCTGACTGTCTGTCCCAGTGTCCCAGTGTCCCCCCTCTCACACTCCCTTAAGGTGGTGACTGTCTGTCCCAGTGTCCCAGTGTCCCTCTCACACTCTCCTCAAGGTGCTGACTGTCTGTCCCGGTGTGCCAGTGTCCCTCTCACACTCTCCTCAAGGTGCTGACTGTCTGTCCCAGTGTCCCAATGTCCCCCTCTCACACTCTCCTCAAGGTGCTGACTGTCTGTCCCAGTGTCCCTCTCACACTCTCCTCAAGGTGCTGACTGTCTGTCCCCGTGTCCCACTGTCCCTCTCAAACTCTCCTCAAGGTGCTGACTGTCTGTCCTGGTGCCCCTCTCACACTCTACTCAAGGTGCTGACTGTCTGCCCCGGTGTCCCACTCACACTCTCCTCAAGGTGCTGACTGTCTGTCCCCGTGTCCCAGTGTCCCTCTCACACTATCCTCAAGGTGCTGACTGTCTGTCCCAGTGTCCCTCTCAAACTCTCCTCAAGGTGCTGACTGTCTGTCCCCGTGTCCCAGTGTCCCTCTCACACTCTGCTCAAGGGGCTGACTGTCTGTCCCGGTGTCCCAGTGTCCCCTCTCACACTCTCCTCAAGGTGCTGACTGTCTGTCCTGGTGTCACTCTCACACTCTACTCAAGGTGCTGACTGTCTGTCCCGGTGTCCCAGTGTCCCTCTCACACTCTCCTCAAGGTGCTGACTGTCTGTCCCAGTGTCCCAGTGTCCCTCTCAAACTCTCCTCAAGGTGCTGACTGTCTGTCCCAGTGTCCCAGTGTCCCCATCTCACATTCTCCTCAAGGTGCTGACTGTCTGTCCCGGTGTCCCAGTGTCCCCCTCGCACACTCTCCTCAAGGTGCTGACTGTCTGTCCCAGTGTCCCTCTCACACTCTCCTCAAGGTGCTGACTGTCTGTCCCGATGTCCCAGTGTCCCCCATCTCACACTCTCCTCAAGGTGCTGACTGTCTGTCCCAGTGTCCCAGTGACCCTCTCACACTCTCCTCAAGATGCTGACTGTCTGTCCCGATGGCCCGTGCCCCCCTCTCACCCTCTCCTCAAGGTGCTGACTGTCTGTCCCGGTGTCCCTGTGTCCCCCTCGCACACTCTCCTCAAGGTGCTGACTGTCTGTCCCGGTATCCCTGTGTCCCTCTCACACTCTCCTCAAGGTGCTGACTGTCTGTCCCAGTGTCCCAGTGTCCCTCTCACACTCTCCTCAAGGTGCTGACTGTCTGTCCCAGTGTCCCAGTGTCCCTCTCACACTCTCCTCAAGGTTCTGACTGGCTGTCCCAGTGTCCCTCTCACACTCTCCTCAAGGTGCTGACTGTCTGTCCCGGTGTCCCAGTGTCCCCCTCGCACACTCTCCTCAATGTGCTGACTGTATGTCCCAGTGTCCCTCTCACACTCTCCTCAAGGTGCTGACTGTCTGTCCCAGAGTCCCTCTCACACTTTCCTCAAGGTGCTGACTGTCTGTCCCAGTGTCCCCCTCTCACACTCTCCTCAAGGTGCTGACTGTCTGTCCCGGTGTCCCAGTGTCCCTCTCACACTCTCCTCAAGGTGCTGACTGTCTGTCCCAGTGTCCCCCTCGCACACCCTCCTCAAGGTGCTGACTGTCTGTCCCAGTGTCCCTCTCACACTCTCCTCAAGGTGCTGACTGTCTGTCCCGGTATCCCAGTGTCCCCCTCGCACACTGTCCTTAAGGTGCTGACTGTCTGTCCCAGTGTCCCCCTCTCACAATCTCCTCAAGGTGCTGACTGACTGTCCCAGTGTCCCTCTCACACTCTCCTCAAGGTGCTGACTGTCTGTCCCAGTGTCCCAGTGTCCCTCTCACACTCTCCTCAAGGTGCTGACTGTCTGTCCCAGTGTCCCAGTGTCCCTCTCACACTCTCCTCAAGGTGCTGACTGTCTGTCCCAGTGTCCCAGTGTCCCTCTCACAGTCTCCTCAAGGTGCTGACTGTCTGTCCCAGTGTCCCACTTCCACTCTCCTCAAGGTACTGACTGTCTGTCCCGGTGTCCCAGTGTCCCCCTCGCACACTCTCCTCAAGGTGCTGACTGTCTGTCCCAGTGTCCCTCTCACACTTTCCTCAAGGTGCTGACTGTCTGTCCCAGTGTCCCCCTCTCACACTCTCCTCAAGGTGCTGACTGTCTGTCCCGGTGTCCCAGTGTCCCTCTCACACTCTCCTCAAGGTGCTGACTGTCTGTCCCAGTGTCCCCCTCGCACACTCTCCTCAAGGTGCTGACTGTCTGTCCCAGTGTCCCCCTCTCACAATCTCCTCAAGGTGCTGACTGTCTGTCCCAGTGTCCCTCTCACACTCTCCTCAAGGTGCTGACTGTCTGTCCCAGTGTCCCTCTCACACTCTCCCCAAAGTGCTGACTGTCTGTCCCAGTGTCCCAGTGTCCCTCTCACACTCTCCTCAAGGTGCTGACTGTCTGTCCCAGTGTCCCAGTGTCCCTCTCACACTCTCCTCAAGGTGCTGACTGTCTGTCCCGGTGTCCCAGTGTCCCTCTCACACTCTCCTCAAGGTGCTGACTGTCTGGCCCGGTGTCCCACTGTCCACCTCACACTCTCTTCAAGGTGCTGACTGTCTGTCCCGGTGTCCCAGTGGCCCTCGCACACTCTCCTCAAGGTGCTGACTGTCTGTCCCAGTGTCCCTCTCACACTCTCCTCAAGGTGCTGACTGTCTGTCCCGGTGTCCCAGTGTCCCTCTCACACTCTCCTCAAGGTGCTGACTGTCCCGGTGTCCCAGTGTCCCCCTCTCACACCCTCCTCAAGGTGCTGACTGTCTGTCCCAGTGTCCCAGTGTCCCCCCTCTCACACTCCCTTAAGGTGGTGACTGTCTGTCCCAGTGTCCCAGTGTCCCTCTCACACTCTCCTCAAGGTGCTGACTGTCTGTCCCGGTGTGCCAGTGTCCCTCTCACACTCTCCTCAAGGTGCTGACTGTCTGTCCCAGTGTCCCAATGTCCCCCTCTCACACTCTCCTCAAGGTGCTGACTGTCTGTCCCAGTGTCCCTCTCACACTCTCCTCAAGGTGCTGACTGTCTGTCCCCGTGTCCCACTGTCCCTCTCAAACTCTCCTCAAGGTGCTGACTGTCTGTCCTGGTGCCCCTCTCACACTCTACTCAAGGTGCTGACTGTCTGCCCCGGTGTCCCACTCACACTCTCCTCAAGGTGCTGACTGTCTGTCCCCGTGTCCCAGTGTCCCTCTCACACTATCCTCAAGGTGCTGACTGTCTGTCCCAGTGTCCCTCTCAAACTCTCCTCAAGGTGCTGACTGTCTGTCCCCGTGTCCCAGTGTCCCTCTCACACTCTGCTCAAGGGGCTGACTGTCTGTCCCGGTGTCCCAGTGTCCCCTCTCACACTCTCCTCAAGGTGCTGACTGTCTGTCCTGGTGTCACTCTCACACTCTACTCAAGGTGCTGACTGTCTGTCCCGGTGTCCCAGTGTCCCTCTCACACTCTCCTCAAGGTGCTGACTGTCTGTCCCAGTGTCCCAGTGTCCCTCTCAAACTCTCCTCAAGGTGCTGACTGTCTGTTCCAGTGTCCCAGTGTCCCCATCTCACATTCTCCTCAAGGTGCTGACTGTCTGTCCCGGTGTCCCAGTGTCCCCCTCGCACACTCTCCTCAAGGTGCTGACTGTCTGTCCCAGTGTCCCTCTCACACTCTCCTCAAGGTGCTGACTGTCTGTCCCGATGTCCCAGTGTCCCCCATCTCACACTCTCCTCAAGGTGCTGACTGTCTGTCCCAGTGTCCCAGTGTCCCTCTCACACTCTCCTCAAGATGCTGACTGTCTGTCCCGATGTCCCGTGCCCCCCTCTCACCCTCTCCTCAAGGTGCTGACTGTCTGTCCCGGTGTCCCAGTGTCCCCCTCGCACACTCTCCTCAAGGTGCTGACTGTCTGTCCCGGTGTCCCTGTGTCCCTCTCACGCTCTCCTCAAGGTGCTGACTGTCTGTCCCAGTGTCCCAGTGTCCCTCTCACACTCTCCTCAAGGTGCTGACTGTGTGTCCCGGTGTCCCAGTGTCCCCCTCTCACACTCTCCTCAAGGTGCTGACTGTCTGTCCCAGTGTCCCTCTCACACTTTCCTCAAGGTGCTGACTGTCTGTCCCAGTGTCCCCCTCTCACACTCTCCTCAAGGTGCTGACTGTCTGTCCCGGTGTCCCAGTGTCCCTCTCACACTCTCCTCAAGGTCCTGACTGTCTGTCCCAGTGTCCCCCTCGCACACTCTCCTCAAGGTGCTGACTGTCTGTCCCAGTGTCCCCCTCTCACAATCTCCTCAAGGTGCTGACTGTCTGTCCCAGTGTCCCTCTCACACTCTCCTCAAGGTGCTGACTGTCTGTCCCAGTGTCCCTCTCACACTCTCCCCAAAGTGCTGACTGTCTGTCCCAGTGTCCCAGTGTCCCTCTCACACTCTCCTCAAGGTGCTGACTGTCTGTCCCAGTGTCCCAGTGTCCCTCTCACACTCTCCTCAAGGTGCTGACTGTCTGTCCCGGTGTCCCAGTGTCCCTCTCACACTCTCCTCAAGGTGCTGACTGTCTGGCCCGGTGTCCCACTGTCCCCTCACACTCTCTTCAAGGTGCTGACTGTCTGTCCCGGTGTCCCAGTGTCCCTCGCACACTCCCCTCAAGGTGCTGACTGTCTGTCCCAGTGTCCCTCTCACACTCTCCTCAAGGTGCTGACTGTCTGTCCCGGTGTCCCAGTGTCCCTCTCACACTCTCCTCAAGGTGCTGACTGTCCCGGTGTCCCAGTGTCCCCCTCTCACACCCTCCTCAAGGTGCTGACTGTCTGTCCCAGTGTCCCAGTGTCCCCCCTCTCACACTCCCTTAAGGTGGTGACTGTCTGTCCCAGTGTCCCAGTGTCCCTCTCACACTCTCCTCAAGGTGCTGACTGTCTGTCCCGGTGTGCCAGTGTCCCTCTCACACTCTCCTCAAGGTGCTGACTGTCTGTCCCAGTGTCCCAATGTCCCCCTCTCACACTCTCCTCAAGGTGCTGACTGTCTGTCCCAGTGTCCCTCTCACACTCTCCTCAAGGTGCTGACTGTCTGTCCCCGTGTCCCACTGTCCCTCTCAAACTCTCCTCAAGGTGCTGACTGTCTGTCCTGGTGCCCCTCTCACACTCTACTCAAGGTGCTGACTGTCTGCCCCGGTGTCCCACTCACACTCTCCTCAAGGTGCTGACTGTCTGTCCCCGTGTCCCAGTGTCCCTCTCACACTATCCTCAAGGTGCTGACTGTCTGTCCCAGTGTCCCTCTCAAACTCTCCTCAAGGTGCTGACTGTCTGTCCCCGTGTCCCAGTGTCCCTCTCACACTCTGCTCAAGGGGCTGACTGTCTGTCCCGGTGTCCCAGTGTCCCTCTCACACTCTCCTCAAGGTGCTGACTGTCTGTCCCAGTGTCCCAGTGTCCCTCTCAAACTCTCCTCAAGGTGCTGACTGTCTGTCCCAGTGTCCCAGTGTCCCCATCTCACATTCTCCTCAAGGTGCTGACTGTCTGTCCCGGTGTCCCAGTGTCCCCCTCGCACACTCTCCTCAAGGTGCTGACTGTCTGTCCCAGTGTCCCTCTCACACTCTCCTCAAGGTGCTGACTGTCTGTCCCGATGTCCCAGTGTCCCCCATCTCACACTCTCCTCAAGGTGCTGACTGTCTGTCCCAGTGTCCCAGTGACCCTCTCACACTCTCCTCAAGATGCTGACTGTCTGTCCCGATGGCCCGTGCCCCCCTCTCACCCTCTCCTCAAGGTGCTGACTGTCTGTCCCGGTGTCCCTGTGTCCCCCTCGCACACTCTCCTCAAGGTGCTGACTGTCTGTCCCGGTGTCCCTGTGTCCCTCTCACACTCTCCTCAAGGTGCTGACTGTCTGTCCCAGTGTCCCAGTGTCCCTCTCACACTCTCCTCAAGGTGCTGACTGTCTGTCCCAGTGTCCCAGTGTCCCTCTCACACTCTCCTCAAGGTTCTGACTGGCTGTCCCAGTGTCCCTCTCACACTCTCCTCAAGGTGCTGACTGTCTGTCCCGGTGTCCCAGTGTCCCCCTCGCACACTCTCCTCAATGTGCTGACTGTATGTCCCAGTGTCCCTCTCACACTCTCCTCAAGGTGCTGACTGTCTGTCCCAGAGTCCCTCTCACACTTTCCTCAAGGTGCTGACTGTCTGTCCCAGTGTCCCCCTCTCACACTCTCCTCAAGGTGCTGACTGTCTGTCCCGGTGTCCCAGTGTCCCTCTCACACTCTCCTCAAGGTGCTGACTGTCTGTCCCAGTGTCCCCCTCGCACACCCT
The DNA here is from genome assembly GCF_964213995.1 of Mustelus asterias. Taxonomy (NCBI): domain Eukaryota; kingdom Metazoa; phylum Chordata; class Chondrichthyes; order Carcharhiniformes; family Triakidae; genus Mustelus; species Mustelus asterias. The sequence continues at coordinate 116,525 of NW_027590098.1, read as the reverse complement.
CCTCAAGGTGCTGACTGTCTGTCCCAGTGTCCCTCTCACACTCTCCTCAAGGTGCTGACTGTCTGTCCCGGTATCCCAGTGTCCCCCTCGCACACTGTCCTTAAGGTGCTGACTGTCTGTCCCAGTGTCCCCCTCTCACAATCTCCTCAAGGTGCTGACTGACTGTCCCAGTGTCCCTCTCACACTCTCCTCAAGGTGCTGACTGTCTGTCCCAGTGTCCCAGTGTCCCTCTCACACTCTCCTCAAGGTGCTGACTGTCTGTCCCAGTGTCCCAGTGTCCCTCTCACACTCTCCTCAAGGTGCTGACTGTCTGTCCCAGTGTCCCAGTGTCCCTCTCACAGTCTCCTCAAGGTGCTGACTGTCTGTCCCAGTGTCCCACTTCCACTCTCCTCAAGGTACTGACTGTCTGTCCCGGTGTCCCAGTGTCCCCCTCGCACACTCTCCTCAAGGTGCTGACTGTCTGTCCCAGTGTCCCTCTCACACTTTCCTCAAGGTGCTGACTGTCTGTCCCAGTGTCCCCCTCTCACACTCTCCTCAAGGTGCTGACTGTCTGTCCCGGTGTCCCAGTGTCCCTCTCACACTCTCCTCAAGGTGCTGACTGTCTGTCCCAGTGTCCCCCTCGCACACTCTCCTCAAGGTGCTGACTGTCTGTCCCAGTGTCCCCCTCTCACAATCTCCTCAAGGTGCTGACTGTCTGTCCCAGTGTCCCTCTCACACTCTCCTCAAGGTGCTGACTGTCTGTCCCAGTGTCCCTCTCACACTCTCCCCAAAGTGCTGACTGTCTGTCCCAGTGTCCCAGTGTCCCTCTCACACTCTCCTCAAGGTGCTGACTGTCTGTCCCAGTGTCCCAGTGTCCCTCTCACACTCTCCTCAAGGTGCTGACTGTCTGTCCCGGTGTCCCAGTGTCCCTCTCACACATCTCCTCAAGGTGCTGACTGTCTGGCCCGGTGTCCCACTGTCCACCTCACACTCTCTTCAAGGTGCTGACTGTCTGTCCCGGTGTCCCAGTGGCCCTCGCACACTCTCCTCAAGGTGCTGACTGTCTGTCCCAGTGTCCCTCTCACACTCTCCTCAAGGTGCTGACTGTCTGTCCCGGTGTCCCAGTGTCCCTCTCACACTCTCCTCAAGGTGCTGACTGTCCCGGTGTCCCAGTGTCCCCCTCTCACACCCTCCTCAAGGTGCTGACTGTCTGTCCCAGTGTCCCAGTGTCCCCCCTCTCACACTCCCTTAAGGTGGTGACTGTCTGTCCCAGTGTCCCAGTGTCCCTCTCACACTCTCCTCAAGGTGCTGACTGTCTGTCCCGGTGTGCCAGTGTCCCTCTCACACTCTCCTCAAGGTGCTGACTGTCTGTCCCAGTGTCCCAATGTCCCCCTCTCACACTCTCCTCAAGGTGCTGACTGTCTGTCCCAGTGTCCCTCTCACACTCTCCTCAAGGTGCTGACTGTCTGTCCCCGTGTCCCACTGTCCCTCTCAAACTCTCCTCAAGGTGCTGACTGTCTGTCCTGGTGCCCCTCTCACACTCTACTCAAGGTGCTGACTGTCTGCCCCGGTGTCCCACTCACACTCTCCTCAAGGTGCTGACTGTCTGTCCCCGTGTCCCAGTGTCCCTCTCACACTATCCTCAAGGTGCTGACTGTCTGTCCCAGTGTCCCTCTCAAACTCTCCTCAAGGTGCTGACTGTCTGTCCCCGTGTCCCAGTGTCCCTCTCACACTCTGCTCAAGGGGCTGACTGTCTGTCCCGGTGTCCCAGTGTCCCCTCTCACACTCTCCTCAAGGTGCTGACTGTCTGTCCTGGTGTCACTCTCACACTCTACTCAAGGTGCTGACTGTCTGTCCCGGTGTCCCAGTGTCCCTCTCACACTCTCCTCAAGGTGCTGACTGTCTGTCCCAGTGTCCCAGTGTCCCTCTCAAACTCTCCTCAAGGTGCTGACTGTCTGTTCCAGTGTCCCAGTGTCCCCATCTCACATTCTCCTCAAGGTGCTGACTGTCTGTCCCGGTGTCCCAGTGTCCCCCTCGCACACTCTCCTCAAGGTGCTGACTGTCTGTCCCAGTGTCCCTCTCACACTCTCCTCAAGGTGCTGACTGTCTGTCCCGATGTCCCAGTGTCCCCCATCTCACACTCTCCTCAAGGTGCTGACTGTCTGTCCCAGTGTCCCAGTGTCCCTCTCACACTCTCCTCAAGATGCTGACTGTCTGTCCCGATGTCCCGTGCCCCCCTCTCACCCTCTCCTCAAGGTGCTGACTGTCTGTCCCGGTGTCCCAGTGTCCCCCTCGCACACTCTCCTCAAGGTGCTGACTGTCTGTCCCGGTGTCCCTGTGTCCCTCTCACGCTCTCCTCAAGGTGCTGACTGTCTGTCCCAGTGTCCCAGTGTCCCTCTCACACTCTCCTCAAGGTGCTGACTGTGTGTCCCAGTGTCCCAGTGTCCCTCTCACACTCTCCTCAAGGTGCTGACTGGCTGTCCCAGTGTCCCTCTCACACTCTCCTCAAGGTGCTGACTGTCTGTCCCGGTGTCCCAGTGTCCCCCTCGCACACTCTCCTCAATGTGCTGACTGTATGTCCCAGTGTCCCTCTCACACTCTCCTCAAGGTGCTGACTGTCTGTCCCAGAGTCCCTCTCACACTTTCCTCAAGGTGCTGACTGTCTGTCCCAGTGTCCCCCTCTCACACTCTCCTCAAGGTGCTGACTGTCTGTCCCGGTGTCCCAGTGTCCCTCTCACACTCTCCTCAAGGTGCTGACTGTCTGTCCCAGTGTCCCCCTCGCACACTCTCCTCAAGGTGCTGACTGTCTGTCCCAGTGTCCCTCTCACACTCTCCTCAAGGTGCTGACTGTCTGTCCCGGTATCCCAGTGTCCCCCTCGCACACTGTCCTTAAGGTGCTGACTGTCTGTCCCAGTGTCCCCCTCTCACAATCTCCTCAAGGTGCTGACTGACTGTCCCAGTGTCCCTCTCACACTCTCCTCAAGGTGCTGACTGTCTGTCCCAGTGTCCCAGTGTCCCTCTCACACTCTCCTCAAGGTGCTGACTGTCTGTCCCAGTGTCCCAGTGTCCCTCTCACACTCTCCTCAAGGTGCTGACTGTCTGTCCCAGTGTCCCAGTGTCCCTCTCACAGTCTCTTCAAGGTGCTGACTGTCTGTCCCAGTGTCCCACTTCCACTCTCCTCAAGGTTCTGACTGTCTGTCCCGGTGTCCCAGTGTCCCCCTCGCACACTCTCCTCAAGGTGCTGACTGTCTGTCCCAGTGTCCCCCTCTCACACTCTCCTCAAGGTGCTGACTGTCTGTCCCGGTGTCCCAGTGTCCCTCTCACACTCTCCTCAAGGTGCTGACTGTCTGTCCCAGTGTCCCCCTCGCACACTCTCCTCAAGGTGCTGACTGTCTGTCCCAGTGTCCCCCTCTCACAATCTCCTCAAGGTGCTGACTGTCTGTCCCAGTGTCCCTCTCACACTCTCCTCAAGGTGCTGACTGTCTGTCCCAGTGTCCCTCTCACACTCTCCCCAAAGTGCTGACTGTCTGTCCCAGTGTCCCAGTGTCCCTCTCACACTCTCCTCAAGGTGCTGACTGTCTGTCCCAGTGTCCCAGTGTCCCTCTCACACTCTCCTCAAGGTGCTGACTGTCTGTCCCGGTGTCCCAGTGTCCCTCTCACACTCTCCTCAAGGTGCTGACTGTCTGGCCCGGTGTCCCACTGTCCACCTCACACTCTCTTCAAGGTGCTGACTGTCTGTCCCGGTGTCCCAGTGGCCCTCGCACACTCTCCTCAAGGTGCTGACTGTCTGTCCCAGTGTCCCTCTCACACTCTCCTCAAGGTGCTGACTGTCTGTCCCGGTGTCCCAGTGTCCCTCTCACACTCTCCTCAAGGTGCTGACTGTCCCGGTGTCCCAGTGTCCCCCTCTCACACCCTCCTCAAGGTGCTGACTGTCTGTCCCAGTGTCCCAGTGTCCCCCCTCTCACACTCCCTTAAGGTGGTGACTGTTTGTCCCAGTGTCCCAGTGTCCCTCTCACACTCTCCTCAAGGTGCTGACTGTCTGTCCCGGTGTGCCAGTGTCCCTCTCACACTCTCCTCAAGGTGCTGACTGTCTGTCCCAGTGTCCCAATGTCCCCCTCTCACACTCTCCTCAAGGTGCTGACTGTCTGTCCCAGTGTCCCTCTCACACTCTCCTCAAGGTGCTGACTGTCTGTCCCCGTGTCCCACTGTCCCTCTCAAACTCTCCTCAAGGTGCTGACTGTCTGTCCTGGTGCCCCTCTCCCACTCTACTCAAGGTGCTGACTGTCTGCCCCGGTGTCCCACTCACACTCTCCTCAAGGTGCTGACTGTCTGTCCCGGTGTCCCAGTGTCCCCCTCTCACACTCTCCTCAAGGTGCTGACTGTCTGTCCCTGTGTCCCAGTGTCCCCCTCTCACACCCTCCTCAAGGTGCTGACTGTCTGTCCCAGTGTCCCAGTGTCCCTCTCACACTCTACTCAAGGTGCTGACTGTCTGTCCCGGTGTCCCAGTGTCCCCCTCTCACACTCTCCTCAAGGTGCTGACTGTCTGTCCCAGTGTCCCTCTCACACTCTCCTCAAGGTGCTGACTGTCTGTCCCGGTGTCCCAGTGTCCCTCTCACACTATCCTCAAGGTGCTGACTGTCTGTCCCAGTGTCCCTCTCACACTCTCCTCAAGGTGCTGACTGTCTGTCCCCGTGTCCCAGTGTCCCTCTCACACTCTCCTCAAGGTGCTGACTGTCTGTTCCCGTGTCCCAGTGTCCCTCTCACACTCTCCTCAAGGGGCTGACTGTCTGTCCCGGTGTCCCAGTGTCCCCTCTCACACTCTCCTCAAGGTGCTGACTGTCTGTCCTGTTGTCCCTCTCACACTCTACTCAAGGTGCTGACTGTCTGTACCGGTGTCCCACTCACACTCTCCTCAAGGTGCTGACTGTCTGTCCCGGTGTCCCAGTGTCCCTCTCACACTCTCCTCAAGGTGCTGACTATCTGTCCCAGTGTCCCTCTCACACTCTCCTCAAGGTGCTGACTGTCTGTCCCAGTGTCCCAGTGTCCCCATCTCACATTCTCCTCAAGGTGCTGACTGTCTGTCCCGGTGTCCCAGTGTCCCTCTCACACTCTCCTCAAGGTGCTGACTGTCTGTCCCAGTGTCCCTCTCACACTCTCCTCAAGGTGCTGACTGTCTGTCCCAGTGTCCCTCTCACACTCTCCTCAAGGTGCTGACTGTCTGTCCCGATGTCCCAGTGTCCCCCATCTCACACTCTCCTCAAGGTGCTGACTGTCTGTCCCGATGTCCCAGTGTCCCTCTCACACTCTCCTCAAGGTGCTGACTGTCTGTCCCAGTGTCCCAGTGTCCCCCATCTCACACTCTCCTCAAGGTGCTGTCTGTCCCGGTGTCCCAGTGTCCCTCTCACATTCTCCTCAAGGTGCTGACTGTCTGTCCCGGTGTCCCAGTGTCCCCTCTCACACTCTCCTCAAGGTGCTGACTGTCTGTCTCAGTGTCCCTCTCACACTCTCCTCAAGGTGCTGACTGTCTGTCCCGATGACCCAGTGTCCCCCTCGCACACTCTCCTCAAGGTGCTGACGGTCTGTCTGTCCCAGTGTCCCAGCGTCCCTTTCACACTCTCCTCAAGGTTCTGACTGTCTGTCCCAGTCTCCCAGTGTCCCTCTCACACTCTCCTCAAGGTGCTGACTGTCTGTCCCGGTGTCCCAGTGTCCCCCTCCCACACTCTCCTCAAGGTGCTGACTGTCTGTCCCGGTGTCCCAGTGTCCCCCTCTCACACTCTTCTCAAGGTGCTGACTGTCTGTCCCGATGTCCCGTGCCCCCCTCTCACCCTCTCCTCAAGGTGCTGACTGTCTGTCCCGGTGTCCCAGTGTCCCCCTCGCACACTCTCCTCAAGGTGCTGACTGTCTGTCCCGGTGTCCCAGTGTCCCCTCTCACACTCTCCTCAAGGTGCTGACTGTCTGTCCCAGTGTCCCAGTGTCCCTCTCACACTCTCCTCAAGGTGCTGACTGTCTGTCCCGATGTCCCGTGCCCCCCTCTCACCCTCTCCTCAAGGTGCTGACTGTCTGTCCCGGTGTCCCAGTGTCCCCCTCGCACACTCTCCTCAAGGTGCTGACTGTCTGTCCCGGTGTCCCTGTGTCCCTCTCACACTCTCCTCAAGGTGCTGACTGTCTGTCCCAGTGTCCCTCTCACACTCTCCTCAAGGTGCTGACTGTCTGTCCCAGTGTCCCAGTTTCCCTCTCACACTCTCCTCAAGGTGCTGACTGGCTGTCCCAGTGTCCCTCTCACACTCTCCTCAAGGTGCTGACTGTCTGTCCCGGTGTCCCAGTGTCCCCCTCGCACACTCTCCTCAAGGTGCTGACTGTATGTCCCAGTGTCCCTCTCACACTCTCCTCAAGGTGCTGACTGTCTGTCCCAGAGTCCCTCTCACACTTTCCTCAAGGTGCTGACTGTCTGTCCCAGTGTCCCCCTCTCACACTCTCCTCAAGGTGCTGACTGTCTGTCCCGGTGTCCCAGTGTCCCTCTCACACTCTCCTCAAGGTGCTGACTGTCTGTCCCAGTGTCCCCCTCGCACACTCTCCTCAAGGTGCTGACTGTCTGTCCCAGTGTCCCTCTCACACTCTCCTCAAGGTGCTGACTGTCTGTCCCGGTGTCCCAGTGTCCCCCTCGCACACTGTCCTCAAGGTGCTGACTTTCTGTCCCAGTGTCCCCCTCTCACCATCTCCTCAAGGTGCTGACTGACTGTCCCAGTGTCCCCCTCTCACACCCTCCTCAAGGTGCTGACTGTCTGTCCCAGTGTCCCAGTGTCCCTCTCACACTCTCCTCAAGGTGCTGACTGTCTGTCCCAGTGTCCCAGTGTCCCTCTCACACTCTCCTCAAGGTGCTGACTGTCTGTCCCAGTGTCCCAGTGTCCCTCTCACAGTCTCCTCAAGGTGCTAACTGTCTGTCCCAGTGTCCCACTCACACTCTCCTCAAGGTACTGACTGTCTGTCCCGGTGTCCCAGTGTCCAACTCGCACACTCTCCTCAAGGTGCTGACTGTCTGTCCCAGTGTCCCTCTCACACTTTCCTCAAGGTGCTGACTGTCTGTCCCAGTGTCCCCCTCTCACACTCTCCTCAAGGTGCTGACTGTCTGTCCCGGTGTCCCAGTGTCCCTCTCACACTCTCCTCAAGGTCCTGACTGTCTGTCCCAGTGTCCCCCTCGCACACTCTCCTCAAGGTGCTGACTGTCTGTCCCAGTGTCCCCCTCTCACAATCTCCTCAAGGTGCTGACTGTCTGTCCCAGTGTCCCTCTCACACTCTCCTCAAGGTGCTGACTGTCTGTCCCAGTGTCCCTCTCACACTCTCCCCAAAGTGCTGACTGTCTGTCCCAGTGTCCCAGTGTCCCTCTCACACTCTCCTCAAGGTGCTGACTGTCTGTCCCAGTGTCCCAGTGTCCCTCTCACACTCTCCTCAAGGTGCTGACTGTCTGTCCCGGTGTCCCAGTGTCCCTCTCACACTCTCCTCAAGGTGCTGACTGTCTGGCCCGGTGTCCCACTGTCCCCTCACACTCTCTTCAAGGTGCTGACTGTCTGTCCCGGTGTCCCAGTGTCCCTCGCACACTCTCCTCAAGGTGCTGACTGTCTGTCCCAGTGTCCCTCTCACACTCTCCTCAAGGTGCTGACTGTCTGTCCCGGTGTCCCAGTGTCCCTCTCACACTCTCCTCAAGGTGCTGACTGTCCCGGTGTCCCAGTGTCCCCCTCTCACACCCTCCTCAAGGTGCTGACTGTCTGTCCCAGTGTCCCAGTGTCCCCCCTCTCACACTCCCTTAAGGTGGTGACTGTCTGTCCCAGTGTCCCAGTGTCCCTCTCACACTCTCCTCAAGGTGCTGACTGTCTGTCCCGGTGTGCCAGTGTCCCTCTCACACTCTCCTCAAGGTGCTGACTGTCTGTCCCAGTGTCCCAATGTCCCCCTCTCACACTCTCCTCAAGGTGCTGACTGTCTGTCCCAGTGTCCCTCTCACACTCTCCTCAAGGTGCTGACTGTCTGTCCCCGTGTCCCACTGTCCCTCTCAAACTCTCCTCAAGGTGCTGACTGTCTGTCCTGGTGCCCCTCTCACACTCTACTCAAGGTGCTGACTGTCTGCCCCGGTGTCCCACTCACACTCTCCTCAAGGTGCTGACTGTCTGTCCCCGTGTCCCAGTGTCCCTCTCACACTATCCTCAAGGTGCTGACTGTCTGTCCCAGTGTCCCTCTCAAACTCTCCTCAAGGTGCTGACTGTCTGTCCCCGTGTCCCAGTGTCCCTCTCACACTCTGCTCAAGGGGCTGACTGTCTGTCCCGGTGTCCCAGTGTCCCCTCTCACACTCTCCTCAAGGTGCTGACTGTCTGTCCTGGTGTCACTCTCACACTCTACTCAAGGTGCTGACTGTCTGTCCCGGTGTCCCAGTGTCCCTCTCACACTCTCCTCAAGGTGCTGACTGTCTGTCCCAGTGTCCCAGTGTCCCTCTCAAACTCTCCTCAAGGTGCTGACTGTCTGTCCCAGTGTCCCAGTGTCCCCATCTCACATTCTCCTCAAGGTGCTGACTGTCTGTCCCGGTGTCCCAGTGTCCCCCTCGCACACTCTCCTCAAGGTGCTGACTGTCTGTCCCAGTGTCCCTCTCACACTCTCCTCAAGGTGCTGACTGTCCCGATGTCCCAGTGTCCCCCATCTCACACTCTCCTCAAGGTGCTGACTGTCTGTCCCGGTGTCCCAGTGTCCCCCTCCCACACTCTCCTCAAGGTGCTGACTGTCTGTCCCGGTGTCCCAGTGTCCCCCTCTCACACTCTTCTCAAGGTGCTGACTGTCTGTCCCGATGTCCCGTGCCCCCCTCTCACCCTCTCCTCAAGGTGCTGACTGTCTGTCCCGGTGTCCCAGTGTCCCCCTCGCACACTCTCCTCAAGGTGCTGACTGTCTGTCCCGGTGTCCCAGTGTCCCCTCTCACACTCTCCTCAAGGTGCTGACTGTCTGTCCCAGTGTCCCAGTGTCCCTCTCACACTCTCCTCAAGGTGCTGACTGTCTGTCCCGATGTCCCGTGCCCCCCTCTCACCCTCTCCTCAAGGTGCTGACTGTCTGTCCCGGTGTCCCAGTGTCCCCCTCGCACACTCTCCTCAAGGTGCTGACTGTCTGTCCCGGTGTCCCAGTGTCCCCTCTCACACTCTCCTCAAGGTGCTGACTGTCTGTCCCAGTGTCCCAGTGTCCCTCTCACACTCTCCTCAAGGTGCTGACTGTCTGTCCCCGTGTCCCAGTGTCCCTCTCACACTCTGCTCAAGGGGCTGACTGTCTGTCCCGGTGTCCCAGTGTCCCCTCTCACACTCTCCTCAAGGTGCTGACTGTCTGTCCTGGTGTCACTCTCACACTCTACTCAAGGTGCTGACTGTCTGTCCCGGTGTCCCAGTGTCCCTCTCACACTCTCCTCAAGGTGCTGACTGTCTGTCCCAGTGTCCCAGTGTCCCTCTCAAACTCTCCTCAAGGTGCTGACTGTCTGTCCCAGTGTCCCAGTGTCCCCATCTCACATTCTCCTCAAGGTGCTGACTGTCTGTCCCGGTGTCCCAGTGTCCCCCTCGCACACTCTCCTCAAGGTGCTGACTGTCTGTCCCAGTGTCCCTCTCACACTCTCCTCAAGGTGCTGACTGTCTGTCCCGATGTCCCAGTGTCCCCCATCTCACACACTCCTCAAGGTGCTGACTGTCTGTCCCGGTGTCCCAGTGTCCCCCTCCCACACTCTCCTCAAGGTGCTGACTGTCTGTCCCGGTGTCCCAGTGTCCCCCTCTCACACTCTTCTCAAGGTGCTGACTGTCTGTCCCGATGTCCCGTGCCCCCCTCTCACCCTCTCCTCAAGGTGCTGACTGTCTGTCCCGGTGTCCCAGTGTCCCCCTCGCACACTCTCCTCAAGGTGCTGACTGTCTGTCCCGGTGTCCCAGTGTCCCCTCTCACACTCTCCTCAAGGTGCTGACTGTCTGTCCCAGTGTCCCCCTCTCACACTCTCCTCAAGGTGCTGACTGTCTGTCCCGGTGTCCCAGTGTCCCTCTCACACTCTCCTCAAGGTGCTGACTGTCTGTCCCAGTGTCCCCCTCGCACACTCTCCTCAAGGTGCTGACTGTCTGTCCCAGTGTCCCCCTCTCACAGTCTCCTCAAGGTGCTGACTGTCTGTCCCAGTGTCCCTCTCACACTCTCCTCAAGGTGCTGACTGTCTGTCCCAGTGTCCCTCTCACACTCTCCCCAAAGTGCTGACTGTCTGTCCCAGTGTCCCAGTGTCCCTCTCACACTCTCCTCAAGGTGCTGACTGTCTGTCCCGGTTTCCCAGTGTCCCTCTCACACTCTCCTCAAGGTTCTGACTGTCTGGCCCGGTGTCCCACTGTCCACCTCACACTCTCTTCAAGGTGCTGACTGTCTGTCCCGGTGTCCCAGTGTCCCTCGCACACTCTCCTCAAGGTGCTGACTGTCTGTCCCAGTGTCCCTCTCACACTCTCCTCAAGGTGCTGACTGTCTGTCCCGGTGTCCCAGTGTCCCTCTCACACTCTCCTCAAGGTGCTGACTGTCCCGGTGTCCCAGTGTCCCCCTCTCACACCCTCCTCAAGGTGCTGACTGTCTGTCCCAGTGTCCCAGTGTCCCCCCTCTCACACTCCCTTAAGGTGGTGACTGTCTGTCCCAGTGTCCCAGTGTCCCTCTCACACTCTCCTCAAGGTGCTGACTGTCTGTCCCGGTGTGCCAGTGTCCCTCTCACACTCTCCTCAAGGTGCTGACTGTCTGTCCCTGTGTCCCAATGTCCCCCTCTCACACTCTCCTCAAGGTGCTGACTGTCTGTCCCAGTGTCCCTCTCACACTCTCCTCAAGGGGCTGACTGTCTGTCCCCGTGTCCCACTGTCCCTCTCAAACTCTCCTCAAGGTGCTGACTGTCTGTCCTGGTGCCCCTCTCACACTCTACTCAAGGTGCTGACTGTCTGCCCCGGTGTCCCACTCACACTCTCCTCAAGGTGCTGACTGTCTGTCCCGGTGTCCCAGTGTCCCCCTCTCACACTCTCCTCAAGGTGCTGACTGTCTGTCCCTGTGTCCCAGTGTCCCCCTCTCACACCCTCCTCAAGGTGCTGACTGTCTGTCCCAGTGTCCCAGTGTCCCTCTCACACTCTAGTCAAGGTGCTGACTGTCTGTCCCGGTGTCCCAGTGTCCCCCTCTCACACTCTCCTCAAGGTGCTGACTGTCTGTCCCAGTGTCCCTCTCACACTCTGCTCAAGGTGCTGACTGTCTGTCCCGGTGTCCCAGTGTCCCTCTCACACTATCCTAAAGGTGCTGACTGCCTGTCCCAGTGTCCCTCTCACACTCTCCTCAAGGTGCTGACTGTCTGTCCCCGTGTCCCAGTGTCCCTCTCACACTCTCCTCAAGGGGCTGACTGTCTGTCCCGGTGTCCCAGTGTCCCCTCTCACACTCTCCTCAAGGTGCTGACTGTCTGTCCCAGTGTCCCTCTCACACTATCCTCAAGGTGCTGACTGTCTGTCCCAGTGTCCCTCTCACACTCTCCTCAAGGTGCTGACTGTCTGTCCCCGTGTCCCAGTGTCCCTCTCACACTCTCCTCAAGGGGCTGACTGTCTGTCCCGGTGTCCCAGTGTCCCCTCTCACACTCTCCTCAAGGTGCTGACTGTCTGTCCTGGTGTCCCTCTCACACTCTACTCAAGGTGCTGACTGTCTGTACCGGTGTCCCACTCACACTCTCCTCAAGGTGCTGACTGTCTGTCCCGGTGTCCCAGTGTCCCTCTCACACTCTCCTCAAGGTGCTGACTGTCTGTCCCAGTGTCCCTCTCACACTCTCCTCAAGGTGCTGACTGTCTGTCCCAGTGTCCCAGTGTCCCCATCTCACATTCTCCTCAAGGTGCTGACTGTCTGTCCCGGTGTCCCAGTGTCCCTCTCACACTCTCCTCAAGGTGCTGACTGTCTGTCCCAGTGTCCCTCTCACACTCTCCTCAAGGTGCTGACTGTCTGTCCCAGTGTCCCTCTCACACTCTCCTCAAGGTGCTGACTGTCCTTCCCGATGTCCCAGTGTCCCCCATCTCACACTCTCCTCAAGGTGCTGACTGTCTGTCCCGATGTCCCAGTGTCCCTCTCACACTCTCCTCAAGGTGCTGACTGTCTGTCCCAGTGTCCCAGTGTCCCCCATCTCACACTCTCCTCAAGGTGCTGTCTGTCCCGGTGTCCCAGTGTCCCTCTCACATTCTCCTCAAGGTGCTGACTGTCTGTCCCGGTGTCCCAGTGTCCCCTCTCACACTCTCCTCAAGGTGCTGACTGTCTGTCTCAGTGTCCCTCTCACACTCTCCTCAAGGTGCTGACTGTCTGTCCCGATGACCCAGTGTCCCCCTCGCACACTCTCCTCAAGGTGCTGACGGTCTGTCTGTCCCAGTGTCCCAGCGTCCCTTTCACACTCTCCTCAAGGTTCTGACTGTCTGTCCCAGTCACCCAGTGTCCCTCTCACACTCTCCTCAAGGTGCTGACTGTCTGTCCCGGTGTCCCAGTGTCCCCCTCCCACACTCTCCTCAAGGTGCTGACTGTCTGTCCCGGTGTCCCAGTGTCCCCCTCTCACACTCTTCTCAAGATGCTGACTGTCTGTCCCGATGTCCCGTGCCCCCCTCTCACCCTCTCCTCAAGGTGCAGACTGTCTGTCCCGGTGTCCCAGTGTCCCCCTAGCACACTCTCCTCAAGGTGCTGACTGTCTGTCCCGGTGTCCCAGTGTCCCCTCTCACACTCTCCTCAAGGTGCTGACTGTCTGTCCCAGTGTCCCAGTGTCCCTCTCACACTCTCCTCAAGGTGCTGACTGTCTGTCCCGATGTCCCGTGCCCCCTTCTCACCCTCTCCTCAAGGTGCTGACTGTCTGTCCCGGTGTCCCAGCGTCCCCCTCGCACACTCTCCTCAAGGTGCTGACTGTCTGTCCCGGTGTCCCTGTGTCCCTCTCACACTCTCCTCAAGGTGCTGACTTTCTGTCCCAGTGTCCCTCTCACACTCTCCTCAAGGTGCTGACTGTCTGTCCCAGTGTCCCAGTGTCCCTCTCACACTCTCCTCAAGGTGCTGACTGGCTGTCCCAGTGTCCCTCTCACACTCTCCTCAAGATGCTGACTGTCTGTCCCGGTGTCCCAGTGTCCCCCTCGCACACTCTCCTCAAGGTGCTGACTGTATGTCCCAGTGTCCCTCTCACACTCTCCTCAAGGTGCTGACTGTCTGTCCCAGAGTCCCTCTCACACTTTCCTCAAGGTGCTGACTGTCTGTCCCAGTGTCCCCCTCTCACACTCTCCTCAAGGTGCTGACTGTCTGTCCCGGTGTCCCAGTGTCCCTCTCACACTCTCCTCAAGGTGCTGACTGTCTGTCCCAGTGTCCCCCTCGCACACTCTCCTCAAGGTGCTGACTGTCTGTCCCAGTGTCCCTCTCACACTCTCCTCAAGGTGCTGACTGTCTGTCCCGGTGTCCCAGTGTCCCCCTCGCACACTGTCCTCAAGGTGCTGACTTTCTGTCCCAGTGTCCCCCTCTCACAATCTCCTCAAGGTGCTGACTGACTGTCCCAGTGTCCGCCTCTCACACCCTCCTCAAGGTGCTGACTGTCTGTCCCAGTGTCCCAGTGTCCCTCTCACACTCTCCTCAAGGTGCTGACAGTCTGTCCCAGTGTCCCAGTGTCCCTCTCACATTCTCCTCAAGGTGCTGACTGTCTGTCCCAGTGTCCCAGTGTCCCTCTCACAGTCTCCTCAAGGTGCTAACTGTCTGTCCCAGTGTCCCACTCACACTCTCCTCAAGGTACTGACTGTCTGTCCCGGTGTCCCAGTGTCCCCCTCGCACACTCTCCTCAAGGTGCTGACTGTCTGTCCCAGTGTCCCTCTCACACTTTCCTCAAGGTGCTGACTGTCTGTCCCAGTGTCGCCCTCTCACACTCTCCTCAAGGTGCTGACTGTCTGTCCCGGTGTCCCAGTGTCCCTCTCACACTCTCCTCAAGGTGCTGACTGTCTGTCCCAGTGTCCCCCTCGCACACTCTCCTCAAGGTGCTGACTGTCTGTCCCAGTGTCCCCCTCTCACAATCTCCTCAAGGTGCTGACTGTCTGTCCCAGTGTCCCTCTCACACTCTCCTCAAGGTGCTGACTGTCTGTCCCGATGACCCAGTGTCCCCCTCGCACACGCTCCTCAAGGTGCTGACGGTCTGTCTGTCCCAGTGTCCCAGCGTCCCTTTCACACTCTCCTCAAGGTTCTGACTGTCTGTCCCAGTCTCCCAGTGTCCCTCTCACACTCTCCTCAAGGTGCTGACTGTCTGTCCCGGTGTCCCAGTGTCCCCCTCCCACACTCTCCTCAAGGTGCTGACTGTCTGTCCCGGTGTCCCAGTGTCCCCCTCTCACACTCTTCTCAAGGTGCTGACTGTCTGTCCCGATGTCCCGTGCCCCCTCTCATCCTCTCCTCAAGGTGCTGACTGTCTGTCCCGGTGTCCCAGTGTCCCCCTCGCACACTCTCCTCAAGGTGCTGACTGTCTGTCCCGGTGTCCCAGTGTCCCCTCTCACAGTCTCCTCAAGGTGCTGACTGTCTGTCCCAGTGTCCCAGTGTCCCTTTCACACTCTCCTCAAGATGCTGACTGTCTGTCCCGATGTCCCGTGCCCCCCTCTCACCCTCTCCTCAAGGTGCTGACTGTCTGTCCCGGTGTCCCAGTGTCCCCCTCGCACACTCTCCTCAAGGTGCTGACTGTCTGTCCCGGTGTCCCTGTGTCCCTCTCACACTCTCCTCAAGGTGCTGACTGTCTGTCCCAGTGTCCCAGTGTCCCTCTCACACTCTCCTCAAGGTGCTGACTGTCTGTCCCAGTGTCCCAGTGTCCCTCTCACACTCTCCTCAAGGTGCTGACTGTCTGTCCCGGTGTCCCAGTGTCCCCCTCGCACACTCTCCTCAATGTGCTGACTGTATGTCCCAGTGTCCCTCTCACACTCTCCTCAAGGTGCTGACTGTCTGTCCCAGAGTCCCTCTCACACTTTCCTCAAGGTGCTGACTGTCTGTCCCAGTGTCCCAGTGTCCCTCTCACACTCTCCTCAAGGTGCTGACTGTCTGTCCCGGTGTCCCAGTGTCCCTCTCACACTCTCCTCAAGGTGCTGACTGTCTGTCCCAGTGTGCCCCTCGCACACTCTCCTCAAGGTTCTGACTGTCTGTCCCAGTGTCCCTCTCACACTCTCCTCAAGGTGCTGACTGTCTGTCCCGGTATCCCAGTGTCCCCCTCGCACACTGTCCTTAAGGTGCTGACTGTCTGTCCCAGTGTCCCCCTCTCACAATCTCCTCAAGGTGCTGACTGACTGTCCCAGTGTCCCTCTCACACTCTCCTCAAGGTGCTGACTGTCTGTCCCAGTGTCCCAGTGTCCCTCTCACACTCTCCTCAAGGTGCTGACTGTCTGTCCCAGTGTCCCAGTGTCCCTCTCACACTCTCCTCAAGGTGCTGACTGTCTGTCCCAGTGTCCCAGTGTCCCTCTCACAGTCTCCTCAAGGTGCTGACTGTCTGTCCCAGTGTCCCACTTCCACTCTCCTCAAGGTACTGACTGTCTGTCCCGGTGTCCCAGTGTCCCCCTCGCACACTCTCCTCAAGGTGCTGAATGTCTGTCCCAGTGTCCCTCTCACACTTTCCTCAAGGTGCTGACTGTCTGTCCCAGTGTCCCCCTCTCACACTCTCCTCAAGGTGCTGACTGTCTGTCCCGGTGTCCCAGTGTCCCTCTCACACTCTCCTCAAGGTGCTGACTGTCTGTCCCAGTGTCCCCCTCGCACACTCTCCTCAAGGTGCTGACTGTCTGTCCCAGTGTCCCCCTCTCACAATCTCCTCAAGGTGCTGACTGTCTGTCCCAGTGTCCCTCTCACACTCTCCTCAAGGTGCTGACTGTCTGTCCCAGTGTCCCTCTCACACTCTCCCCAAAGTGCTGACTTTCTGTCCCAGTGTCCCAGTGTCCCTCTCACACTCTCCTCAAGGTGCTGACTGTCTGTCCCAGTGTCCCAGTGTCCCTCTCACACTCTCCTCAAGGTGCTGACTGTCTGTCCCGGTGTCCCAGTGTCCCTCTCACACTCTCCTCAAGGTGCTGACTGTCTGGCCCGGTGTCCCACTGTCCACCTCACACTCTCTTCAAGGTGCTGACTGTCTGTCCCGGTGTCCCAGTGTCCCTCGCACACTCTCCTCAAGGTGCTGACTGTCTGTCCCAGTGTCCCTCTCACACTCTCCTCAAGGTGCTGACTGTCTGTCCCGGTGTCCCAGTGTCCCTCTCACACTCTCCTCAAGGTGCTGACTGTCCCGGTGTCCCAGTGTCCCCCTCTCACACCCTCCTCAAGGTGCTGACTGTCTGTCCCAGTGTCCCAGTGTCCCCCCTCTCACACTCCCTTAAGGTGGTGACTGTCTGTCCCAGTGTCCCAGTGTCCCTCTCACACTCTCCTCAAGGTGCTGACTGTCTGTCCCGGTGTGCCAGTGTCCCTCTCACACTCTCCTCAAGGTGCTGACTGTCTGTCCCAGTGTCCCAATGTCCCCCTCTCACACTCTCCTCAAGGTGCTGACTGTCTGTCCCAGTGTCCCTCTCACACTCTCCTCAAGGTGCTGACTGTCTGTCCCCGTGTCCCACTGTCCCTCTCAAACTCTCCTCAAGGTGCTGACTGTCTGTCCTGGTGCCCCTCTCCCACTCTACTCAAGGTGCTGACTGTCTGCCCCGGTGTCCCACTCACACTCTCCTCAAGGTGCTGACTGTCTGTCCCGGTGTCCCAGTGTCCCCCTCTCACACTCTCCTCAAGGTGCTGACTGTCTGTCCCTGTGTCCCAGTGTCCCCCTCTCACACCCTCCTCAAGGTGCTGACTGTCTGTCCCAGTGTCCCAGTGTCCCTCTCACACTCTACTCAAGGTGCTGACTGTCTGTCCCGGTGTCCCAGTGTCCCCCTCTCACACTCTCCTCAAGGTGCTGACTGTCTGTCCCAGTGTCCCTCTCACACTCTCCTCAAGGTGCTGACTGTCTGTCCCGGTGTCCCAGTGTCCCTCTCACACTATCCTCAAGGTGCTGACTGTCTGTCCCAGTGTCCCTCTCACACTCTCCTCAAGGTGCTGACTGTCTGTCCCCGTGTCCCAGTGTCCCTCTCACACTCTCCTCAAGGTGCTGACTGTCTGTTCCCGTGTCCCAGTGTCCCTCTCACACTCTCCTCAAGGGGCTGACTGTCTGTCCCGGTGTCCCAGTGTCCCCTCTCACACTCTCCTCAAGGTGCTGACTGTCTGTCCTGTTGTCCCTCTCACACTCTACTCAAGGTGCTGACTGTCTGTACCGGTGTCCCACTCACACTCTCCTCAAGGTGCTGACTGTCTGTCCCGGTGTCCCAGTGTCCCTCTCACACTCTCCTCAAGGTGCTGACTATCTGTCCCAGTGTCCCTCTCACACTCTCCTCAAGGTGCTGACTGTCTGTCCCAGTGTCCCAGTGTCCCCATCTCACATTCTCCTCAAGGTGCTGACTGTCTGTCCCGGTGTCCCAGTGTCCCTCTCACACTCTCCTCAAGGTGCTGACTGTCTGTCCCAGTGTCCCTCTCACACTCTCCTCAAGGTGCTGACTGTCTGTCCCAGTGTCCCTCTCACACTCTCCTCAAGGTGCTGACTGTCTGTCCCGATGTCCCAGTGTCCCCCATCTCACACTCTCCTCAAGGTGCTGACTGTCTGTCCCGATGTCCCAGTGTCCCTCTCACACTCTCCTCAAGGTGCTGACTGTCTGTCCCAGTGTCCCAGTGTCCCCCATCTCACACTCTCCTCAAGGTGCTGTCTGTCCCGGTGTCCCAGTGTCCCTCTCACATTCTCCTCAAGGTGCTGACTGTCTGTCCCGGTGTCCCAGTGTCCCCTCTCACACGCTCCTCAAGGTGCTGACTGTCTGTCTCAGTGTCCCTCTCACACTCTCCTCAAGGTGCTGACTGTCTGTCCCGATGACCCAGTGTCCCCCTCGCACACTCTCCTCAAGGTGCTGACGGTCTGTCTGTCCCAGTGTCCCAGCGTCCCTTTCACACTCTCCTCAAGGTTCTGACTGTCTGTCCCAGTCTCCCAGTGTCCCTCTCACACTCTCCTCAAGGTGCTGACTGTCTGTCCCGGTGTCCCAGTGTCCCCCTCCCACACTCTCCTCAAGGTGCTGACTGTCTGTCCCGGTGTCCCAGTGTCCCCCTCTCACACTCTTCTCAAGGTGCTGACTGTCTGTCCCGATGTCCCGTGCCCCCCTCTCACCCTCTCCTCAAGGTGCTGACTGTCTGTCCCGGTGTCCCAGTGTCCCCCTCGCACACTCTCCTCAAGGTGCTGACTGTCTGTCCCGGTGTCCCAGTGTCCCCTCTCACACTCTCCTCAAGGTGCTGACTGTCTGTCCCAGTGTCCCAGTGTCCCTCTCACACTCTCCTCAAGGTGCTGACTGTCTGTCCCGATGTCCCGTGCCCCCCTCTCACCCTCTCCTCAAGGTGCTGACTGTCTGTCCCGGTGTCCCAGTGTCCCCCTCGCACACTCTCCTCAAGGTGCTGACTGTCTGTCCCGGTGTCCCTGTGTCCCTCTCACACTCTCCTCAAGGTGCTGACTGTCTGTCCCAGTGTCCCTCTCACACTCTCCTCAAGGTGCTGACTGTCTGTCCCAGTGTCCCAGTGTCCCTCTCACACTCTCCTCAAGGTGCTGACTGGCTGTCCCAGTGTCCCTCTCACACTCTCCTCAAGGTGCTGACTGTCTGTCCCGGTGTCCCAGTGTCCCCCTCGCACACTCTCCTCAAGGTGCTGACTGTATGTCCCAGTGTCCCTCTCACACTCTCCTCAAGGTGCTGACTGTCTGTCCCAGAGTCCCTCTCACACTTTCCTCAAGGTGCTGACTGTCTGTCCCAGTGTCCCCCTCTCACACTCTCCTCAAGGTGCTGACTGTCTGTCCCGGTGTCCCAGTGTCCCTCTCACACTCTCCTCAAGGTGCTGACTGTCTGTCCCAGTGTCCCCCTCGCACACTCTCCTCAAGGTGCTGACTGTCTGTCCCAGTGTCCCTCTCACACTCTCCTCAAGGTGCTGACTGTCTGTCCCGGTGTCCCAGTGTCCCCCTCGCACACTGTCCTCAAGGTGCTGACTTTCTGTCCCAGTGTCCCCCTCTCACCATCTCCTCAAGGTGCTGACTGACTGTCCCAGTGTCCCCCTCTCACACCCTCCTCAAGGTGCTGACTGTCTGTCCCAGTGTCCCAGTGTCCCTCTCACACTCTCCTCAAGGTGCTGACTGTCTGTCCCAGTGTCCCAGTGTCCCTCTCACACTCTCCTCAAGGTGCGGACTGTCTGTCCCAGTGTCCCAGTGTCCCACTCACTGTCTCCTCAAGGTGCTAACTGTCTGTCCCAGTGTCCCACTCACACTCTCCTCAAGGTACTGACTGTCTGTCCCGGTGTCCCAGTGTCCAACTCGCACACTCTCCTCAAGGTGCTGACTGTCTGTCCCAGTGTCCCTCTCACACTTTCCTCAAGGTGCTGACTGTCTGTCCCAGTGTCCCCCTCTCACACTCTCCTCAAGGTGCTGACTGTCTGTCCCGGTGTCCCAGTGTCCCTCTCACACTCTCCTCAAGGTCCTGACTGTCTGTCCCAGTGTCCCCCTCGCACACTCTCCTCAAGGTGCTGACTGTCTGTCCCAGTGTCCCCCTCTCACAATCTCCTCAAGGTGCTGACTGTCTGTCCCAGTGTCCCTCTCACACTCTCCTCAATGTGCTGACTGTCTGTCCCAGTGTCCCTCTCACACTCTCCCCAAAGTGCTGACGGTCTGTCCCAGTGTCCCAGTGTCCCTCTCACACTCTCCTCAAGGTGCTGACTGTCTGTCCCAGTGTCCCAGTGTCCCTCTCACACTCTCCTCAAGGTGCTGACTGTCTGTCCCGGTGTCCCAGTGTCCCTCTCACACTCTCCTCAAGGTGCTGACTGTCTGGCCCGGTGTCCCACTGTCCCCTCACACTCTCTTCAAGGTGCTGACTGTCTGTCCCGGTGTCCCAGTGTCCCTCGCACACTCTCCTCAAGGTGCTGACTGTCTGTCCCAGTGTCCCTCTCACACTCTCCTCAAGGTGCTGACTGTCTGTCCCGGTGTCCCAGTGTCCCTCTCACACTCTCCTCAAGGTGCTGACTGTCCCGGTGTCCCAGTGTCCCCCTCTCACACCCTCCTCAAGGTGCTGACTGTCTGTCCCAGTGTCCCAGTGTCCCCCCTCTCACACTCCCTTAAGGTGGTGACTGTCTGTCCCAGTGTCCCAGTGTCCCTCTCACACTCTCCTCAAGGTGCTGACTGTCTGTCCCGGTGTGCCAGTGTCCCTCTCACACTCTCCTCAAGGTGCTGACTGTCTGTCCCCGTGTCCCACTGTCCCTCTCAAACTCTCCTCAAGGTGCTGACTGTCTGTCCTGGTGCCCCTCTCACACTCTACTCAAGGTGCTGACTGTCTGCCCCGGTGTCCCACTCACACTCTCCTCAAGGTGCTGACTGTCTGTCCCCGTGTCCCAGTGTCCCTCTCACACTATCCTCAAGGTGCTGACTGTCTGTCCCAGTGTCCCTCTCAAACTCTCCTCAAGGTGCTGACTGTCTGTCCCCGTGTCCCAGTGTCCCTCTCACACTCTGCTCAAGGGGCTGACTGTCTGTCCCGGTGTCCCAGTGTCCCCTCTCACACTCTCCTCAAGGTGCTGACTGTCTGTCCTGGTGTCACTCTCACACTCTACTCAAGGTGCTGACTGTCTGTCCCGGTGTCCCAGTGTCCCTCTCACACTCTCCTCAAGGTGCTGACTGTCTGTCCCAGTGTCCCAGTGTCCCTCTCAAACTCTCCTCAAGGTGCTGACTGTCTGTCCCAGTGTCCCAGTGTCCCCATCTCACATTCTCCTCAAGGTGCTGACTGTCTGTCCCGGTGTCCCAGTGTCCCCCTCGCACACTCTCCTCAAGATGCTGACTGTCTGTCCCAGTGTCCCTCTCACACTCTCCTCAAGGTGCTGACTGTCTGTCCCGATGTCCCAGTGTCCCCCATCTCACACTCTCCTCAAGGTGCTGACTGTCTGTCCCGGTGTCCCAGTGTCCCCCTCCCACACTCTCCTCAAGGTGCTGACTGTCTGTCCCGGTGTCCCAGTGTCCCCCTCTCACACTCTTCTCAAGGTGCTGACTGTCTGTCCCGATGTCCCGTGCCCCCCTCTCACCCTCTCCTCAAGGTGCTGACTGTCTGTCCCGGTGTCCCAGTGTCCCCCTCGCACACTCTCCTCAAGGTGCTGACTGTCTGTCCCGGTGTCCCAGTGTCCCCTCTCACACTCTCCTCAAGGTGCTGTCTGTCTGTCCCAGTGTCCCAGTGTCCCTCTCACACTCTCCTCAAGGTGCTGACTGTCTGTCCCGATGTCCCGTGCCCCCCTCTCACCCTCTCCTCAAGGTGCTGACTGTCTGTCCCGGTGTCCCAGTGTCCCCCTCGCACACTCTCCTCACGGTGCTGAAAATCTGTCCCGGTGTCCCTGTGTCCCTCTCACACTCTCCTCAAGGTGCTGACTGTATGTCCCAGTGTCCCAGTGTCCCTCTCACACTCTCCTCAAGGTGCTGACTGTCTGTCCCAGTGTCCCAGTGTCCCTCTCACACTCTCCTCAAGGTGCTGACTGGCTGTCCCAGTGTCCCTCTCACACTCTCCTCAAGGTGCTGACTGTCTGTCCCGGTGTCCCATTGTCCCCCTCGCACACTCTCCTCAAGGTGCTGACTGTATGTCCCAGTGTCCCTCTCACACTCTCCTCAAGGTGCTGACTGTCTGTCCCAGAGTCCCTCTCACACTTTCCTCAAGGTGCTGACTGTCTGTCCCAGTGTCCCCCTCTCACACTCTCCTCAAGGTGCTGACTGTCTGTCCCGGTGTCCCAGTGTCCCTCTCACACTCTCCTCAAGGTGCTGACTGTCTATCCCAGTGTCCCCCTCGCACACTCTCCTCAAGGTGCTGACTGTCTGTCCCAGTGTCCCTCTCACACTCTCCTCAAGGTGCTGACTGTCTGTCCCGGTGTCCCAGTGTCCCCCTCGCACACTGTCCTCAAGGTGCTGACTGTCTGTCCCAGTGTCCCCCTCTCACAATCTCCTCAAGGTGCTGACTGACTGTCCCAGTGTCCCTCTCACACTCTCCTCAAGGTGCTGACTGTCTGTCCCAGTGTCCCAGTGTCCCTCTCACACTCTCCTCAAGGTGCTGACTGTCTGTCCCAGTGTCCCAGTGTCCCTCTCACACTCTCCTCAAGGTGCTGACTGTCTGTCCCAGTGTCCCAGTGTCCCTCTCACAGTCTCCTCAAGGTGCTGACTGTCTGTCCCAGTGTCCCACTCACACTCTCCTCAAGGTACTGACTGTCTGTCCCGGTGTCCCAGTGTCCCCCTCGCACACTCTCCTCAAGGTGCTGACTGTCTGTCCCAGTGTCCCTCTCACACTTTCCTCAAGGTGCTGACTGTCTGTCCCAGTGTCCCCCTCTCACACTCTCCTCAAGGTGCTGACTGTCTGTCCCGGTGTCCCAGTGTCCCTCTCACACTCTCCTCAAGGTGCTGACTGTCTGTCCCAGTGTCCCCCTCGCACACTCTCCTCAAGGTGCTGACTGTCTGTCCCAGTGTCCCCCTCTCACAATCTCCTCAAGGTGCTGACTGTCTGTCCCAGTGTCCCTCTCACACTCTCCTCAAGGCGCTGACTGTCTGTCCCAGTGTCCCTCTCACACTCTCCCCAAAGTGCTGACTGTCTGTCCCAGTGTCCCAGTGTCCCTCTCACACTCTCCTCAAGGTGCTGACTGTCTGTCCCAGTGTCCCAGTGTCCCTCTCACACTCTCCTCAAGGTGCTGACTGTCTGTCCCGGTGTCCCAGTGTCCCTCTCACACTCTCCTCAAGGTGCTGACTGTCTGGCCCGGTGTCCCACTGTCCCCCTCACATTCTCTTCAAGGTGCTGACTGTCTGTCCCGGTGTCCCAGTGTCCCTCGCACACTCTCCTCAAGGTGCTGACTGTCTGTCCCAGTGTCCCTCTCACACTCTCCTCAAGGTGCTGACTGTCTGTCCCGGTGTCCCAGTGTCCCTCTCACACTCTCCTCAAGGTGCTGACTGTCCCGGTGTCCCAGTGTCCCCCTCTCACACCCTCCTCAAGGTGCTGACTGTCTGTCCCAGTGTCCCAGTGTCCCCCCTCTCACACTCCCTTAAGGTGGTGACTGTCTGTCCCAGTGTCCCAGTGTCCCTCTCACACTCTCCTCAAGGTGCTGACTGTCTGTCCCGGTGTGCCAGTGTCCCTCTCACACTCTCCTCAAGGTGCTGACTGTCTGTCCTGGTGCCCCTCTCACACTCTACGCAAGGTGCTGACTGTCTGCCCCGGTGTCCCACTCACACTCTCCTCAAGGTGCTGACTGTCCCGGTGTCCCAGTGTCCCCCTCTCACACTCTCCTCAAGGTGCTGACTGTCTGTCCCAGTGTCCCAGTGTCCCTCTCACAATCTCCTCAAGGTGCTGACTGTCTGTCCCCGTGTCCGAGTGTCCCTCTCACACTATCCTCAAGGTGCTGACTGTCTGTCCCAGTGTCCCTCTCACACTCACCTCAAGGGGCTGACTGTCTGTCCCGGTGTCCCAGTGTCCCCTCTCACACTGTCCTCAAGGTGCTGACTGTCTGTCCTGGTGTCACTCTCACACTCTACTCAAGGTGCTGACTGTCTGTCCCGGTGTCCCAGTGTCCCTCTCACACTCTCCTCAAGGTGCTGACTGTCTGTCCCAGTGTCCCAGTGTCTCCATCTCACATTCTCCTCAAGGTGCTGACTGTCTGTCCCGGTGTCCCAGTGTCCCCCTCGCACACTCTCCTCAAGGTGCTGACTGTCTGTCCCAGTGTCCCTCTCACACTCTCCTCAAGGTGCTGACTGTCTGTCCCGATGTCCCAGTGTCCCCCATCTCACACTCTCCTCAAGGTGCTGACTGTCTGTCCCGGTGTCCCAGTGTCCCCCTCCCACACTCTCCTCAAGGTGCTGACTGTCTGTCCCGGTGTCCCAGTGTCCCCCTCTCACACTCTTCTCAAGGTGCTGACTGTCTGTCCCGATGTCCCGTGCCCCCCTCTCACCCTCTCCTCAAGGTGCTGACTGTCTGTCCCGGTGTCCCAGTGTCCCCCTCGCACACTCTCCTCAAGGTGCAGACTGTCTGTCCCGGTGTCCCAGTGTCCCCTCTCACACTCTCCTCAAGGTGCTGACTGTCTGTCCCAGTGTCCCTGTCACACTCTCCTCAAGGTGCTGACTGTCTGTCCCAGTGTCCCAGTGTCCCCCTCGCACACTCTCCTCAAGGTGCTGACTGTCTGTCCCGGTGTTCCTGTGTCCCTCTCACACTCTCCTCAAGGTGCTGACTGTCTGTCCCAGTGTCCCAGTGTCCCTCTCACACTCTCCTCAAGGTGCTGACTGTCTGTCCCAGTGTCCCAGTGTCCCTCTCACACTCTCCTCAAGGTGCTGACTGGCTGTCCCAGTGTCCCTCTCACACTCTCCTCAAGGTGCTGACTGTCTGTCCCGGTGTCCCAGTGTCCCCCTCGCACACTCTCCTCAAGGTGCTGACTGTATGTCCCAGTGTCCCTCTCACACTCCTCAAGGTGCTGACTGTCTGTCCCAGAGTCCCTCTCACACTTTCCTCAAGGTGCTGACTGTCTGCCCCGGTGTCCCACTCACACTCTCCTCAAGGTGCTGACTGTCTGTCCCGGTGTCCCAGTGTCCCCCTCTCACACTCTCCTCAAGGTGCTGACTGTCTGTCCCTGTGTCCCAGTGTCCCCCTCTCACACCCTCCTCAAGGTGCTGACTGTCTGTCCCAGTGTCCCAGTGTCCCTCTCACACTCTACTCAAGGTGCTGACTGTCTGTCCCGGTGTCCCAGTGTCCCCCTCTCACACTCTCCTCAAGGTGCTGACTGTCTGTCCCAGTGTCCCTCTCACACTCTCCTCAAGGTGCTGACTGTCTGTCCCGGTGTCCCAGTGTCCCTCTCACACTATCCTCAAGGTGCTGACTGTCTGTCCCAGTGTCCCTCTCACACTCTCCTCAAGGTGCTGACTGTCTGTCCCCGTGTCCCAGTGTCCCTCTCACACTATCCTCAAGGTGCTGACTGTCTGTCCCGGTGTCCCAGTGTCCCCTCTCACACTCTCCTCAAGTTGCTGACTGTCTGTCCTGGTGTCCCTCTCACACTCTACTCAAGGTGCTGACTGTCTGTACCGGTGTCCCACTCACACTCTCCTCAAGGTGCTGACTGTCTGTCCCCGTGTCCCAGTGTCCCTCTCACACTCTCCTCAAGGTGCTGACTGTCTGTCCCAGTGTCCCCCTCACACTCTCCTCAAGGTGCTGACTGTCTGTCCCAGTGTCCCAGTGTCCCCATCTCACATTCTCCTCAAGGTGCTGACTGTCTGTCCCGGTGTCCCAGTGTCCCTCTCACACTCTCCTCAAGGTGCTGACTGTCTGTCCCAGTGTCCCTCTCACACTCTCCTCAAGGTGCTGACTGTCTGTCCCAGTGTCCCTCTCACACTCTCCTCAAGGTGCTGACTGTCTGTCCCGATGTCCCAGTGTCCCCCATCTCACACTCTCCTCAAGGTGCTGACTGTCTGTCCCGATGTCCCAGTGTCCCTCTCACACTCTCCTCAAGGTGCTGACTGTCTGTCCCAGTGTCCCAGTGTCCCCCATCTCACACTCTCCTCAAGGTGCTGTCTGTCCCGGTGTCCCAGTGTCCCTCTCACATTCTCCTCAAGGTGCTGACTGTCTGTCCCGGTGTCCCAGTGTCCCCTCTCACACTCTCCTCAAGGTGCTGACTGTCTGTCTCAGTGTCCCTCTCACACTCTCCTCAAGGTTCTGACTGTCTGTCCCGATGACCCAGTGTCCCCCTCGCACACTCTCCTCAAGGTGCTGACGGTCTGTCTGTCCCAGTGTCCCAGCGTCCCTTTCACACTCTCCTCAAGGTTCTGACTGTCTGTCCCAGTCTCCCAGTGTCCCTCTCACACTCTCCTCAAGGTGCTGACTGTCTGTCCCGGTGTCCCAGTGTCCCCCTCCCACACTCTCCTCAAGGTGCTGACTGTCTGTCCCGGTGTCCCAGTGTCCCCCTCTCACACTCTTCTCAAGGTGCTGACTGTCTGTCCCGATGTCCCGTGCCCCCCTCTCACCCTCTCCTCAAGGTGCTGACTGTCTGTCCCGGTGTCCCAGTTTCCCCCTCGCACACTCTCCTCAAGGTGCTGACTGTCTGTCCCGGTGTCCCAGTGTCCCCTCTCACACTCTCCTCAAGGTGCTGACTGTCTGTCCCAGTGTCCCAGTGTCCCTCTCACACTCTCCTCAAGGTGCTGACTGTCTGTCCCGATGTCCCGTGCCCCCCTCCCACCCTCTCCTCAAGGTGCTGACTGTCTGTCCCGGTGTCCCAGTGTCCCCCTCGCACACTCTCCTCAAGGTGCTGACTGTCTGTCCCGGTGTCCCTGTGTCCCTCTCACACTCTCCTCAAGGTGCTGACTGTCTCTCCCAGTGTCCCTCTCACACTCTCCTCAAGGTGCTGACTGTCTGTCCCAGTGTCCCAGTGTCCCTCTCACACTCTCCTCAAGGTGCTGACTGGCTGTCCCAGTGTCCCTCTCACACTCTCCTCAAGGTGCTGACTGTCTGTCCCGGTGTCCCAGTGTCCCCCTCGCACACTCTCCTCAAGGTGCTGACTGTATGTCCCAGTGTCCCTCTCACACTCTCCTCAAGGTGCTGACTGTCTGTCCCAGAGTCCCTCTCACACTTTCCTCAAGGTGCTGACTGTCTGTCCCAGTGTCCCCCTCTCACACTCTCCTCAAGGTGCTGACTGTCTGTCCCGGTGTCCCAGTGTCCCTCTCACACTCTCCTCAAGGTGCTGACTGTCTATCCCAGTGTCCCCCTCGCACACTCTCCTCAAGGTGCTGACTGTCTGTCCCAGTGTCCCTCTCACACTCCCCTCAAGGTGCTGACTGTCTGTCCCAGTGTCCCAGTGTCCCCATCTCACACTCTCCTCAAGGTGCTGACAGTCTGTCCCAGTGTCCCAGTGTCCCTCTCACATTCTCCTCAAGGTGCTGACTGTCTGTCCCAGTGTCCCAGTGTCCCTCTCACAGTCTCCTCAAGGTGCTAACTGTCTGTCCCAGTGTCCCACTCACACTCTCCTCAAGGTACTGACTGTCTGTCCCGGTGTCCCAGTGTCCCCCTCGCACACTCTCCTCAAGGTGCTGACTGTCTGTCCCAGTGTCCCTCTCACACTTTCCTCAAGGTGCTGACTGTCTGTCCCAGTGTCGCCCTCTCACACTCTCCTCAAGGTGCTGACTGTCTGTCCCGGTGTCCCAGTGTCCCTCTCACACTCTCCTCAAGGTGCTGACTGTCTGTCCCAGTGTCCCCCTCGCACACTCTCCTCAAGGTGCTGACTGTCTGTCCCAGTGTCCCCCTCTCACAATCTCCTCAAGGTGCTGACTGTCTGTCCCAGTGTCCCTCTCACACTCCCCTCAAGGTGCTGACTGTCTGTCCCAGTGTCCCAGTGTCCCCATCTCACACTCTCCTCAAGGTGCTGACAGTCTGTCCCAGTGTCCCAGTGTCCCTCTCACATTCTCCTCAAGGTGCTGACTGTCTGTCCCAGTGTCCCAGTGTCCCTCTCACAGTCTCCTCAAGGTGCTAACTGTCTGTCCCAGTGTCCCACTCACACTCTCCTCAAGGTACTGACTGTCTGTCCCGGTGTCCCAGTGTCCCCCTCGCACACTCTCCTCAAGGTGCTGACTGTCTGTCCCAGTGTCCCTCTCACACTTTCCTCAAGGTGCTGACTGTCTGTCCCAGTGTCGCCCTCTCACACTCTCCTCAAGGTGCTGACTGTCTGTCCCGGTGTCCCAGTGTCCCTCTCACACTCTCCTCAAGGTGCTGACTGTCTGTCCCAGTGTCCCCCTCGCACACTCTCCTCAAGGTGCTGACTGTCTGTCCCAGTGTCCCCCTCTCACAATCTCCTCAAGGTGCTGACTGTCTGTCCCAGTGTCCCTCTCACACTCTCCTCAAGGTGCTGACTGTCTGTCCCGATGACCCAGTGTCCCCCTCGCACACGCTCCTCAAGGTGCTGACGGTCTGTCTGTCCCAGTGTCCCAGCGTCCCTTTCACACTCTCCTCAAGGTTCTGACTGTCTGTCCCAGTCTCCCAGTGTCCCTCTCACACTCTCCTCAAGGTGCTGACTGTCTGTCCCGGTGTCCCAGTGTCCCCCTCCCACACTCTCCTCAAGGTGCTGACTGTCTGTCCCGGTGTCCCAGTGTCCCCCTCTCACACTCTTCTCAAGGTGCTGACTGTCTGTCCCGATGTCCCGTGCCCCCTCTCATCCTCTCCTCAAGGTGCTGACTGTCTGTCCCGGTGTCCCAGTGTCCCCCTCGCACACTCTCCTCAAGGTGCTGACTGTCTGTCCCGGTGTCCCAGTGTCCCCTCTCACAGTCTCCTCAAGGTGCTGACTGTCTGTCCCAGTGTCCCAGTGTCCCTTTCACACTCTCCTCAAGATGCTGACTGTCTGTCCCGATGTCCCGTGCCCCCCTCTCACCCTCTCCTCAAGGTGCTGACTGTCTGTCCCGGTGTCCCAGTGTCCCCCTCGCACACTCTCCTCAAGGTGCTGACTGTCTGTCCCGGTGTCCCTGTGTCCCTCTCACACTCTCCTCAAGGTGCTGACTGTCTGTCCCAGTGTCCCAGTGTCCCTCTCACACTCTCCTCAAGGTGCTGACTGTCTGTCCCAGTGTCCCAGTGTCCCTCTCACACTCTCCTCAAGGTGCTGACTGTCTGTCCCGGTGTCCCAGTGTCCCCCTCGCACACTCTCCTCAATGTGCTGACTGTATGTCCCAGTGTCCCTCTCACACTCTCCTCAAGGTGCTGACTGTCTGTCCCAGAGTCCCTCTCACACTTTCCTCAAGGTGCTGACTGTCTGTCCCAGTGTCCCAGTGTCCCTCTCACACTCTCCTCAAGGTGCTGACTGTCTGTCCCGGTGTCCCAGTGTCCCTCTCACACTCTCCTCAAGGTGCTGACTGTCTGTCCCAGTGTCCCCCTCGCACACTCTCCTCAAGGTGCTGACTGTCTGTCCCAGTGTCCCTCTCACACTCTCCTCAAGGTGCTGACTGTCTGTCCCGGTATCCCAGTGTCCCCCTCGCACACTGTCCTTAAGGTGCTGACTGTCTGTCCCAGTGTCCCCCTCTCACAATCTCCTCAAGGTGCTGACTGACTGTCCCAGTGTCCCTCTCACACTCTCCTCAAGGTGCTGACTGTCTGTCCCAGTGTCCCAGTGTCCCTCTCACACTCTCCTCAAGGTGCTGACTGTCTGTCCCAGTGTCCCAGTGTCCCTCTCACACTCTCCTCAAGGTGCTGACTGTCTGTCCCAGTGTCCCAGTGTCCCTCTCACAGTCTCCTCAAGGTGCTGACTGTCTGTCCCAGTGTCCCACTTCCACTCTCCTCAAGGTACTGACTGTCTGTCCCGGTGTCCCAGTGTCCCCCTCGCACACTCTCCTCAAGGTGCTGAATGTCTGTCCCAGTGTCCCTCTCACACTTTCCTCAAGGTGCTGACTGTCTGTCCCAGTGTCCCCCTCTCACACTCTCCTCAAGGTGCTGACTGTCTGTCCCGGTGTCCCAGTGTCCCTCTCACACTCTCCTCAAGGTGCTGACTGTCTGTCCCAGTGTCCCCCTCGCACACTCTCCTCAAGGTGCTGACTGTCTGTCCCAGTGTCCCCCTCTCACAATCTCCTCAAGGTGCTGACTGTCTGTCCCAGTGTCCCTCTCACACTCTCCTCAAGGTGCTGACTGTCTGTCCCAGTGTCCCTCTCACACTCTCCCCAAAGTGCTGACTTTCTGTCCCAGTGTCCCAGTGTCCCTCTCACACTCTCCTCAAGGTGCTGACTGTCTGTCCCAGTGTCCCAGTGTCCCTCTCACACTCTCCTCAAGGTGCTGACTGTCTGTCCCGGTGTCCCAGTGTCCCTCTCACACTCTCCTCAAGGTGCTGACTGTCTGGCCCGGTGTCCCACTGTCCACCTCACACTCTCTTCAAGGTGCTGACTGTCTGTCCCGGTGTCCCAGTGTCCCTCGCACACTCTCCTCAAGGTGCTGACTGTCTGTCCCAGTGTCCCTCTCACACTCTCCTCAAGGTGCTGACTGTCTGTCCCGGTGTCCCAGTGTCCCTCTCACACTCTCCTCAAGGTGCTGACTGTCCCGGTGTCCCAGTGTCCCCCTCTCACACCCTCCTCAAGGTGCTGACTGTCTGTCCCAGTGTCCCAGTGTCCCCCCTCTCACACTCCCTTAAGGTGGTGACTGTCTGTCCCAGTGTCCCAGTGTCCCTCTCACACTCTCCTCAAGGTGCTGACTGTCTGTCCCGGTGTGCCAGTGTCCCTCTCACACTCTCCTCAAGGTGCTGACTGTCTGTCCCAGTGTCCCAATGTCCCCCTCTCACACTCTCCTCAAGGTGCTGACTGTCTGTCCCAGTGTCCCTCTCACACTCTCCTCAAGGTGCTGACTGTCTGTCCCCGTGTCCCACTGTCCCTCTCAAACTCTCCTCAAGGTGCTGACTGTCTGTCCTGGTGCCCCTCTCCCACTCTACTCAAGGTGCTGACTGTCTGCCCCGGTGTCCCACTCACACTCTCCTCAAGGTGCTGACTGTCTGTCCCGGTGTCCCAGTGTCCCCCTCTCACACTCTCCTCAAGGTGCTGACTGTCTGTCCCTGTGTCCCAGTGTCCCCCTCTCACACCCTCCTCAAGGTGCTGACTGTCTGTCCCAGTGTCCCAGTGTCCCTCTCACACTCTACTCAAGGTGCTGACTGTCTGTCCCGGTGTCCCAGTGTCCCCCTCTCACACTCTCCTCAAGGTGCTGACTGTCTGTCCCAGTGTCCCTCTCACACTCTCCTCAAGGTGCTGACTGTCTGTCCCGGTGTCCCAGTGTCCCTCTCACACTATCCTCAAGGTGCTGACTGTCTGTCCCAGTGTCCCTCTCACACTCTCCTCAAGGTGCTGACTGTCTGTCCCCGTGTCCCAGTGTCCCTCTCACACTCTCCTCAAGGTGCTGACTGTCTGTTCCCGTGTCCCAGTGTCCCTCTCACACTCTCCTCAAGGGGCTGACTGTCTGTCCCGGTGTCCCAGTGTCCCCTCTCACACTCTCCTCAAGGTGCTGACTGTCTGTCCTGTTGTCCCTCTCACACTCTACTCAAGGTGCTGACTGTCTGTACCGGTGTCCCACTCACACTCTCCTCAAGGTGCTGACTGTCTGTCCCGGTGTCCCAGTGTCCCTCTCACACTCTCCTCAAGGTGCTGACTATCTGTCCCAGTGTCCCTCTCACACTCTCCTCAAGGTGCTGACTGTCTGTCCCAGTGTCCCAGTGTCCCCATCTCACATTCTCCTCAAGGTGCTGACTGTCTGTCCCGGTGTCCCAGTGTCCCTCTCACACTCTCCTCAAGGTGCTGACTGTCTGTCCCAGTGTCCCTCTCACACTCTCCTCAAGGTGCTGACTGTCTGTCCCAGTGTCCCTCTCACACTCTCCTCAAGGTGCTGACTGTCTGTCCCGATGTCCCAGTGTCCCCCATCTCACACTCTCCTCAAGGTGCTGACTGTCTGTCCCGATGTCCCAGTGTCCCTCTCACACTCTCCTCAAGGTGCTGACTGTCTGTCCCAGTGTCCCAGTGTCCCCCATCTCACACTCTCCTCAAGGTGCTGTCTGTCCCGGTGTCCCAGTGTCCCTCTCACATTCTCCTCAAGGTGCTGACTGTCTGTCCCGGTGTCCCAGTGTCCCCTCTCACACTCTCCTCAAGGTGCTGACTGTCTGTCTCAGTGTCCCTCTCACACTCTCCTCAAGGTGCTGACTGTCTGTCCCGATGACCCAGTGTCCCCCTCGCACACTCTCCTCAAGGTGCTGACGGTCTGTCTGTCCCAGTGTCCCAGCGTCCCTTTCACACTCTCCTCAAGGTTCTGACTGTCTGTCCCAGTCTCCCAGTGTCCCTCTCACACTCTCCTCAAGGTGCTGACTGTCTGTCCCGGTGTCCCAGTGTCCCCCTCCCACACTCTCCTCAAGGTGCTGACTGTCTGTCCCGGTGTCCCAGTGTCCCCCTCTCACACTCTTCTCAAGGTGCTGACTGTCTGTCCCGATGTCCCGTGCCCCCCTCTCACCCTCTCCTCAAGGTGCTGACTGTCTGTCCCGGTGTCCCAGTGTCCCCCTCGCACACTCTCCTCAAGGTGCTGACTGTCTGTCCCGGTGTCCCAGTGTCCCCTCTCACACTCTCCTCAAGGTGCTGACTGTCTGTCCCAGTGTCCCAGTGTCCCTCTCACACTCTCCTCAAGGTGCTGACTGTCTGTCCCGATGTCCCGTGCCCCCCTCTCACCCTCTCCTCAAGGTGCTGACTGTCTGTCCCGGTGTCCCAGTGTCCCCCTCGCACACTCTCCTCAAGGTGCTGACTGTCTGTCCCGGTGTCCCTGTGTCCCTCTCACACTCTCCTCAAGGTGCTGACTGTCTGTCCCAGTGTCCCTCTCACACTCTCCTCAAGGTGCTGACTGTCTGTCCCAGTGTCCCAGTGTCCCTCTCACACTCTCCTCAAGGTGCTGACTGGCTGTCCCAGTGTCCCTCTCACACTCTCCTCAAGGTGCTGACTGTCTGTCCCGGTGTCCCAGTGTCCCCCTCGCACACTCTCCTCAAGGTGCTGACTGTATGTCCCAGTGTCCCTCTCACACTCTCCTCAAGGTGCTGACTGTCTGTCCCAGAGTCCCTCTCACACTTTCCTCAAGGTGCTGACTGTCTGTCCCAGTGTCCCCCTCTCACACTCTCCTCAAGGTGCTGACTGTCTGTCCCGGTGTCCCAGTGTCCCTCTCACACTCTCCTCAAGGTGCTGACTGTCTGTCCCAGTGTCCCCCTCGCACACTCTCCTCAAGGTGCTGACTGTCTGTCCCAGTGTCCCTCTCACACTCTCCTCAAGGTGCTGACTGTCTGTCCCGGTGTCCCAGTGTCCCCCTCGCACACTGTCCTCAAGGTGCTGACTTTCTGTCCCAGTGTCCCCCTCTCACCATCTCCTCAAGGTGCTGACTGACTGTCCCAGTGTCCCCCTCTCACACCCTCCTCAAGGTGCTGACTGTCTGTCCCAGTGTCCCAGTGTCCCTCTCACACTCTCCTCAAGGTGCTGACTGTCTGTCCCAGTGTCCCAGTGTCCCTCTCACACTCTCCTCAAGGTGCTGACTGTCTGTCCCAGTGTCCCAGTGTCCCACTCACAGTCTCCTCAAGGTGCTAACTGTCTGTCCCAGTGTCCCACTCACACTCTCCTCAAGGTACTGACTGTCTGTCCCGGTGTCCCAGTGTCCAACTCGCACACTCTCCTCAAGGTGCTGACTGTCTGTCCCAGTGTCCCTCTCACACTTTCCTCAAGGTGCTGACTGTCTGTCCCAGTGTCCCCCTCTCACACTCTCCTCAAGGTGCTGACTGTCTGTCCCGGTGTCCCAGTGTCCCTCTCACACTCTCCTCAAGGTCCTGACTGTCTGTCCCAGTGTCCCCCTCGCACACTCTCCTCAAGGTGCTGACTGTCTGTCCCAGTGTCCCCCTCTCACAATCTCCTCAAGGTGCTGACTGTCTGTCCCAGTGTCCCTCTCACACTCTCCTCAATGTGCTGACTGTCTGTCCCAGTGTCCCTCTCACACTCTCCCCAAAGTGCTGACGGTCTGTCCCAGTGTCCCAGTGTCCCTCTCACACTCTCCTCAAGGTGCTGACTGTCTGTCCCAGTGTCCCAGTGTCCCTCTCACACTCTCCTCAAGGTGCTGACTGTCTGTCCCGGTGTCCCAGTGTCCCTCTCACACTCTCCTCAAGGTGCTGACTGTCTGGCCCGGTGTCCCACTGTCCCCTCACACTCTCTTCAAGGTGCTGACTGTCTGTCCCGGTGTCCCAGTGTCCCTCGCACACTCTCCTCAAGGTGCTGACTGTCTGTCCCAGTGTCCCTCTCACACTCTCCTCAAGGTGCTGACTGTCTGTCCCGGTGTCCCAGTGTCCCTCTCACACTCTCCTCAAGGTGCTGACTGTCCCGGTGTCCCAGTGTCCCCCTCTCACACCCTCCTCAAGGTGCTGACTGTCTGTCCCAGTGTCCCAGTGTCCCCCCTCTCACACTCCCTTAAGGTGGTGACTGTCTGTCCCAGTGTCCCAGTGTCCCTCTCACACTCTACTCAAGGTGCTGACTGTCTGTCCCGGTGTCCCAGTGTCCCTCTCACACTCTCCTCAAGGTGCTGACTGTCTGTCCCAGTGTCCCAGTGTCCCTCTCAAACTCTCCTCAAGGTGCTGACTGTCTGTCCCAGTGTCCCAGTGTCCCCATCTCACATTCTCCTCAAGGTGCTGACTGTCTGTCCCGGTGTCCCAGTGTCCCCCTCGCACACTCTCCTCAAGATGCTGACTGTCTGTCCCAGTGTCCCTCTCACACTCTCCTCAAGGTGCTGACTGTCTGTCCCGATGTCCCAGTGTCCCCCATCTCACACTCTCCTCAAGGTGCTGACTGTCTGTCCCGGTGTCCCAGTGTCCCCCTCCCACACTCTCCTCAAGGTGCTGACTGTCTGTCCCGGTGTCCCAGTGTCCCCCTCTCACACTCTTCTCAAGGTGCTGACTGTCTGTCCCGATGTCCCGTGCCCCCCTCTCACCCTCTCCTCAAGGTGCTGACTGTCTGTCCCGGTGTCCCAGTGTCCCCCTCGCACACTCTCCTCAAGGTGCTGACTGTCTGTCCCGGTGTCCCAGTGTCCCCTCTCACACTCTCCTCAAGGTGCTGTCTGTCTGTCCCAGTGTCCCAGTGTCCCTCTCACACTCTCCTCAAGGTGCTGACTGTCTGTCCCGATGTCCCGTGCCCCCCTCTCACCCTCTCCTCAAGGTGCTGACTGTCTGTCCCGGTGTCCCAGTGTCCCCCTCGCACACTCTCCTCACGGTGCTGAAAATCTGTCCCGGTGTCCCTGTGTCCCTCTCACACTCTCCTCAAGGTGCTGACTGTATGTCCCAGTGTCCCAGTGTCCCTCTCACACTCTCCTCAAGGTGCTGACTGTCTGTCCCAGTGTCCCAGTGTCCCTCTCACACTCTCCTCAAGGTGCTGACTGGCTGTCCCAGTGTCCCTCTCACACTCTCCTCAAGGTGCTGACTGTCTGTCCCGGTGTCCCATTGTCCCCCTCGCACACTCTCCTCAAGGTGCTGACTGTATGTCCCAGTGTCCCTCTCACACTCTCCTCAAGGTGCTGACTGTCTGTCCCAGAGTCCCTCTCACACTTTCCTCAAGGTGCTGACTGTCTGTCCCAGTGTCCCCCTCTCACACTCTCCTCAAGGTGCTGACTGTCTGTCCCGGTGTCCCAGTGTCCCTCTCACACTCTCCTCAAGGTGCTGACTGTCTATCCCAGTGTCCCCCTCGCACACTCTCCTCAAGGTGCTGACTGTCTGTCCCAGTGTCCCTCTCACACTCTCCTCAAGGTGCTGACTGTCTGTCCCGGTGTCCCAGTGTCCCCCTCGCACACTGTCCTCAAGGTGCTGACTGTCTGTCCCAGTGTCCCCCTCTCACAATCTCCTCAAGGTGCTGACTGACTGTCCCAGTGTCCCTCTCACACTCTCCTCAAGGTGCTGACTGTCTGTCCCAGTGTCCCAGTGTCCCTCTCACACTCTCCTCAAGGTGCTGACTGTCTGTCCCAGTGTCCCAGTGTCCCTCTCACACTCTCCTCAAGGTGCTGACTGTCTGTCCCAGTGTCCCAGTGTCCCTCTCACAGTCTCCTCAAGGTGCTGACTGTCTGTCCCAGTGTCCCACTCACACTCTCCTCAAGGTACTGACTGTCTGTCCCGGTGTCCCAGTGTCCCCCTCGCACACTCTCCTCAAGGTGCTGACTGTCTGTCCCAGTGTCCCTCTCACACTTTCCTCAAGGTGCTGACTGTCTGTCCCAGTGTCCCCCTCTCACACTCTCCTCAAGGTGCTGACTGTCTGTCCCGGTGTCCCAGTGTCCCTCTCACACTCTCCTCAAGGTGCTGACTGTCTGTCCCAGTGTCCCCCTCGCACACTCTCCTCAAGGTGCTGACTGTCTGTCCCAGTGTCCCCCTCTCACAATCTCCTCAAGGTGCTGACTGTCTGTCCCAGTGTCCCTCTCACACTCTCCTCAAGGCGCTGACTGTCTGTCCCAGTGTCCCTCTCACACTCTCCCCAAAGTGCTGACTGTCTGTCCCAGTGTCCCAGTGTCCCTCTCACACTCTCCTCAAGGTGCTGACTGTCTGTCCCAGTGTCCCAGTGTCCCTCTCACACTCTCCTCAAGGTGCTGACTGTCTGTCCCGGTGTCCCAGTGTCCCTCTCACACTCTCCTCAAGGTGCTGACTGTCTGGCCCGGTGTCCCACTGTCCCCATCACATTCTCTTCAAGGTGCTGACTGTCTGTCCCGGTGTCCCAGTGTCCCTCGCACACTCTCCTCAAGGTGCTGACTGTCTGTCCCAGTGTCCCTCTCACACTCTCCTCAAGGTGCTGACTGTCTGTCCCGGTGTCCCAGTGTCCCTCTCACACTCTCCTCAAGGTGCTGACTGTCCCGGTGTCCCAGTGTCCCCCTCTCACACCCTCCTCAAGGTGCTGACTGTCTGTCCCAGTGTCCCAGTGTCCCCCCTCTCACACTCCCTTAAGGTGGTGACTGTCTGTCCCAGTGTCCCAGTGTCCCTCTCACACTCTCCTCAAGGTGCTGACTGTCTGTCCCGGTGTGCCAGTGTCCCTCTCACACTCTCCTCAAGGTGCTGACTGTCTGTCCTGGTGCCCCTCTCACACTCTACTCAAGGTGCTGACTGTCTGCCCCGGTGTCCCACTCACACTCTCCTCAAGGTGCTGACTGTCTGTCCCGGTGTCCCAGTGTCCCCCTCTCACACTCTCCTCAAGGTGCTGACTGTCTGTCCCAGTGTCCCAGTGTCCCTCTCACAATCTCCTCAAGGTGCTGACTGTCTGTCCCCGTGTCCGAGTGTCCCTCTCACACTATCCTCAAGGTGCTGACTGTCTGTCCCAGTGTCCCTCTCACACTCTCCTCAAGGGGCTGACTGTCTGTCCCGGTGTCCCAGTGTCCCCTCTCACACTGTCCTCAAGGTGCTGACTGTCTGTCCTGGTGTCACTCTCACACTCTACTCAAGGTGCTGACTGTCTGTCCCGGTGTCCCAGTGTCCCTCTCACACTCTCCTCAAGGTGCTGACTGTCTGTCCCAGTGTCCCAGTGTCTCCATCTCACATTCTCCTCAAGGTGCTGACTGTCTGTCCCGGTGTCCCAGTGTCCCCCTCGCACACTCTACTCAAGGTGCTGACTGTCTGTCCCAGTGTCCCTCTCACACTCTCCTCAAGGTGCTGACTGTCTGTCCCGATGTCCCAGTGTCCCCCATCTCACACTCTCCTCAAGGTGCTGACTGTCTGTCCCGGTGTCCCAGTGTCCCCCTCCCACACTCTCCTCAAGGTGCTGACTGTCTGTCCCGGTGTCCCAGTGTCCCCCTCTCACACTCTTCTCAAGGTGCTGACTGTCTGTCCCGATGTCCCGTGCCCCCCTCTCACCCTCTCCTCAAGGTGCTGACTGTCTGTCCCGGTGTCCCAGTGTCCCCCTCGCACACTCTCCTCAAGGTGCAGACTGTCTGTCCCGGTGTCCCAGTGTCCCCTCTCACACTCTCCTCAAGGTGCTGACTGTCTGTCCCAGTGTCCCTGTCACACTCTCCTCAAGGTGCTGACTGTCTGTCCCGGTGTTCCTGTGTCCCTCTCACACTCTCCTCAAGGTGCTGACTGTCTGTCCCAGTGTCCCAGTGTCCCTCTCACACTCTCCTCAAGGTGCTGACTGTCTGTCCCAGTGTCCCAGTGTCCCTCTCACACTCTCCTCAAGGTGCTGACTGGCTGTCCCAGTGTCCCTCTCACACTCTCCTCAAGGTGCTGACTGTCTGTCCCGGTGTCCCAGTGTCCCCCTCGCACACTCTCCTCAAGGTGCTGACTGTATGTCCCAGTGTCCCTCTCACACTCCTCAAGGTGCTGACTGTCTGTCCCAGAGTCCCTCTCACACTTTCCTCAAGGTGCTGACTGTCTGCCCCGGTGTCCCACTCACACTCTCCTCAAGGTGCTGACTGTCTGTCCCGGTGTCCCAGTGTCCCCCTCTCACACTCTCCTCAAGGTGCTGACTGTCTGTCCCTGTGTCCCAGTGTCCCCCTCTCACACCCTCCTCAAGGTGCTGACTGTCTGTCCCAGTGTCCCAGTGTCCCTCTCACACTCTACTCAAGGTGCTGACTGTCTGTCCCGGTGTCCCAGTGTCCCCCTCTCACACTCTCCTCAAGGTGCTGACTGTCTGTCCCAGTGTCCCTCTCACACTCTCCTCAAGGTGCTGACTGTCTGTCCCGGTGTCCCAGTGTCCCTCTCACACTATCCTCAAGGTGCTGACTGTCTGTCCCAGTGTCCCTCTCACACTCTCCTCAAGGTGCTGACTGTCTGTCCCCGTGTCCCAGTGTCCCTCTCACACTATCCTCAAGGTGCTGACTGTCTGTCCCGGTGTCCCAGTGTCCCCTCTCACACTCTCCTCAAGTTGCTGACTGTCTGTCCTGGTGTCCCTCTCACACTCTACTCAAGGTGCTGACTGTCTGTACCGGTGTCCCACTCACACTCTCCTCAAGGTGCTGACTGTCTGTCCCCGTGTCCCAGTGTCCCTCTCACACTCTCCTCAAGGTGCTGACTGTCTGTCCCAGTGTCCCCCTCACACTCTCCTCAAGGTGCTGACTGTCTGTCCCAGTGTCCCAGTGTCCCCATCTCACATTCTCCTCAAGGTGCTGACTGTCTGTCCCGGTGTCCCAGTGTCCCTCTCACACTCTCCTCAAGGTGCTGACTGTCTGTCCCAGTGTCCCTCTCACACTCTCCTCAAGGTGCTGACTGTCTGTCCCAGTGTCCCTCTCACACTCTCCTCAAGGTGCTGACTGTCTGTCCCGATGTCCCAGTGTCCCCCATCTCACACTCTCCTCAAGGTGCTGACTGTCTGTCCCGATGTCCCAGTGTCCCTCTCACACTCTCCTCAAGGTGCTGACTGTCTGTCCCAGTGTCCCAGTGTCCCCCATCTCACACTCTCCTCAAGGTGCTGTCTGTCCCGGTGTCCCAGTGTCCCTCTCACATTCTCCTCAAGGTGCTGACTGTCTGTCCCGGTGTCCCAGTGTCCCCTCTCACACTCTCCTCAAGGTGCTGACTGTCTGTCTCAGTGTCCCTCTCACACTCTCCTCAAGGTTCTGACTGTCTGTCCCGATGACCCAGTGTCCCCCCTCGCACACTCTCCTCAAGGTGCTGACGGTCTGTCTGTCCCAGTGTCCCAGCGTCCCTTTCACACTCTCCTCAAGGTTCTGACTGTCTGTCCCAGTCTCCCAGTGTCCCTCTCACACTCTCCTCAAGGTGCTGACTGTCTGTCCCGATGTCCCAGTGTCCCCCTCCCACACTCTCCTCAAGGTGCTGACTGTCTGTCCCGGTGTCCCAGTGTCCCCCTCTCACACTCTTCTCAAGGTGCTGACTGTCTGTCCCGATGTCCCGTGCCCCCCTCTCACCCTCTCCTCAAGGTGCTGACTGTCTGTCCCGGTGTCCCAGTTTCCCCCTCGCACACTCTCCTCAAGGTGCTGACTGTCTGTCCCGGTGTCCCAGTGTCCCCTCTCACACTCTCCTCAAGGTGCTGACTGTCTGTCCCAGTGTCCCAGTGTCCCTCTCACACTCTCCTCAAGGTGCTGACTGTCTGTCCCGATGTCCCGTGCCCCCCTCCCACCCTCTCCTCAAGGTGCTGACTGTCTGTCCCGGTGTCCCAGTGTCCCCCTCGCACACTCTCCTCAAGGTGCTGACTGTCTGTCCCGGTGTCCCTGTGTCCCTCTCACACTCTCCTCAAGGTGCTGACTGTCTCTCCCAGTGTCCCTCTCACACTCTCCTCAAGGTGCTGACTGTCTGTCCCAGTGTCCCAGTGTCCCTCTCACACTCTCCTCAAGGTGCTGACTGGCTGTCCCAGTGTCCCTCTCACACTCTCCTCAAGGTGCTGACTGTCTGTCCCGGTGTCCCAGTGTCCCCCTCGCACACTCTCCTCAAGGTGCTGACTGTATGTCCCAGTGTCCCTCTCACACTCTCCTCAAGGTGCTGACTGTCTGTCCCAGAGTCCCTCTCACACTTTCCTCAAGGTGCTGACTGTCTGTCCCAGTGTCCCCCTCTCACACTCTCCTCAAGGTGCTGACTGTCTGTCCCGGTGTCCCAGTGTCCCTCTCACACTCTCCTCAAGGTGCTGACTGTCTATCCCAGTGTCCCCCTCGCACACTCTCCTCAAGGTGCTGACTGTCTGTCCCAGTGTCCCTCTCACACTCTCCTCAAGGTGCTGACTGTCTGTCCCAGTGTCCCAGTGTCCCCATCTCACATTCTCCTCAAGGTGCTGACTGTCTGTCCCGGTGTCCCAGTGTCCCTCTCACACTCTCCTCAAGGTGCTGACTGTCTGTCCCAGTGTCCCTCTCACACTCTCCTCAAGGTGCTGACTGTCTGTCCCAGTGTCCCTCTCACACTCTCCTCAAGGTGCTGATGTCTGTCCCGATGTCCCAGTGTCCCCCATCTCACACTCTCCTCAAGGTGCTGACTGTCTGTCCCGATGTCCCAGTGTCCCTCTCACACTCTCCTCAAGGTGCTGACTGTCTGTCCCAGTGTCCCACTGTCCCCCATCTCACACTCTCCTCAAGGTGCTGTCTGTCCCGGTGTCCCAGTGTCCCTCTCACATTCTCCTCAAGGTGCTGACTGTCTGTCCCGGTGTCCCAGTGTCCCCTCTCACACTCTCCTCAAGGTGCTGACTGTCTGTCTCAGTGTCCCTCTCACACTCTCCTCAAGGTGCTGACTGTCTGTCCCGATGACCCAGTGTCCCCCTCGCACACTCTCCTCAAGGTGCTGACGGTCTGTCTGTCCCAGTGTCCCAGCGTCCCTTTCACACTCTCCTCAAGGTTCTGACTGTCTGTCCCAGTCTCCCAGTGTCCCTCTCACACTCTCCTCAAGGTGCTGACTGTCTGTCCCGGTGTCCCAGTGTCCCCCTCCCACACTCTCCTCAAGGTGCTGACTGTCTGTCCCGGTGTCACAGTGTCCCCCTCTCACACTCTTCTCAAGGTGCTGACTGTCTGTCCCGATGTCCCGTGCCCCCCTCTCACCCTCTCCTCAAGGTGCTGACTGTCTGTCCCGGTGTCCCAGTGTCCCCCTCGCACACTCTCCTCAAGGTGCTGACTGTCTGTCCCGGTGTCCCAGTGTCCCCTCTCACACTCTCCTCAAGGTGCTGAATGTCTGTCCCAGTGTCCCAGTGTCCCTCTCACACTCTCCTCAAGGTGCTGACTGTCTGTCCCGATGTCCCGTGCCCCCCTCCCACCCTCTCCTCAAGGTGCTGACTGTCTGTCCCGGTGTCCCAGTGCCCCCCTCGCACACTCTCCTCAAGGTGCTGACTGTCTGTCCCGGTGTCCCTGTGTCCCTCTCACACTCTCCTCAAGGTGCTGACTGTCTGTCCCAGCGTCCCTCTCACACTCTCCTCAAGGTGCTGACTGTCTGTCCCAGTGTCCCAGTGTCCCTCTCACACTCTCCTCAAGGTGCTGACTGGCTGTCCCAGTGTCCCTCTCACACTCTCCTCAAGGTGCTGACTGTCTGTCCCGGTGTCCCAGTGTCCCCCTCGCACACTCTCCTCAAGGTGCTGACTGTATGTCCCAGTGTCCCTCTCACACTCTCCTCAAGGTGCTGACTGTCTGTCCCAGAGTCCCTCTCACACTTTCCTCAAGGTGCTGACTGTCTGTCCCAGTGTCCCCCTCTCACACTCTCCTCAAGGTGCTGACTGTCTGTCCCGGTGTCCCAGTGTCCCTCTCACACTCTCCTCAAGGTGCTGACTGTCTATCCCAGTGTCCCCCTCGCACACTCTCCTCAAGGTGCTGACTGTCTGTCCCAGTGTCCCTCTCACACTCTCCTCAAGGTGCTGACTGTCTGTCCCAGTGTCCCAGTGTCCCTCTCACACTCTCCTCAAGGTGCTGACTGTCTGTCCCAGTGTCCCAGTGTCCCTCTCACACTCTCCTCAAGGTGCTGACTGTCTGTCCCAGTGTCCCAGTGTCCCTCTCACAGTCTCCTCAAGGTGCTGACTGTCTGTCCCAGTGTCCCACTCACACTCTCCTCAAGGTACTCACTGTCTGTCCCGGTGTCCCAGTGTCCCCCTCGCACACTCTCCTCAAGGTGCTGACTGTCTGTCCCAGTGTCCCTCTCACACTTTCCTCAAGGTGCTGACTGTCTGTCCCAGTGTCCCCCTCTCACACTCTCCTCAAGGTGCTGACTGTCTGTCCCGGTGTCCCAGTGTCCCTCTCACACTCTCCTCAAGGTGCTGACTGTCTGTCCCAGTGTCCCCCTCGCACACTCTCCTCAAGGTGCTGACTGTCTGTCCCAGTGTCCCCCTCTCACAATCTCCTCAAGGTGCTGACTGTCTGTCCCAGTGTCCCTCTCACACTCTCCTCAAGCTGCTGACTGTCTGTCCCAGTGTCCCTCTCACACTCTCCCCAAAGTGCTGACTGTCTGTCCCAGTGTCCCAGTGTCCCTCTCACACTCTCCTCAAGGTGTTGACTGTCTGTCCCAGTGTCCCAGTGTCCCTCTCACACTCTCCTCAAGGTGCTGACTGTCTGTCCCGGTGTCCCAGTGTCCCTCTCACACTCTCCTCAAGGTGCTGACTGTCTGGCCCGGTGTCCCACTGTCCCCCTCACATTCTCTTCAAGGTGCTGACTGTCTGTCCCGGTGTCCCAGTGTCCCTCGCACACTCTCCTCAAGGTGCTGACTGTCTGTCCCAGTGTCCCTCTCACACTCTCCTCAAGGTGCTGACTGTCTGTCCCGGTGTCCCAGTGTCCCTCTCACACTCTCCTCAAGGTGCTGACTGTCCCGGTGTCCCAGTGTCCCCCTCTCACACCCTCCTCAAGGTGCTGACTGTCTGTCCCAGTGTCCCAGTGTCCCCCCTCTCACACTCCCTTCAGGTGGTGACTGTCTGTCCCAGTGTCCCAGTGTCCCTCTCACACTCTCCTCAAGGAGCTGACTGTCTGTCCCGGTGTGCCAGTGTCCCTCTCACACTCTCCTCAATGTGCTGACTGTCTGTCCCAGTGTCCCAATGTCCCCCTCTCACACCCTCCTCAAGGTGCTGACTGTCTGTCCCAGTGTCCCTCTCACACTCTCCTCAAGGTGCTGACTGTCTGTCCCCGTGTCCCACTGTCCCTCTCAAACTCTCCTCATGGTGCTGACTGTCTGTCCTGGTGCCCCTCTCACACTCTACTCAAGGTGCTGACTGTCTGCCCCGGTGTCCCACTCACACTCTCCTCAAGGTGCTGACTGTCTGTCCCGGTGTCCCAGTGTCCCCCTCTCACACTCTCCTCAAGGTGCTGACTGTCTGTCCCAGTGTCCCAGTGTCCCTCTCACAATCTCCTCAAGGTGCTGACTGTCTGTCCCCGTGTCCCAGTGTACCTCTCACACTATCCACAAGGTGCTGACTGTCTGTCCCAGTGTCCCTCTCACACTCTCCTCAAGGGGCTGACTGTCTGTCCCGGTGTCCCAGTGTCCCCTCTCACACTCTCCTCAAGGTGCTGACTGTCTGTCCTGGTGTCACTCTCACACTCTACTCAAGGTGCTGACTGTCTGTCCCGGTGTCCCAGTGTCCCTCTCACACTCTCCTCAAGGTGCTGACTGTCTGTCCCAGTGTCCCAGTGTCCCTCTCAAACTCTCCTCAAGGTGCTGACTGTCTGTCCCAGTGTCCCAGTGTCCCCATCTCACATTCTCCTCAAGGTGCTGACTGTCTGTCCCGGTGTCCCAGTGTCCCCCTCGCACACTCTCCTCAAGGTGCTGACTGTCTGTCCCAGTGTCCCTCTCACACTCTCCTCAAGGTGCTGACTGTCTGTCCCGATGTCCCAGTGTCCCCCATCTCACACTCTCCTCAAGGTGCTGACTGTCTGTCCCGGTGTCCCAGTGTCCCCCTCCCACACTCTCCTCAAGGTGCTGACTGTCTGTCCCGGTGTCCCAGTGTCCCCCTCTCACACTCTTCTCAAGGTGCTGACTGTCTGTCCCGATGTCCCGTGCCCCCCTCTCACCCTCTCCTCAAGGTGCTGACTGTCTGTCCCGGTGTCCCAGTGTCCCCCTCGCACACTCTCCTCAAGGTGCTGACTGTCTGTCCCGGTGTCCCAGTGTCCCCTCTCACACTCTCCTGAAGGTGCTGACTGTCTGTCCCAGTGTCCCTGTCACACTCTCCTCAAGGTGCTGACTGTCTGTCCCGGTGTTCCTGTGTCCCTCTCACACTATCCTCAAGGTGCTGACTGTCTGTCCCAGTGTCCCAGTGTCCCTCTCACACTCTCCTCAAGGTGCTGACTGTCTGTCCCAGTGTCCCAGTGTCCCTCTCACACTCTCCTCAAGGTGCTGACTGGCTGTCCCAGTGTCCCTCTCACACTCTCCTCAAGGTGCTGACTGTCTGTCCCGGTGTCCCAGTGTCCCCCTCGCACACTCTCCTCAAGGTGCTGACTGTATGTCCCAGTGTCCCTCTCACACTCCTCAAGGTGCTGACTGTCTGTCCCAGAGTCCCTCTCACACTTTCCTCAAGGTGCTGACTGTCTGTCCCAGTGTCCCCCTCTCACACTCTCCTCAAGGTGCTGACTGTCTGTCCCGGTGTCCCAGTGTCCCTCTCACACTCTCCTCAAGGTGCTGACTGTCTGTCCCAGTGTCCCCCTCGCACACTCTCCTCAAGGTGCTGACTGTCTGTCCCAGTGTCCCTCTCACACTCTCCTCAAGGTGCTGACTGTCTGTCCCGGTGTCGCAGTGTCCCCCTCGCACACTCTCCTCAAGGTGCTGACTGTCTGTCCCAGTGTCCCCCTCTCACAATCTCCTCAAGGTGCTGACTGACTATCCCAGTGTCCCTCTCACACTCTCCTCAAGGTGCTGACTGTCTGTCCCAGTGTCCCAGTGTCCCTCTCACACTCTCCTCAAGGTGCTGACTGTCTGTCCCAGTGTCCCAGTGTCCCTCTCACACTCTCCTCAAGGTGCTGACTGTCTGTCCCAGTGTCCCAGTGTCCCTCTCACA
This sequence comes from Mustelus asterias, assembly GCF_964213995.1. Taxonomy (NCBI): domain Eukaryota; kingdom Metazoa; phylum Chordata; class Chondrichthyes; order Carcharhiniformes; family Triakidae; genus Mustelus; species Mustelus asterias. The sequence continues at coordinate 71,566 of NW_027590098.1, read as the reverse complement.
GTCTCCTCAAGGTGCTGACTGTCTGTCCCAGTGTCCCTCTCACACTCTCCTCAAGGTGCTGACTGTCTGTCCCGGTGTCCCAGTGTCCCCCTCGCACACTCTCCTCAAGGTGCTGACTGTCTGTCCCAGTGTCCCTCTCACACTTTCCTCAAGGTGCTGACTGTCTGTCCCAGTGTCCCCCTCTCACACTCTCCTCAAGGTGCTGACTGTCTGTCCCGGTGTCCCAGTGTCCCTCTCACACTCTCCTCAAGGTGCTGACTGTCTGTCCCAGTGTCCCCCTCGCACACTCTCCTCAAGGTGCTGACTGTCTGTCCCAGTGTCCCCCTCTCACAATCTCCTCAAGGTGCTGACTGTCTGTCCCAGTGTCCCTCTCACACTCTCCTCAAGGTGCTGACTGTCTGTCCCAGTGTCCCTCTCACACTCTCCCCAAAGTGCTGACTGTCTGTCCCAGTGTCCCACTGTCCCTCTCACACTCTCTTCAAGGTGCTGACTGTCTGTCCCAGTGTCCCAGTGTCCCTCTCACACTCTCCTCAAGGTGCTGACTGTCTGTCCCGGTGTCCCAGTGTCCCTCTCACACTCTCCTCAAGGTGCTGACTGTCTGGCCCGGTGTCCCACTGTCCCCCTCACACTCTCTTCAAGGTGCTGACTGTCTGTCCCGGTGTCCCAGTGTCCCTCGCACACTCTCCTCAAGGTGCTGACTGTCTGTCCCAGTGTCCCTCTCACACTCTCCTCAAGGTGCTGACTGTCTGTCCCGGTGTCCCAGTGTCCCTCTCACACTCTCCTCAAGGTGCTGTCTGTCCCGGTGTCCCAGTGTCCCCCTCTCACACCCTCCTCAAGATGCTGAATGTCTGTCCCAGTGTCCCAGTGTCCCCCCTCTCACACTCCCTTAAGGTGGTGACTGTCTGTCCCAGTGTCCCAGTGTCCCTCTCACACTCTCCTCAAGGTGCTGACTGTCTGGCCCGGTGTCCCAGTGTCCCTCTCACACTCTCCTCAAGGTGCTGACTGTCTGTCCCAGTGTCCCAATGTCCCCCTCTCACACTCTCCTCAAGGTGCTGACTGTCTGTCCCAGTGTCCCTCTCACACTCTCCTCAAGGTGCTGACTGTCTGTCCCCGTGTCCCACTGTCCCTCTGAAACTCTCCTCAAGGTGCTGACTGTCTGTCCTGGTGCCCCACTCACACTCTACTCAAGGTGCTGACTGTCTGCCCCGGTGTCCCACTCACACTCTCCTCAAGGTGCTGACTGTCTGTCCCGGTGTCCCAGTGTCCCCCTCTCACACTCTTCTCAAGGTGCTGACTGTCTGTCCCGATGTCCCGTGCCCCTCTCTCCCCCTCTCCTCAAGGTGCTGACTGTCTGTCCCGGTGTCCCAGTGTCCCCCTCGCACACTCTCCTCAAGGTGCTGACTGTCTGTCCCGGTGTCCCAGTGTCCCCTCTCACACTCTCCTGAAGGTGCTGACTGTCTGTCCCAGTGTCCCTGTCACACTCTCCTCAAGGTGCTGACTGTCTGTCCCAGTGTCCCAGTGTCCCCCTCGCACACTCTCCTCAAGGTGCTGACTGTCTGTCCCGGTGTTCCTGTGTCCCTCTCACACTATCCTCAAGGTGCTGACTGTCTGTCCCAGTGTCCCAGTGTCCCTCTCACACTCTCCTCAAGGTGCTGACTGTCTGTCCCAGTGTCCCAGTGTCCCTCTCACACTCTCCTCAAGGTGCTGACTGGCTGTCCCAGTGTCCCTCTCACACTCTCCTCAAGGTGCTGACTGTCTGTCCCGGTGTCCCAGTGTCCCCCTCGCACACTCTCCTCAAGGTGCTGACTGTATGTCCCAGTGTCCCTCTCACACTCCTCAAGGTGCTGACTGTCTGTCCCAGAGTCCCTCTCACACTTTCCTCAAGGTGCTGACTGTCTGTCCCAGTGTCCCCCTCTCACACTCTCCTCAAGGTGCTGACTGTCTGTCCCGGTGTCCCAGTGTCCCTCTCACACTCTCCTCAAGGTGCTGACTGTCTGTCCCAGTGTCCCCCTCGCACACTCTCCTCAAGGTGCTGACTGTCTGTCCCAGTGTCCCTCTCACACTCTCCTCAAGGTGCTGACTGTCTGTCCCGGTGTCGCAGTGTCCCCCTCGCACACTCTCCTCAAGGTGCTGACTGTCTGTCCCAATGTCCCCCTCTCACAATCTCCTCAAGGTGCTGACTGACTATCCCAGTGTCCCTCTCACACTCTCCTCAAGGTGCTGACTGTCTGTCCCAGTGTCCCAGTGTCCCTCTCACACTCTCCTCAAGGTGCTGACTGTCTGTCCCAGTGTCCCAGTGTCCCTCTCACACTCTCCTCAAGGTGCTGACTGTCTGTCCCAGTGTCCCAGTGTCCCTCTCACAGTCTCCTCAAGGTGCTGACTGTCTGTCCCAGTGTCCCTCTCACACTCTCCTCAAGGTGCTGACTGTCTGTCCCGGTGTCCCAGTGTCCCCCTCGCACACTCTCCTCAAGGTGCTGACTGTCTGTCCCAGTGTCCCTCTCACACTTTCCTCAAGGTGCTGACTGTCTGTCCCAGTGTCCCCCTCTCACACTCTCCTCAAGGTGCTGACTGTCTGTCCCGGTGTCCCAGTGTCCCTCTCACACTCTCCTCAAGGTGCTGACTGTCTGTCCCAGTGTCCCCCTCGCACACTCTCCTCAAGGTGCTGACTGTCTGTCCCAGTGTCCCCCTCTCACAATCTCCTCAAGGTGCTGACTGTCTGTCCCAGTGTCCCTCTCACACTCTCCTCAAGGTGCTGACTGTCTGTCCCAGTGTCCCTCTCACACTCTCCCCAAAGTGCTGACTGTCTGTCCCAGTGTCCCAGTGTCCCTCTCACACTCTCTTCAAGGTGCTGACTGTCTGTCCCAGTGTCCCAGTGTCCCTCTCACACTCTCCTCAAGGTGCTGACTGTCTGTCCCGGTGTCCCACTGTCCCTCTCACACTCTCCTCAAGGTGCTGACTGTCTGGCCCGGTGTCCCACTGTCCCCCTCACACTCTCTTCAAGGTGCTGACTGTCTGTCCCGGTGTCCCAGTGTCCCTCGCACACTCTCCTCAAGGTGCTGACTGTCTGTCCCAGTGTCCCTCTCACACTCTCCTCAAGGTGCTGACTGTCTGTCCCGGTGTCCCAGTGTCCCTCTCACACTCTCCTCAAGGTGCTGTCTGTCCCGGTGTCCCAGTGTCCCCCTCTCACACCCTCCTCAAGATGCTGACTGTCTGTCCCAGTGTCCCAGTGTCCCCCCTCTCACACTCCCTTAAGGTGGTGACTGTCTGTCCCAGTGTCCCAGTGTCCCTCTCACACTCTCCTCAAGGTGCTGACTGTCTGGCCCGGTGTCCCAGTGTCCCTCTCACACTCTCCTCAAGGTGCTGACTGTCTGTCCCAGTGTCCCAATGTCCCCCTCTCACACTCTCCTCAAGGTGCTGACTGTCTGTCCCAGTGTCCCTCTCACACTCTCATCAAGGTGCTGACTGTCTGTCCCCGTGTCCCACTGTCCCTCTCAAACTCTCCTCAAGGTGCTGACTGTCTGTCCTGGTGCCCCACTCACACTCTACTCAAGGTGCTGACTGTCTGTCCCGGTGTCCCACTCACACTCTCCTCAAGGTGCTGACTGTCTGTCCCGGTGTCCCAGTGTCCCCCTCTCACACTCTCCTCAAGGTGCTGACTGTCTGTCCCAGTGTCCCAGTGTCCCTCTCACACTCTCCTCAAGGTGCTGACTGTCTGTCCCCGTGTCCCAGTGTCCCTCTCACATTATCCTCAAGGTGCTGACTGTCTGTCCCAGTGTCCCGCTCACACTCTCCTCAAGGTGCTGACTGTCTGTCCCCGTGTCCCAGTGTCCCTCTCACACTCTCCTCAAGGGGCTGACTGTCTGTCCCGGTGTCCCAGTGTCCCCTCTCACACTCTCCTCAAGGTGCTGACTGTCTGTCCTGGTGTCACTCTCACACTCTACTCAAGGTGCTGACTGTCTGTCCCGGTGTCCCAGTGTCCCTCTCACACTCTCCTCAAGGTGCTCACTGTCTGTCCCAGTGTCCCAGTGTCCCTCTCAAACTCTCCTCAAGGTGCTGACTGTCTGTCCCAGTGTCCCAGTGTCCCCATCTCACATTCCCCTCAAGGTGCTGACTGTCTGTCCCGGTGTCCCAGTGTCCCCCTCGCACACTCTCCTCAAGGTGCTGACTGTCTGTCCCAGTGTCCCTCTCACACTCTCCTCAAGGTGCTGACTGTCTGTCCCGATGTCCCAGTGTCCCCCATCTCACACTCTCCTCAAGGTGCTGACTGTCTGTCCCGATGTCCCAGTGTCACTCTCACACTCTCCTCAACGTGCTGACTGTCTGTCCCAGTGTCCCAGTGTCCCCCATCTCACACTCTCCTCAAGGTGCTGTCTGTCCCGGTGTCCCAGTGTCCCTCTCACACTCTCCTCAAGGTGCTGACTGTCCCGGTGTCCCAGTGTCCCCCTCTCACACCCTCCTCAAGATGCTGAATGTCTGTCCCAGTGTCCCAGTGTCCCCCCTCTCACACTCCCTTAAGGTGGTGACTGTCTGTCCCAGTGTCCCAGTGTCCCTCTCACACTCTCCTCAAGGTGCTGACTGTCTGGCCCGGTGTCCCAGTGTCCCTCTCACACTCTCCTCAAGGTGCTGACTGTCTGTCCCAGTGTCCCAATGTCCCCCTCTCACACTCTCCTCAAGGTGCTGACTGTCTGTCCCAGTGTCCCTCTCACACTCTCCTCAAGGTGCTGACTGTCTGTCCCCGTGTCCCACTGTCCCTCTCAAACTCTCCTCAAGGTGCTGACTGTCTGTCCTGGTGCCCCACTCACACTCTACTCAAGGTGCTGACTGTCTGCCCCGGTGTCCCACTCACACTCTCCTCAAGGTGCTGACTGTCTGTCCCGGTGTCCCAGTGTCCCCCTCCCACACTCTACTCAAGGTGCTGACTGTCTGTCCCGGTGTCCCAGTGTCCCCCTCTCACACTCTTCTCAAGGTGCTGACTGTCTGTCCCGATGTCCCGTGCCCCCCTCTCACCCTCTCCTCAAGGTGCTGACTGTCTGTCCCGGTGTCCCAGTGTCCCCCTCGCACACTCTCCTCAAGGTGCTGACTGTCTGTCCCGGTGTCCCAGTGTCCCCTCTCACACTCTCCTGAAGGTGCTGACTGTCTGTCCCGGTGTCCCAGTGTCCCCTCTCACACTCTCCTGAAGGTGCTGACTGTATGTCCCAGTGTCCCTGTCACACTCTCCTCAAGGTGCTGACTGTCTGTCCCAGTGTCCCAGTGTCCCCCTCGCACACTCTCCTCAAGGTGCTGACTGTCTGTCCCAGTGTCCCAGTGTCCCTCTCACACTCTCCTCAAGGTGCTGACTGTCTGTCCCAGTGTCCCAGTGTCCCTCTCACACTCTCCTCAAGGTGCTGACTGTCTGTCCCGGTGTCCCAGTGTCCCCCTCGCACACTCTCCTCAAGGTGCTGACTGTATGTCCCAGTGTCCCTCTCACACTCCTCAAGGTGCTGACTGTCTGTCCCAGAGTCCCTCTCACACTTTCCTCAAGGTGCTGACTGTCTGTCCCAGTGTCCCCCTCTCACACTCTCCTCAAGGTGCTGACTGTCTGTCCCGGTGTCCCAGTGTCCCTCTCACACTCTCCTCAAGGTGCTGACTGTCTGTCCCAGTGTCCCCCTCGCACACTCTCCTCAAGGTGCTGACTGTCTGTCCCAGTGTCCCTCTCACACTCTCCTCAAGGTGCTGACTGTCTGTCCCGGTGTCGCAGTGTCCCCCTCGCACACTCTCCTCAAGGTGCTGACTGTCTGTCCCAGTGTCCCCCTCTCACAATCTCCTCAAGGTGCTGACTGACTATCCCAGTGTCCCTCTCACACTCTCCTCAAGGTGCTGACTGTCTGTCCCAGTGTCCCAGTGTCCCTCTCACACTCTCCTCAAGGTGCTGACTGTCTGTCCCAGTGTCCCAGTGTCCCTCTCACACTCTCCTCAAGGTGCTGACTGTCTGTCCCAGTGTCCCAGTGTCCCTCTCACAGTCTCCTCAAGGTGCTGACTGTCTGTCCCAGTGTCCCTCTCACACTCTCCTCAAGGTGCTGACTGTCTGTCCCGGTGTCCCAGTGTCCCCCTCGCACACTCTCCTCAAGGTGCTGACTGTCTGTCCCAGTGTCCCTCTCACACTTTCCTCAAGGTGCTGACTGTCTGTCCCAGTGTCCCCCTCTCACACTCTCCTCAAGGTGCTGACTGTCTGTCCCGGTGTCCCAGTCTCCCTCTCACACTCTCCTCAAGGTGCTGACTGTCTGTCCCAGTGTCCCCCTCGCACACTCTCCTCAAGGTGCTGACTGTCTGTCCCAGTGTCCCCCTCTCACAATCTCCTCAAGGTGCTGACTGTCTGTCCCAGTGTCCCTCTCACACTCTCCTCAAGGTGCTGACTGTCTGTCCCAGTGTCCCTCTCACACTCTCCCCAAAGTGCTGACTGTCTGTCCCAGTGTCCCAGTGTCCCTCTCACACTCTCTTCAAGGTGCTGACTGTCTGGCCCAGTGTCCCAGTGTCCCTCTCACACTCTCCTCAAGGTGCTGACTGTCTGTCCCGGTGTCCCAGTGTCCCTCTCACACTCTCCTCAAGGTGCTGACTGTCTGGCCCGGTGTCCCACTGTCCCCCTCACACTCTCTTCAAGGTGCTGACTGTCTGTCCCGGTGTCCCAGTGTCCCTCGCACACTCTCCTCAAGGTGCTGACTGTCTGTCCCAGTGTCCCTCTCACACTCTCCTCAAGGTGCTGACTGTCTGTCCCGGTGTCCCAGTGTCCCTCTCACACTCTCCTCAAGGTGCTGTCTGTCCCGGTGTCCCAGTGTCCCCCTCTCACACCCTCCTCAAGATGCTGACTGTCTGTCCCAGTGTCCCAGTGTCCCCCCTCTCACACTCCCTTAAGGTGGTGACTGTCTGTCCCAGTGTCCCAGTGTCCCTCTCACACTCTCCTCAAGGTGCTGACTGTCTGGCCCGGTGTCCCAGTGTCCCTCTCACACTCTCCTCAAGGTGCTGACTGTCTGTCCCAGTGTCCCAATGTCCCCCTCTCACACTCTCCTCAAGGTGCTGACTGTCTGTCCCAGTGTCCCTCTCACACTCTCCTCAAGGTGCTGACTGTCTGTCCCCGTGTCCCACTGTCCCTCTCAAACTCTCCTCAAGGTGCTGACTGTTTGTCCTGGTGCCCCACTCACACTCTACTCAAGGTGCTGACTGTCTGTCCCGGTGTCCCACTCACACTCTCCTCAAGGTGCTGACTGTCTGTCCCGGTGTCCCAGTGTCCCCCTCTCACACTCTCCTCAAGGTGCTGACTGTCTGTCCCAGTGTCCCAGTGTCCCTCTCACACTCTCCTCAAGGTGCTGACTGTCTGTCCCCGTGTCCCAGTGTCCCTCTCACATTATCCTCAAGGTGCTGACTGTCTGTCCCAGTGTCCCGCTCACACTCTCCTCAAGGTGCTGACTGTCTGTCCTCGTGTCCCAGTGTCCCTCTCACACTCTCCTCAAGGGGCTGACTGTCTGTCCCGGTGTCCCAGTGTCCCCTCTCACACTCTCCTCAAGGTGCTGACTGTCTGTCCTGGTGTCACTCTCACACTCTACTCAAGGTGCTGACTGTCTGTCCCGGTGTCCCAGTGTCCCTCTCACACTCTCCTCAAGGTGCTCACTGTCTGTCCCAGTGTCCCAGTGTCCCTCTCAAACTCTCCTCAAGGTGCTGACTGTCTGTCCCAGTGTCCCAGTGTCCCCATCTCACATTCTCCTCAAGGTGCTGACTGTCTGTCCCGGTGTCCCAGTGTCCCCCTCGCACACTCTGCTCAAGGTGCTGACACTCTGTCCCAGTGTCCCTCTCACACTCTCCTCAAGGTGCTGACTGTCTGTCCCGATGTCCCAGTGTCCCCCATCTCACACTCTCCTCAAGGTGCTGACTGTCTGTCCCGATGTCCCAGTGTCACTCTCACACTCTCCTCAACGTGCTGACTGTCTGTCCCAGTGTCCCAGTGTCCCCCATCTCACACTCTCCTCAAGGTGCTGTCTGTCCCGGTGTCCCAGTGTCCCTCTCACACTCTCCTCAAGGTGCTGACTGTCTGTCCCAGTGTCCCAGTGTCCCTCTCACACTCTCCTCAAGGTGCTGACTGTCTGTCCCAGTGTCCCAGCGTCCCTCTCACATTCTCCTCAAGGTGCTGACTGTCTGTCCCAGTGTCCCAGTGTCCCTCTCACATTCTCCTCAAGGTGCTGACTGGCTGTCCCGGTGTCCCTCTCACACTCTCCTCAAGGTGCTGACTGTCTGTCCCGGTGTCCCAGTGTCCCTCTCACATTCTCCTCAAGGTGCTGACTGTCTGTCCCGGTGTCCCAGTGTCCCCTCTCACACTCTCCTCAAGGTGCTGACTGTCTGTCCCAGTGTCCTTCTCACACTCTCCTCAAGGTGCTGACTTTCTGTCCCGATGTCCCAGTGTCCCCCTCTCACACTCTCCTCAAGGTGCTGACGGTCTGTCTGTCCCAGTGTCCCAGCGTCCCTCTCACACTCTCCTCAAGGTTCTGACTGTCTGTCCCAGTGTCCCTCTCACACTCTCCTCAAGGTGCTGACTGTCTGTCCCTGTGTCCCAGTGTTCCCCTCTCACACTCTCCTCAAGGTGCTGACTGTCTGTCCCGGTGTCCCAGTGTCCCCCTCTCACACTCTCCTCAAGGTGCTGACTGTCTGTCCCGGTGTCCCAGTGTCCCCCTCTCACACTCTCCTCAAGGTGCTGACTGTCTGTCCCAGTGTCCCAGTGTCCCTCTCACACTCTCCTCAAGGTGCTGACTGTCTGTCCCCGTGTCCCAGTGTCCCTCTCACACTATCCTCAAGGTGCTGACTGGCTGTCCCAGTGTCCCTCTCACACTCTCCTCAAGGTGCTGACTGTCTGTCCCCGTGTCCCAGTGTCCCTCTCACACTCTCCTCAAGGGGCTGACTGTCTGTTCCGGTGTCCCAGTGTCCCCTCTCACACTCTCCTCAACGTGCTGACTGTCTGTCCTGGTGTCACTCTCACACTCTACTCAAGGTGCTGACTGTCTGTCCCGGTGTCCCAGTGTCCCTCTCACACTCTCCTCAAGGTGCTGACTGTCTGTCCCAGTGTCCCAGTGTCCCTCTCAAACTCTCCTCAAGGTGCTGACTGTCTGTCCCAGTGTCCCAGTGTCCCCATCTCACATTCTCCTCAAGGTGCTGACTGTCTGTCCCGGTGTCCCAGTGTCCCCCTCGCACACTCTCCTCAAGGTGCTGACTGTCTGGCCCAGTGTCCCTCTCACACTCTCCTCAAGGTGCTGACTGTCTGTCCCGATGTCCCAGTGTCCCCCATTTCACACTCTCCTCAAGGTGCTGACTGTCTGTCCCGATGGCCCAGTGTCCCTCTCACACTCTCCTCAAGGTGCTGACTGTCTGTCCCAGTGTCCCAGTGTCCCCCATCTCACACTCTCCTCAAGGTGCTGTCTGTCCCGGTGTCCCAGTGTCCCTCTCACACTCTCCTCAAGGTGCTGACTGTCTGTCCCAGTGTCCCAGTGTCCCCCATCTCACACTCTCCTCAAGGTGCTGACTCTCTGTCCCAGTGTCCCAGCGTCCCTCTCACATTCTCCTCAAGGTGCTGACTGTCTGTCCCAGTGTCCCAGTGTCCCTCTCACACTCTCCTCAAGGTGCTGACTGTCTGTCCCGATGTCCCAGTGTCCCTCTCACACTCTCCTCAAGGTGCTGACTGTCTGTCCCGGTGTCCCACTGTCCCTCTCACATTCTCCTCAAGGTGCTGACTGTCTGTCCCGGTGTCCCAGTGTCCCCTCTCACACTCTCCTCAAGGTGCTGACTGTCTGTCCCAGTGTCCCTCTCACACTCTCCTCAAGGTGCTGACTTTCTGTTCCGATGTCCCAGTGTCCCCCTCTCACACTCTCCTCAAGTTGCTGACGGTCTGTCTGTCCCGGTGTCCCAGTGTCCCTCTCACACTCTCCTCAAGGTGCTGACTGCCTGACCCAGTGTCCCCCTCGCACACTCTCCTCAAGGTGCTGACTGTCTGTCCCAGTGTCCCCCTCTCACAATCTCCTCAAGGTGCTGACTGTCTGTCCCAGTGTCCCCCTCTCACAATCTCCTCAAGGTGCTGACTGACTGTCCCAGTGTCCCTCTCACATTCTCCTCAAGGTGCTGACTGTCTGTCCCAGTGTCCCTCTCACTCTCTCCCCAAGGTGCTGACTGTCTGTCCCAGTGTCCCCCTCGCACACTCTCCTCAAGGTGCTGACTGTCTGTCCCGGTGTCCCAGTGTCCCTCTCACACTCTCCTCAAGGTGGTGACTGTCTGTCCCAGTGTCCCAGTGTCCCTCTCACACTCTCCTCAAGGTGCTGACTGTCTGTCCCAGTGTCCCTCTCACACTCTCCTCAAGGTGCTGACTGTCTGTCCCAGTGTCCCTCTCACACTCTCCTCAAGGTACTGACTGTCTGTCCCGGTGTCCCAGTGTCCCCCTCGCACACTCTCCTCAAGTGCTGACTGTCTGTCCCAGTGTCCCTCTCACACTTTCCTCCAGGTGCTGACTGTCTGTCCCACTGTCCCCCTCTCACCCCCTCCTCAAGGTGCTGACTGTCTGTCCCCGTGTCCCAGTGTCCCTCTCACACTCTCCTCAAGGTGCTGACTGTCTGTCCCAGTGTCCCTCTCACACTCTCCTCAAGGTGCAGACTGTCTGTCCCAGTGTCCCCCTCTCAAAATCTCCTCAAGGTGCTGACTGTCTGTCCCAGTGTCCCTCTCACACTCTCCTCAAGGTGCTGACTGTCTGTCCCAGTGTCCCTCTCACACTCTCCTCAAGGTGCTGACTGTCTGTCCCAGTGTCCCTCTCACACTCTCCCCAAGGTGCTGACTGTCTGACCCCGTGTCCCAGTGTCCCTCTCACACTCTCCTCAAGGTGCTGACTGTCTGTCCCAGTGTCCCAGTCTCCCTCTCACACTCTCCCCAAGGTGCTGACTGTCTGTCCCGGTGTCCCAGTGTCCCTCTCACACTCTCCTCAAGGTGCTGACTGTCTGTCCCGGTGTCCCACTGTCCCCCTCACACTCTCTTCAAGATTCTGACTGTCTGTCCAGGTGTCCCAGTGTCCCTCGCACACTCTCCTCAAGGTGCTGACTGTCTGTCCCAGTGTCCCCCTCTCACACTCTCCTCAAGGTGCTGACTGTCTGTCCCGGTGTCCCAGTGTCCCTCTCACACTCTCCTCAAGGTGCTGACTGTCTGTCCCAGTGTCCCCCTCGCACACTCTCCTCAAGGTGCTGACTGTCTGTCCCACTGTCCCTCTCACACTTTCCTCAAGGTGCTGACTGTCTGTCCCAGTGTCCCCCACTCACACTCTCCTCAAGGTGCTGACTGGCTGTCCCGGTGTCCCAGTGTCCCTCTCACACTCTCCACAAGGTGCTGACTGTCTGACCCAGTGTCCCCCTCGCACACTCTCCTCAAGGTGCTGACTGTCTGTCCCAGTGTCCCCCTCTCACAATCTCCTCAAGGTGCTGACTGTCTGTCCCAGTGTCCCCCTCTCACAATCTCCTCAAGGTGCTGACTGACTGTCCCAGTGTCCCTCTCACACTCTCCTCAAGGTGCTGACTGTCTGTCCCAGTGTCCCTCTCACTCTCTCCCCAAGGTGCTGACTGTCTGTCCCAGTGTCCCCCTCGCACACTCTCCTCAAGGTGCTGACTGTCTGTCCCGGTGTCCCAGTGTCCCTCTCACACTCTCCTCAAGGTGGTGACTGTCTGTCCCAGTGTCCCAGTGTCCCTCTCACACTCTCCTCAAGGTGCTGACTGTCTGTCCCAGTGTCCCTCTCACACTCTCCTCAAGGTGCTGACTGTCTGTCCCAGTGTCCCTCTCACACTCTCCTCAAGGTACTGACTGTCTGTCCCGGTGTCCCAGTGTCCCCCGCGCACACTCTCCTCAAGGTGCTGACTGTCTGTCCCAGTGTCCCTCTCACACTCTCCTCAAGGTGCTGACTGTCTGTCCCACTGTCCCCCTCTCACACTCTCCTCAAGGTGCTGACTGTCTGTCCCCGTGTCCCAGTGTCCCTCTCACACTCTCCTCAAGGTGCTGACTGTCTGTCCCAGTGTCCCTCTCACACTCTCCTCAAGGTGCGGACTGTCTGTCCCAGTGTCCCCCTCTCACAATCTCCTCAAGGTGCTGACTGTCTGTCCCAGTGTCCCTCTCACACTCTCCTCAAGGTGCTGACTGTCTGTCCCAGTGTCCCTCTCACACTCTCCTCAAGGTGCTGACTGTCTGTCCCAGTGTCCCTCTCACACTCTCCTCAAGGTGCTGACTTTCTGTTCCGATGTCCCAGTGTCCCCCTCTCACACTCTCCTCAAGTTGCTGACGGTCTGTCTGTACCGGTGTCCCAGTGTCCCTCTCACACTCTCCTCAAGGTGCTGACTGCCTGACCCAGTGTCCCCCTCGCACACTCTCCTCAAGGTGCTGACTATCTGTCCCAGTGTCCCCCTCTCACAATCTCCTCAAGGTGCTGACTGTCTGTCCCAGTGTCCCCCTCTCACAATCTCCTCAAGGTGCTGACTGACTGTCCCAGTGTCCCTCTCACATTCTCCACAAGGTGCTGACTGTCTGTCCCAGTGTCCCTCTCACTCTCTCCCCAAGGTGCTGACTGTCTGTCCCAGTGTCCCCCTCGCACACTCTCCTCAAGGTGCTGACTGTCTGTCCCGGTGTCCCAGTGTCCCTCTCACACTCTCCTCAAGGTGGTGACTGTCTGTCCCAGTGTCCCAGTGTCCCTCTCACACTCTCCTCAAGGTGCTGACTGTCTGTCCCAGTGTCCCTCTCACACTCTCCTCAAGGTGCTGACTGTCTGTCCCAGTGTCCCTCTCACACTCTCCTCAAGGTGCTGACTGTCTGTCCCCGTGTCCCAGTGTCCCTCTCACACTCTCCTCAAGGTGCTGACTGTCTGTCCCAGTGTCCCTCTCACACTCTCCTCAAGGTGCAGACTGTCTGTCCCAGTGTCCCCCTCTCACAATCTCCTCAAGGTGCTGACTGTCTGTCCCAGTGTCCCTCTCACACTCTCCTCAAGGTGCTGACTGTCTGTCCCAGTGTCCCTCTCACACTCTCCTCAAGGTGCTGACTGTCTGTCCCAGTGTCCCTCTCACACTCTCCCCAAGGTGCTGACTGTCTGTCCCCGTGTCCCAGTGTCCCTCTCACACTCTCCTCAAGGTGCTGACTGTCTGTCCCAGTGTCCCAGTCTCCCTCTCACACTCTCCTCAAGGTGCTGACTGTCTGTCCCGGTGTCCCAGTGTCCCTCTCACACTCTCCTCAAGGTGCTGACTGTCTGTCCCGGTGTCCCACTGTCCCCCTCACACTCTCTTCAAGATTCTGACTGTCTATCCCGGTGTCCCAGTGTCCCTCGCACACTCTCCTCAAGGTGCTGACTGTCTGTCCCAGTGTCGCTCTCACACTTTCCTCAAGGTGCTGACTGTCTGTCCCGGTGTCCCAGTGTCCCTCTCACACTCTCCTCAAGGTGCTGACTGTCCCGGTGTCCCAGTGTCCCCCTCTCACACCCTCCTCAAGGTGCTGACTGTCTGTCCCAGTGTCCTCCCTCTCACACGCTCCTCAAGGTGGTGACTGTCTGTCCCAGTGTCCCAGTGTCCCTCTCACACTCTCCTCAAGGTGCTGACTGTCTGTCCCGGTGTCCCAGTGTCCCACTCACACTCTCCTCAAGGTGCTGACTGTCTGTCCCAGTGTCCCAATGTCCCCCTCTCACACTCTCCTCAAGGTGCTGACTGTCTGTCCCAGTGTCCCTTTCACACTCTCCTCAAGGTGTTGACTGTCTGTCCCCGTGTCCCACTGTCCCTCTCAAACTCTCCTCATGGTGCTGACTGTCTGTCCTGGTGCCCCTCTCACACTCTACTCAAGGTGCTGACTGAATGTCCCGGTGTCCCTCTCACCTCAAGGTGCTGACTGTCTGTCCCGGTCTCCCAGTGTCCCCCTCGCACACTCTCCTCAAGGTGCTGACTGTCTGTCCCAGTGTCCCTCTCACACTCTCCTCAAGGTGCTGACTGTCTGTCCCAGTGTCCCTCTCACACTCTCCTCAAGGTGCTGACTGTCTGTCCCAGTGTCCCTCTCACACTCTCCTCAAGGTGCAGACTGTCTGTCCCAGTGTCCCCCTCTCACAATCTCCTCAAGGTGCTGACTGTCTGTCCCAGTGTCCCTCTCACACTCTCCTCAAGGTGCTGACTGTCTGTCCCAGTGTCCCTCTCACACTCTCCTCAAGGTGCTGACTGTCTGTCCCAGTGTCCCTCTCACACTCTCCCCAAGGTGCTGACTGTCTGTCCCCGTGTCCCAGTGTCCCTCTCACACTCTCCTCAAGGTGCTGACTGTCTGTCCCAGTGTCCCAGTCTCCCTCTCACACTCTCCTCAAGGTGCTGACTGTCTGTCCCGGTGTCCCAGTGTCCCTCTCACACTCTCCTCAAGGTGCTGACTGTCTGTCCCGGTGTCCCACTGTCCCCCTCACACTCTCTTCAAGATTCTGACTGTCTGTCCCGGTGTCCCAGTGTCCCTCGCACACTCTCCTCAAGGTGCTGACTGTCTGTCCCAGTGTCGCTCTCACACTTTCCTCAAGGTGCTGACTGTCTGTCCCGGTGTCCCAGTGTCCCTCTCACTCTCTCCCCAAGGTGCTGACTGTCTGTCCCAGTGTCCCCCTCGCACATTCTCCTCAAGGTGCTGACTGTCTGTCCCGGTGTCCCAGTGTCCCTCTCACACTCTCCTCAAGGTGGTGACTGTCTGTCCCAGTGTCCCAGTGTCCCTCTCACACTCTCCTCAAGGTGCTGACTGTCTGTCCCAGTGTCCCTCTCACACTCTCCTCAAGGTGCTGACTGTCTGTCCCAGTGTCCCTCTCACACTCTCCTCAAGGTACTGACTGTCTGTCCCGGTGTCCCAGTGTCCCCCTCGCACACTCTCCTCAAGGTGCTGACTGTCTGTCCCAGTGTCCCTCTCACACTTTCCTCCAGGTGCTGACTGTCTGTCCCACTGTCCCCCTCTCACACTCTCCTCAAGGTGCTGACTGTCTGTCCCCGTGTCCCAGTGTCCCTCTCACACTCTCCTCAAGGTGCTGACTGTCTGTCCCCGTGTCCCTCTCACACTCTCCTCAAGGTGCAGACTGTCTGTCCCAGTGTCCCCCTCTCAAAATCTCCTCAAGGTGCTGACTGTCTGTCCCAGTGTCCCTCTCACACTCTCCTCAAGGTGCTGACTGTCTGTCCCAGTGTCCCTCTCACACTCTCCTCAAGGTGCTGACTGTCTGTCCCAGTGTCCCTCTCACACTCTCCCCAAGGTGCTGACTGTCTGGCCCCGTGTCCCAGTGTCCCTCTCACACTCTCCTCAAGGTGCTGACTGTCTGTCCCAGTGTCCCAGTCTCCCTCTCACACTCTCCCCAAGGTGCTGACTGTCTGTCCCGGTGTCCCAGTGTCCCTCTCACACTCTCCTCAAGGTGCTGACTGTCTGTCCCGGTGTCCCACTGTCCCCCTCACACTCTCTTCAAGATTCTGACTGTCTGTCCCGGTGTCCCAGTGTCCCTCTCACACTCTCCTCAAGGTGCTGACTGTCTGTCCCAGTGTCCCTCTCACACTCTCCTCAAGGTGCGGACTGTCTGTCCCAGTGTCCCCCTCTCACAATCTCCTCAAGGTGCTGACTGTCTGTCCCAGTGTCCCTCTCACACTCTCCTCAAGGTGCTGACTGTCTGTCCCAGTGTCCCTCTCACACTCTCCTCAAGGTGCTGACTGTCTGTCCCAGTGTCCCTCTCACACTCTCCTCAAGGTGCTGACTTTCTGTTCCGATGTCCCAGTGTCCCCCTCTCACACTCTCCTCAAGTTGCTGACGGTCTGTCTGTACCGGTGTCCCAGTGTCCCTCTCACACTCTCCTCAAGGTGCTGACTGCCTGACCCAGTGTCCCCCTCGCACACTCTCCTCAAGGTGCTGACTATCTGTCCCAGTGTCCCCCTCTCACAATCTCCTCAAGGTGCTGACTGTCTGTCCCAGTGTCCCCCTCTCACAATCTCCTCAAGGTGCTGACTGACTGTCCCAGTGTCCCTCTCACATTCTCCACAAGGTGCTGACTGTCTGTCCCAGTGTCCCTCTCACTCTCTCCCCAAGGTGCTGACTGTCTGTCCCAGTGTCCCCCTCGCACACTCTCCTCAAGGTGCTGACTGTCTGTCCCGGTGTCCCAGTGTCCCTCTCACACTCTCCTCAAGGTGGTGACTGTCTGTCCCAGTGTCCCAGTGTCCCTCTCACACTCTCCTCAAGGTGCTGACTGTCTGTCCCAGTGTCCCTCTCACACTCTCCTCAAGGTGCTGACTGTCTGTCCCAGTGTCCCTCTCACACTCTCCTCAAGGTGCTGACTGTCTGTCCCCGTGTCCCAGTGTCCCTCTCACACTCTCCTCAAGGTGCTGACTGTCTGTCCCAGTGTCCCTCTCACACTCTCCTCAAGGTGCAGACTGTCTGTCCCAGTGTCCCCCTCTCACAATCTCCTCAAGGTGCTGACTGTCTGTCCCAGTGTCCCTCTCACACTCTCCTCAAGGTGCTGACTGTCTGTCCCAGTGTCCCTCTCACACTCTCCTCAAGGTGCTGACTGTCTGTCCCAGTGTCCCTCTCACACTCTCCCCAAGGTGCTGACTGTCTGTCCCCGTGTCCCAGTGTCCCTCTCACACTCTCCTCAAGGTGCTGACTGTCTGTCCCAGTGTCCCAGTCTCCCTCTCACACTCTCCTCAAGGTGCTGACTGTCTGTCCCGGTGTCCCAGTGTCCCTCTCACACTCTCCTCAAGGTGCTGACTGTCTGTCCCGGTGTCCCACTGTCCCCCTCACACTCTCTTCAAGATTCTGACTGTCTATCCCGGTGTCCCAGTGTCCCTCGCACACTCTCCTCAAGGTGCTGACTGTCTGTCCCAGTGTCGCTCTCACACTTTCCTCAAGGTGCTGACTGTCTGTCCCGGTGTCCCAGTGTCCCTCTCACACTCTCCTCAAGGTGCTGACTGTCCCGGTGTCCCAGTGTCCCCCTCTCACACCCTCCTCAAGGTGCTGACTGTCTGTCCCAGTGTCCTCCCTCTCACACGCTCCTCAAGGTGGTGACTGTCTGTCCCAGTGTCCCAGTGTCCCTCTCACACTCTCCTCAAGGTGCTGACTGTCTGTCCCGGTGTCCCAGTGTCCCACTCACACTCTCCTCAAGGTGCTGACTGTCTGTCCCAGTGTCCCAATGTCCCCCTCTCACACTCTCCTCAAGGTGCTGACTGTCTGTCCCAGTGTCCCTTTCACACTCTCCTCAAGGTGTTGACTGTCTGTCCCCGTGTCCCACTGTCCCTCTCAAACTCTCCTCATGGTGCTGACTGTCTGTCCTGGTGCCCCTCTCACACTCTACTCAAGGTGCTGACTGAATGTCCCGGTGTCCCTCTCACCTCAAGGTGCTGACTGTCTGTCCCGGTCTCCCAGTGTCCCCCTCGCACACTCTCCTCAAGGTGCTGACTGTCTGTCCCAGTGTCCCTCTCACACTCTCCTCAAGGTGCTGACTGTCTGTCCCAGTGTCCCTCTCACACTCTCCTCAAGGTGCTGACTGTCTGTCCCAGTGTCCCTCTCACACTCTCCTCAAGGTGCAGACTGTCTGTCCCAGTGTCCCCCTCTCACAATCTCCTCAAGGTGCTGACTGTCTGTCCCAGTGTCCCTCTCACACTCTCCTCAAGGTGCTGACTGTCTGTCCCAGTGTCCCTCTCACACTCTCCTCAAGGTGCTGACTGTCTGTCCCAGTGTCCCTCTCACACTCTCCCCAAGGTGCTGACTGTCTGTCCCCGTGTCCCAGTGTCCCTCTCACACTCTCCTCAAGGTGCTGACTGTCTGTCCCAGTGTCCCAGTCTCCCTCTCACACTCTCCTCAAGGTGCTGACTGTCTGTCCCGGTGTCCCAGTGTCCCTCTCACACTCTCCTCAAGGTGCTGACTGTCTGTCCCGGTGTCCCACTGTCCCCCTCACACTCTCTTCAAGATTCTGACTGTCTGTCCCGGTGTCCCAGTGTCCCTCGCACACTCTCCTCAAGGTGCTGACTGTCTGTCCCAGTGTCGCTCTCACACTTTCCTCAAGGTGCTGACTGTCTGTCCCGGTGTCCCAGTGTCCCTCTCACTCTCTCCCCAAGGTGCTGACTGTCTGTCCCAGTGTCCCCCTCGCACATTCTCCTCAAGGTGCTGACTGTCTGTCCCGGTGTCCCAGTGTCCCTCTCACACTCTCCTCAAGGTGGTGACTGTCTGTCCCAGTGTCCCAGTGTCCCTCTCACACTCTCCTCAAGGTGCTGACTGTCTGTCCCAGTGTCCCTCTCACACTCTCCTCAAGGTGCTGACTGTCTGTCCCAGTGTCCCTCTCACACTCTCCTCAAGGTACTGACTGTCTGTCCCGGTGTCCCAGTGTCCCCCTCGCACACTCTCCTCAAGGTGCTGACTGTCTGTCCCAGTGTCCCTCTCACACTTTCCTCCAGGTGCTGACTGTCTGTCCCACTGTCCCCCTCTCACACTCTCCTCAAGGTGCTGACTGTCTGTCCCCGTGTCCCAGTGTCCCTCTCACACTCTCCTCAAGGTGCTGACTGTCTGTCCCCGTGTCCCTCTCACACTCTCCTCAAGGTGCAGACTGTCTGTCCCAGTGTCCCCCTCTCAAAATCTCCTCAAGGTGCTGACTGTCTGTCCCAGTGTCCCTCTCACACTCTCCTCAAGGTGCTGACTGTCTGTCCCAGTGTCCCTCTCACACTCTCCTCAAGGTGCTGACTGTCTGTCCCAGTGTCCCTCTCACACTCTCCCCAAGGTGCTGACTGTCTGGCCCCGTGTCCCAGTGTCCCTCTCACACTCTCCTCAAGGTGCTGACTGTCTGTCCCAGTGTCCCAGTCTCCCTCTCACACTCTCCCCAAGGTGCTGACTGTCTGTCCCGGTGTCCCAGTGTCCCTCTCACACTCTCCTCAAGGTGCTGACTGTCTGTCCCGGTGTCCCACTGTCCCCCTCACACTCTCTTCAAGATTCTGACTGTCTGTCCCGGTGTCCCAGTGTCCCTCGCACACTCTCCTCAAGGTGCTGACTGTCTGTCCCAGTGTCCCTCTCACACTTTCCTCAAGGTGCTGACTGTCTGTCCCGGTGTCCCAGTGTCCCTCTCACACTCTCCTCAAGGTGCTGACTGTCCCGGTGTCCCAGTGTCCCCCTCTCACACCCTCCTCAAGGTGCTGACTGTCTGTCCCAGTGTCCTCCCTCTCACACGCTCCTCAAGGTGGTGACTGTCTGTCCCAGTGTCCCAGTGTCCCTCTCACACTCTCCTCAAGGTGCTGACTGTCTGTCCCAGTGTCCCAGTGTCCCACTCACACTCTCCTCAAGGTGCTGACTTTCTGTCCCAGTGTCCCAATGTCCCCCTCTCACACTCTCCTCAAGGTGCTGACTGTCTGTCCCAGTGTCCCTTTCACACTCTCCTCAAGGTGTTGACTGTCTGTCCCCGTGTCCCACTGTCCCTCTCAAACTCTCCTCAAGGTGCTGACTGTCTGTCCTGGTGCCCCTCTCACACTCTACTCAAGGTGCTGACTGAATGTCCCGGTGTCCCTCTCACCTCAAGGTGCTGACTGTCTGTCCCGGTGTCCCAGTGTCCCCCTCTCACACTCTCCTCAAGGTGCTGACTGTCTGTCCCAGTGTCCCTCTCACACTCTCCTCAAGGTGCTGACTGTCTGTCCCAGTGTCCCTCTCACACTCTCCTCAAGGTGCTGACTGTCTGTCCCAGTGTCCCTCTCACACTCTCCTCAAGGTACTGACTGTCTGTCCCGGTGTCCCAGTGTCCCCCTCGCACACACTCCTCAAGGTGCTGACTGTCTGTCCCAGTGTCCCTCTCACACTTTCCTCAAGGTGCTGACTGTCTGTCCCAGTGTCCCCCTCTCACACTCTCCTCAAGGTGCTGACTGTCTGTCCCGGTGTCCCAGTGTCCCTCTCACACTCTCCTCAAGGTGCTGACTGTCTGTCCCAGTGTCCCCCTCGCACACTCTCCTCAAGGTGCTGACTGTCTGTCCCAGTGTCCCTCTCACACTTTCCTCAAGGTGCTGACTGTCTGTCCCAGTGTCCCCCACTCACACTCTCCTCAAGGTGCTGACTGGCTGTCCCGGTGTCCCAGTGTCCCTCTCACACTCTCCACAAGGTGCTGACTGTCTGACCCAGTGTCCCCCTCGCACACTCTCCTCAAGGTGCTGACTGTCTGTCCCAGTGTCCCCCTCTCACAATCTCCTCAAGGTGCTGACTGTCTGTCCCAGTGTCCCCCTCTCACAATCTCCTCAAGGTGCTGACTGACTGTCCCAGTGTCCCTCTCACACTCTCCTCAAGGTGCTGACTGTCTGTCCCAGTGTCCCTCTCACTCTCTCCCCAAGGTGCTGACTGTCTGTCCCAGTGTCCCCCTCGCACACTCTCCTCAAGGTGCTGACTGTCTGTCCCGGTGTCCCAGTGTCCCTCTCACACTCTCCTCAAGGTGGTGACTGTCTGTCCCAGTGTCCCAGTGTCCCTCTCACACTCTCCTCAAGGTGCTGACTGTCTGTCCCAGTGTCCCTCTCACACTCTCCTCAAGGTGCTGACTGTCTGTCCCAGTGTCCCTCTCACACTCTCCTCAAGGTACTGACTGTCTGTCCCGGTGTCCCAGTGTCCCCCGCGCACACTCTCCTCAAGGTGCTGACTGTCTGTCCCAGTGTCCCTCTCACACTCTCCTCAAGGTGCTGACTGTCTGTCCCACTGTCCCCCTCTCACACTCTCCTCAAGGTGCTGACTGTCTGTCCCCGTGTCCCAGTGTCCCTCTCACACTCTCCTCAAGGTGCTGACTGTCTGTCCCAGTGTCCCTCTCACACTCTCCTCAAGGTGCGGACTGTCTGTCCCAGTGTCCCCCTCTCACAATCTCCTCAAGGTGCTGACTGTCTGTCCCAGTGTCCCTCTCACACTCTCCTCAAGGTGCTGACTGTCTGTCCCAGTGTCCCTCTCACACTCTCCTCAAGGTGCTGACTGTCTGTCCCAGTGTCCCTCTCACACTCTCCTCAAGGTGCTGACTTTCTGTTCCGATGTCCCAGTGTCCCCCTCTCACACTCTCCTCAAGTTGCTGACGGTCTGTCTGTCCCGGTGTCCCAGTGTCCCTCTCACACTCTCCTCAAGGTGCTGACTGCCTGACCCAGTGTCCCCCTCGCACACTCTCCTCAAGGTGCTGACTATCTGTCCCAGTGTCCCCCTCTCACAATCCCCTCAAGGTGCTGACTGTCTGTCCCAGTGTCCCCCTCTCACAATCTCCTCAAGGTGCTGACTGACTGTCCCAGTGTCCCTCTCACATTCTCCACAAGGTGCTGACTGTCTGTCCCAGTGTCCCTCTCACTCTCTCCCCAAGGTGCTGACTGTCTGTCCCAGTGTCCCCCTCGCACACTCTCCTCAAGGTGCTGACTGTCTGTCCCGGTGTCCCAGTGTCCCTCTCACACTCTCCTCAAGGTGGTGACTGTCTGTCCCAGTGTCCCAGTGTCCCTCTGACACTCTCCTCAAGGTGCTGACTGTCTGTCCCAGTGTCCCTCTCACACTCTCCTCAAGGTGCTGACTGTCTGTCCCAGTGTCCCTCTCACACTCTCCTCAAGGTGCTGACTGTCTGTCCCCGTGTCCCAGTGTCCCTCTCACACTCTCCTCAAGGTGCTGACTGTCTGTCCCAGTGTCCCTCTCACACTCTCCTCAAGGTGCAGACTGTCTGTCCCAGTGTCCCCCTCTCACAATCTCCTCAAGGTGCTGACTGTCTGTCCCAGTGTCCCTCTCACACTCTCCTCAAGGTGCTGACTGTCTGTCCCAGTGTCCCTCTCACACTCTCCTCAAGGTGCTGACTGTCTGTCCCAGTGTCCCTCTCACACTCTCCCCAAGGTGCTGACTGTCTGTCCCCGTGTCCCAGTGTCCCTCTCACACTCTCCTCAAGGTGCTGACTGTCTGTCCCAGTGTCCCAGTCTCCCTCTCACACTCTCCTCAAGGTGCTGACTGTCTGTCCCGGTGTCCCAGTGTCCCTCTCACACTCTCCTCAAGGTGCTGACTGTCTGTCCCGGTGTCCCACTGTCCCCCTCACACTCTCTTCAAGATTCTGACTGTCTGTCCCGGTGTCCCAGTGTCCCTCGCACACTCTCCTCAAGGTGCTGACTGTCTGTCCCAGTGTCGCTCTCACACTTTCCTCAAGGTGCTGACTGTCTGTCCCGGTGTCCCAGTGTCCCTCTCACACTCTCCTCAAGGTGCTGACTGTCCCGGTGTCCCAGTGTCCCCCTCTCACACCCTCCTCAAGGTGCTGACTGTCTGTCCCAGTGTCCTCCCTCTCACACGCTCCTCAAGGTGGTGACTGTCTGTCCCAGTGTCCCAGTGTCCCTCTCACACTCTCCTCAAGGTGCTGACTGTCTGTCCCGGTGTCCCAGTGTCCCACTCACACTCTCCTCAAGGTGCTGACTGTCTGTCCCAGTGTCCCTTTCACACTCTCCTCAAGGTGTTGACTGTCTGTCCCCGTGTCCCACTGTCCCTCTCAAACTCTCCTCAAGGTGCTGACTGTCTGTCCTGGTGCCCCTCTCACACTCTACTCAAGGTGCTGACTGAATGTCCCGGTGTCCCTCTCACCTCAAGGTGCTGACTGTCTGTCCCGGTCTCCCAATGTCCCCCTCGCACCCTCTCCTCAAGGTGCTGACTGTCTGTCCCAGTGTCCCTCTCACACTCTCCTCAAGGTGCTGACTGTCTGTCCCAGTGTCCCTCTCACACTCTCCTCAAGGTGCTGACTGTCTGTCCCAGTGTCCCTCTCACACTCTCCTCAAGGTGCAGACTGTCTGTCCCAGTGTCCCCCTCTCACAATCTCCTCAAGGTGCTGACTGTCTGTCCCAGTGTCCCTCTCACACTCTCCTCAAGGTGCTGACTGTCTGTCCCAGTGTCCCTCTCACACTCTCCTCAAGGTGCTGACTGTCTGTCCCAGTGTCCCTCTCACACTCTCCCCAAGGTGCTGACTGTCTGTCCCCGTGTCCCAGTGTCCCTCTCACACTCTCCTCAAGGTGCTGACTGTCTGTCCCAGTGTCCCAGTCTCCCTCTCACACTCTCCTCAAGGTGCTGACTGTCTGTCCCGGTGTCCCAGTGTCCCTCTCACACTCTCCTCAAGGTGCTGACTGTCTGTCCCGGTGTCCCACTGTCCCCCTCACACTCTCTTCAAGATTCTGACTGTCTGTCCCGGTGTCCCAGTGTCCCTCGCACACTCTCCTCAAGGTGCTGACTGTCTGTCCCAGTGTCGCTCTCACACTTTCCTCAAGGTGCTGACTGTCTGTCCCGGTGTCCCAGTGTCCCCCTCTCACACCCTCCTCAAGGTGCTGACTGTCTGTCCCAGTGTCCTCCCTCTCACACGCTCCTCAAGGTGGTGACTGTCTGTCCCAGTGTCCCAGTGTCCCACTCACACTCTCCTCAAGGTGCTGACTGTCTGTCCCAGTGTCCCAATGTCCCCCTCTCACACTCTCTTCAAGGTGCTGACTGACTGTCCCAGTGTCCCTTTCACACTCTCCTCAAGGTGTTGACTGTCTGTCCCCGTGTCCCACTGTCCCTCTCAAACTCTCCTCAAGGTGCTGACTGTCTGTCCTGGTGCCCCTCTCACACTCTACTCAAGGTGCTGACTGAATGTCCCGGTGTCCCTCTCACCTCAAGTGCTGACTGTCTGTCCCGGTCTCCCAGTGTCCCCCTCTCACACTCTCCTCAAGGTGCTGACTGTCTGTCCCAGTGTCCCTCTCACACTCTCCTCAAGGTGCTGACTGTCTGTCCCAGTGTCCCTCTCACACTCTCCTCAAGGTGCTGACTGTCTGTCCCAGTGTCCCTCTCACACTCTCCTCAAGGTACTGACTGTCTGTCCCGGTGTCCCAGTGTCCCCCTCGCACACACTCCTCAAGGTGCTGACTGTCTGTCCCAGTGTCCCTCTCACACTTTCCTCAAGGTGCTGACTGTCTGTCCCAGTGTCCCCCTCTCACACTCTCCTCAAGGTGCTGACTGTCTGTCCCGGTGTCCCAGTGTCCCTCTCACACTCTCCTCAAGGTGCTGACTGTCTGTCCCAGTGTCCCCCTCGCACACTCTCCTCAAGGTGCTGACTGTCTGTCCCAGTGTCCCTCTCACACTTTCCTCAAGGTGCTGACTGTCTGTCCCAGTGTCCCCCACTCACACTCTCCTCAAGGTGCTGACTGGCTGTCCCGGTGTCCCAGTGTCCCTCTCACACTCTCCACAAGGTGCTGACTGTCTGACCCAGTGTCCCCCTCGCACACTCTCCTCAAGGTGCTGACTGTCTGTCCCAGTGTCCCCCTCTCACAATCTCCTCAAGGTGCTGACTGTCTGTCCCAGTGTCCCCCTCTCACAATCTCCTCAAGGTGCTGACTGACTGTCCCAGTGTCCCTCTCACACTCTCCTCAAAGTGCTGACTGTCTGTCCCAGTGTCCCTCTCACTCTCTCCCCAAGGTGCTGACTGTCTGTCCCAGTGTCCCCCTCGCACACTCTCCTCAAGGTGCTGACTGTCTGTCCCGGTGTCCCAGTGTCCCTCTCACACTCTCCTCAAGGTGGTGACTGTCTGTCCCAGTGTCCCAGTGTCCCTCTCACACTCTCCTCAAGGTGCTGACTGTCTGTCCCAGTGTCCCTCTCACACTCTCCTCAAGGTGCTGACTGTCTGTCCCAGTGTCCCTCTCACACTCTCCTCAAGGTACTGACTGTCTGTCCCGGTGTCCCAGTGTCCCCCGCGCACACTCTCCTCAAGGTGCTGACTGTCTGTCCCAGTGTCCCTCTCACACTTTCCTCAAGGTGCTGACTGTCTGTCCCACTGTCCCCCTCTCACACTCTCCTCAAGGTGCTGACTGTCTGTCCCCGTGTCCCAGTGTCCCTCTCACACTCTCCTCAAGGTGCTGACTGTCTGTCCCAGTGTCCCTCTCACACTCTCCTCAAGGTGCGGACTGTCTGTCCCAGTGTCCCCCTCTCACAATCTCCTCAAGGTGCTGACTGTCTGTCCCAGTGTCCCTCTCACACTCTCCTCAAGGTGCTGACTGTCTGTCCCAGTGTCCCTCTCACACTCTCCTCAAGGTGCTGACTGTCTGTCCCAGTGTCCCTCTCACACTCTCCCCAAGGTGCTGACTGTCTGTCCCCGTGTCCCAGTGTCCCTCTCACACTCTCCTCAAGGTGCTGACTGTCTGTCCCAGTGTCCCAGTCTCCCTCTCACACTCTCCTCAAGGTGCTGACTGTCTGTCCCGGTGTCCCAGTGTCCCTCTCACACTCTCCTCAAGGTGCTGACTGTCTGTCCCGGTGTCCCACTGTCCCCCTCACACTCTCTTCAAGATTCTGACTGTCTGTCCCGGTGTCCCAGTGTCCCTCGCACACTCTCCTCAAGGTGCTGACTGTCTGTCCCAGTGTCGCTCTCACACTTTCCTCAAGGTGCTGACTGTCTGTCCCGGTGTCCCAGTGTCCCTCTCACACTCTCCTCAAGGTGCTGACTGTCCCGGTGTCCCAGTGTCCCCCTCTCACACCCTCCTCAAGGTGCTGACTGTCTGTCCCAGTGTCCTCCCTCTCACACGCTCCTCAAGGTGGTGACTGTCTGTCCCAGTGTCCCAGTGTCCCTCTCACACTCTCCTCAAGGTGCTGACTGTCTGTCCCGGTGTCCCAGTGTCCCACTCACACTCTCCTCAAGGTGCTGACTGTCTGTCCCAGTGTCCCAATGTCCCCCTCTCACACTCTCCTCAAGGTGCTGACTGTCTGTCCCAGTGTCCCTTTCACACTCTCCTCAAGGTGTTGACTGTCTGTCCCCGTGTCCCACTGTCCCTCTCAAACTCTCCTCAAGGTGCTGACTGTCTGTCCTGGTGCCCCTCTCACACTCTACTCAAGGTGCTGACTGAATGTCCCGGTGTCCCTCTCACCTCAAGGTGCTGACTGTCTGTCCCGGTCTCCCAATGTCCCCCTCGCACTCTCTCCTCAAGGTGCTGACTGTCTGTCCCAGTGTCCCTCTCACACTCTCCTCAAGGTGCTGACTGTCTGTCCCAGTGTCCCTCTCACACTCTCCTCAAGGTGCTGACTGTCTGTCCCAGTGTCCCTCTCACACTCTCCTCAAGGTGCAGACTGTCTGTCCCAGTGTCCCCCTCTCACAATCTCCTCAAGGTGCTGACTGTCTGTCCCAGTGTCCCTCTCACACTCTCCTCAAGGTGCTGACTGTCTGTCCCAGTGTCCCTCTCACACTCTCCTCAAGGTGCTGACTGTCTGTCCCAGTGTCCCTCTCACACTCTCCCCAAGGTGCTGACTGTCTGTCCCCGTGTCCCAGTGTCCCTCTCACACTCTCCTCAAGGTGCTGACTGTCTGTCCCAGTGTCCCAGTCTCCCTCTCACACTCTCCTCAAGGTGCTGACTGTCTGTCCCGGTGTCCCAGTGTCCCTCTCACACTCTCCTCAAGGTGCTGACTGTCTGTCCCGGTGTCCCACTGTCCCCCTCACACTCTCTTCAAGATTCTGACTGTCTGTCCCGGTGTCCCAGTGTCCCTCGCACACTCTCCTCAAGGTGCTGACTGTCTGTCCCAGTGTCGCTCTCACACTTTCCTCAAGGTGCTGACTGTCTGTCCCGGTGTCCCAGTGTCCCCCTCTCACACCCTCCTCAAGGTGCTGACTGTCTGTCCCAGTGTCCTCCCTCTCACACGCTCCTCAAGGTGGTGACTGTCTGTCCCAGTGTCCCAGTGTCCCACTCACACTCTCCTCAAGGTGCTGACTGTCTGTCCCAGTGTCCCAATGTCCCCCTCTCACACTCTCTTCAAGGTGCTGACTGACTGTCCCAGTGTCCCTTTCACACTCTCCTCAAGGTGTTGACTGTCTGTCCCCGTGTCCCACTGTCCCTCTCAAACTCTCCTCAAGGTGCTGACTGTCTGTCCTGGTGCCCCTCTCACACTCTACTCAAGGTGCTGACTGAATGTCCCGGTGTCCCTCTCACCTCAAGTGCTGACTGTCTGTCCCGGTCTCCCAGTGTCCCCCTCTCACACTCTCCTCAAGGTGCTGACTGTCTGTCCCAGTGTCCCTCTCACACTCTCCTCAAGGTGCTGACTGTCTGTCCCAGTGTCCCTCTCACACTCTCCTCAAGGTGCTGACTGTCTGTCCCAGTGTCCCTCTCACACTCTCCTCAAGGTACTGACTGTCTGTCCCGGTGTCCCAGTGTCCCCCTCGCACACACTCCTCAAGGTGCTGACTGTCTGTCCCAGTGTCCCTCTCACACTTTCCTCAAGGTGCTGACTGTCTGTCCCAGTGTCCCCCTCTCACACTCTCCTCAAGGTGCTGACTGTCTGTCCCGGTGTCCCAGTGTCCCTCTCACACTCTCCTCAAGGTGCTGACTGTCTGTCCCAGTGTCCCCCTCGCACACTCTCCTCAAGGTGCTGACTGTCTGTCCCAGTGTCCCTCTCACACTTTCCTCAAGGTGCTGACTGTCTGTCCCAGTGTCCCCCACTCACACTCTCCTCAAGGTGCTGACTGGCTGTCCCGGTGTCCCAGTGTCCCTCTCACACTCTCCACAAGGTGCTGACTGTCTGACCCAGTGTCCCCCTCGCACACTCTCCTCAAGGTGCTGACTGTCTGTCCCAGTGTCCCCCTCTCACAATCTCCTCAAGGTGCTGACTGTCTGTCCCAGTGTCCCCCTCTCACAATCTCCTCAAGGTGCTGACTGACTGTCCCAGTGTCCCTCTCACACTCTCCTCAAAGTGCTGACTGTCTGTCCCAGTGTCCCTCTCACTCTCTCCCCAAGGTGCTGACTGTCTGTCCCAGTGTCCCCCTCGCACACTCTCCTCAAGGTGCTGACTGTCTGTCCCGGTGTCCCAGTGTCCCTCTCACACTCTCCTCAAGGTGGTGACTGTCTGTCCCAGTGTCCCAGTGTCCCTCTCACACTCTCCTCAAGGTGCTGACTGTCTGTCCCAGTGTCCCTCTCACACTCTCCTCAAGGTGCTGACTGTCTGTCCCAGTGTCCCTCTCACACTCTCCTCAAGGTACTGACTGTCTGTCCCGGTGTCCCAGTGTCCCCCGCGCACACTCTCCTCAAGGTGCTGACTGTCTGTCCCAGTGTCCCTCTCACACTTTCCTCAAGGTGCTGACTGTCTGTCCCACTGTCCCCCTCTCACACTCTCCTCAAGGTGCTGACTGTCTGTCCCCGTGTCCCAGTGTCCCTCTCACACTCTCCTCAAGGTGCTGACTGTCTGTCCCAGTGTCCCTCTCACACTCTCCTCAAGGTGCGGACTGTCTGTCCCAGTGTCCCCCTCTCACAATCTCCTCAAGGTGCTGACTGTCTGTCCCAGTGTCCCTCTCACACTCTCCTCAAGGTGCTGACTGTCTGTCCCAGTGTCCCTCTCACACTCTCCTCAAGGTGCTGACTGTCTGTCCCAGTGTCCCTCTCACACTCTCCCCAAGGTGCTGACGGTCTGTCCCCGTGTCCCAGTGTCCCTCTCACACTCTCCTCAAGGTGCTGACTGTCTGTCCCAGTGTCCCAGTGTCCCTCTCACACTCTCCTCAAGGTGCAGACTGTCTGTCCCGGTGTCCCAGTGTCCCTCTCACACTCTCCTCAAGGTGCTGACTGTCTGTCCCGGTGTCCCACTGTCCCCCTCACACTCTCTTCAAGGTGCTGACTGTCTGTCCCGGTGTCCCAGTGTCCCTCGCACACTCTCCTCAAGGTGCTGACTGTCTGTCCCAGTGTCCCTCTCACACTCTCCTCAAGGTGCTGACTGTCTGTCCCGGTGCCCCGGTGTCCCTCTCACACTCTCCTCAAGGTGCTGACTGTCCCGGTGTCCCAGTGTCCCCCTCTCACACTCTCCTCAAGGTGCTGACTGTCTGTCCCGGTGTCCCAGTGTCCCCCTCTCACACTCTCCTCAAGTTGCTGACTGTCTGTCCCAGTGTCCCAGTGTCCCTCTCACACTCTCCTCAAGGTGCTGACTGTCTGTCCCCGTGTCCCAGTGTCCCTCTCACACTATCCTCAAGGTGCTGACTGGCTGTCCCAGTGTCCCTCTCACACTCTCCTCAAGGTGCTGACTGTCTGTCCCCGTGTCCCAGTGTCCCTCTCACACTCTCCTCAAGGGGCTGACTGTCTGTTCCGGTGTCCCAGTGTCCCCTCTCACACTCTCCTCAACGTGCTGACTGTCTGTCCTGGTGTCACTCTCACACTCTACTCAAGGTGCTGACTGTCTGTCCCGGTGTCCCAGTGTCCCTCTCACACTCTCCTCAAGGTGCTGACTGTCTGTCCCAGTGTCCCAGTGTCCCTCTCAAACTCTCCTCAAGGTGCTGACTGTCTGTCCCAGTGTCCCAGTGTCCCCATCTCACATTCTCCTCAAGGTGCTGACTGTCTGTCCCGGTGTCCCAGTGTCCCCCTCGCACACTCTCCTCAAGGTGCTGACTGTCTGTCCCAGTGTCCCTCTCACACTCTCCTCAAGGTGCTGACTGTCTGTCCCGATGTCCCAGTGTCCCCCATTTCACACTCTCCTCAAGGTGCTGACTGTCTGTCCCGATGTCCCAGTGTCCCTCTCACACTCTCCTCAAGGTGCTGACTGTCTGTCCCAGTGTCCCAGTGTCCCCCATCTCACACACTCCTCAAGGTGCTGTCTGTCCCGGTGTCCCAGTGTCCCTCTCACACTCTCCTCAAGGTGCTGACTGTCTGTCCCAGTGTCCCAGTGTCCCCCATCTCACACTCTCCTCAAGGTGCTGACTCTCTGTCCCAGTGTCCCAGCGTCCCTCTCACATTCTCCTCAAGGTGCTGACTGTCTGTCCCAGTGTCCCAGTGTCCCTCTCACACTCTCCTCAAGGTGCTGACTGTCTGTCCCGATGTCCCAGTGTCCCTCTCACACTCTCCTCAAGGTGCTGACTGTCTGTCCCGGTGTCCCACTGTCCCTCTCACATTCTCCTCAAGGTGCTGACTGTCTGTCCCGGTGTCCCAGTGTCCCCTCTCACACTCTCCTCAAGGTGCTGACTGTCTGTCCCAGTGTCCCTCCCACACTCTCCTCAAGGTGCTGACTTTCTGTTCCGATGTCCCAGTGTCCCCCTCTCACACTCTCCTCAAGTTGCTGACGGTCTGTCTGTCCCGGTGTCCCAGTGTCCCTCTCACACTCTCCTCAAGGTGCTGACTGCCTGACCCAGTGTCCCCCTCGCACACTCTCCTCAAGGTGCTGACTGTCTGTCCCAGTGTCCCCCTCTCACAATCTCCTCAAGGTGCTGACTGTCTGTCCCAGTGTCCCCCTCTCACAATCTCCTCAAGGTGCTGACTGACTGTCCCAGTGTCCCTCTCACATTCTCCTCAAGGTGCTGACTGTCTGTCCCAGTGTCCCTCTCACTCTCTCCCCAAGGTGCTGACTGTCTGTCCCAGTGTCCCCCTCGCACACTCTCCTCAAGGTGCTGACTGTCTGTCCCGGTGTCCCAGTGTCCCTCTCACACTCTCCTCAAGGTGGTGACTGTCTGTCCCAGTGTCCCAGTGTCCCTCTCACACTCTCCTCAAGGTGCTGACTGTCTGTCCCAGTGTCCCTCTCACACTCTCCTCAAGGTGCTGACTGTCTGTCCCAGTGTCCCTCTCACACTCTCCTCAAGGTACTGACTGTCTGTCCCGGTGTCCCAGTGTCCCCCTCGCACACTCTCCTCAAGGTGCTGACTGTCTGTCCCAGTGTCCCTCTCACACTTTCCTCCAGGTGCTGACTGTCTGTCCCACTGTCCCCCTCTCACACTCTCCTCAAGGTGCTGACTGTCTGTCCCCGTGTCCCAGTGTCCCTCTCACACTCTCCTCAAGGTGCTGACTGTCTGTCCCAGTGTCCCTCTCACACTCTCCTCAAGGTGCAGACTGTCTGTCCCAGTGTCCCCCTCTCAAAATCTCCTCAAGGTGCTGACTGTCTGTCCCAGTGTCCCTCTCACACTCTCCTCAAGGTGCTGACTGTCTGTCCCAGTGTCCCTCTCACACTCTCCTCAAGGTGCTGACTGTCTGTCCCAGTGTCCCTCTCACACTCTCCCCAAGGTGCTGACTGTCTGACCCCGTGTCCCAGTGTCCCTCTCACACTCTCCTCAAGGTGCTGACTGTCTGTCCCAGTGTCCCAGTCTCCCTCTCACACTCTCCCCAAGGTGCTGACTGTCTGTCCCGGTGTCCCAGTGTCCCTCTCACACTCTCCTCAAGGTGCTGACTGTCTGTCCCGGTGTCCCACTGTCCCCCTCACACTCTCTTCAAGATTCTGACTGTCTGTCCCGGTGTCCCAGTGTCCCTCGCACACTCTCCTCAAGGTGCTGACTGTCTGTCCCAGTGTCCCTCTCACACTTTCCTCAAGGTGCTGACTGTCTGTCCCGGTGTCCCAGTGTCCCTCTCACACTCTCCTCAAGGTGCTGACTGTCCCGGTGTCCCAGTGTCCCCCTCTCACACCCTCCTCAAGGTGCTGACTGTCTGTCCCAGTGTCCTCCCTCTCACACGCTCCTCAAGGTGGTGACTGTCTGTCCCAGTGTCCCAGTGTCCCTCTCACACTCTCCTCAAGGTGCTGACTGTCTGTCCCGGTGTCCCAGTGTCCCACTCACACTCTCCTCAAGGTGCTGACTGTCTGTCCCAGTGTCCCAATGTCCCCCTCTCACACTCTCCTCAAGGTGCTGACTGTCTGTCCCAGGGTCCCTTTCACACTCTCCTCAAGGTGTTGACTGTCTGTCCCCGTGTCCCACTGTCCCTCTCAAACTCTCCTCAAGGTGCTGACTGTCTGTCCTGGTGCCCCTCTCACACTCTACTCAAGGTGCTGACTGAATGTCCCGGTGTCCCTCTCACCTCAAGGTGCTGACTGTCTGTCCCGGTGTCCCAGTGTCCCCCTCTCACACTCTCCTCAAGGTGCTGACTGTCTGTCCCAGTGTCCCTCTCACACTCTCCTCAAGGTGCTGACTGTCTGTCCCAGTGTCCCTCTCACATTCTCCTCAAGGTGCTGACTGTCTGTCCCGGTGTCCCAGTGCCCCCTCTCACACTCTCCTCAAGGTGCTGACTGTCTGTCCCAGTGTCCCTCTCACACTCTCCTCAAGGTGCTGACTTTCTGTTCCGATGTCCCAGTGTCCCCCTCTCACACTCTCCTCAAGTTGCTGACGGTCTGTCTGTCCCGGTGTCCCAGTGTCCCTCTCACACTCTCCTCAAGGTGCTGACTGCCTGACCCAGTGTCCCCCTCGCACACTCTCCTCAAGGTGCTGACTGTCTGTCCCAGTGTCCCCCTCTCACAATCTCCTCAAGGTGCTGACTGTCTGTCCCAGTGTCCCCCTCTCACAATCTCCTCAAGGTGCTGACTGACTGTCCCAGTGTCCCTCTCACATTCTCCTCATGGTGCTGACTGTCTGTCCCAGTGTCCCTCTCACTCTCTCCCCAAGGTGCTGACTGTCTGTCCCAGTGTCCCCCTCGCACACTCTCCTCAAGGTGCTGACTGTCTGTCCCGGTGTCCCAGTGTCCCTCTCACACTCTCCTCAAGGTGGTGACTGTCTGTCCCAGTGTCCCAGTGTCCCTCTCACACTCTCCTCAAGGTGCTGACTGTCTGTCCCAGTGTCCCTCTCACACTCTCCTCAAGGTGCTGACTGTCTGTCCCAGTGTCCCTCTCACACTCTCCTCAAGGTACTGACTGTCTGTCCCGGTGTCCCAGTGTCCCCCTCGCACACTCTCCTCAAGGTGCTGACTGTCTGTCCCAGTGTCCCTCTCACACTTTCCTCCAGGTGCTGACTGTCTGTCCCACTGTCCCCCTCTCACACTCTCCTCAAGGTGCTGACTGTCTGTCCCCGTGTCCCAGTGTCCCTCTCACACTCTCCTCAAGGTGCTGACTGTCTGTCCCAGTGTCCCTCTCACACTCTCCTCAAGGTGCAGACTGTCTGTCCCAGTGTCCCCCTCTCAAAATCTCCTCAAGGTGCTGACTGTCTGTCCCAGTGTCCCTCTACACTCTCCTCAAGGTGCTGACTGTCTGTCCCAGTGTCCCTCTCACACTCTCCTCAAGGTGCTGACTGTCTGTCCCAGTGTCCCTCTCACACTCTCCCCAAGGTGCTGACTGTCTGACCCCGTGTCCCAGTGTCCCTCTCACACTCTCCTCAAGGTGCTGACTGTCTGTCCCAGTGTCCCAGTCTCCCTCTCACACTCTCCCCAAGGTGCTGACTGTCTGT
Organism: Mustelus asterias; assembly: GCF_964213995.1. Taxonomy (NCBI): domain Eukaryota; kingdom Metazoa; phylum Chordata; class Chondrichthyes; order Carcharhiniformes; family Triakidae; genus Mustelus; species Mustelus asterias. Next base: position 38,469 of record NW_027590098.1, on the reverse strand, counting down.
CCCGGTGTCCCAGTGTCCCTCTCACACTCTCCTCAAGGTGCTGACTGTCTGTCCCGGTGTCCCACTGTCCCCCTCACACTCTCTTCAAGATTCTGACTGTCTGTCCCGGTGTCCCAGTGTCCCTCGCACACTCTCCTCAAGGTGCTGACTGTCTGTCCCAGTGTCCCTCTCACACTTTCCTCAAGGTGCTGACTGTCTGTCCCGGTGTCCCAGTGTCCCTCTCACACTCTCCTCAAGGTGCTGACTGTCCCGGTGTCCCAGTGTCCCCCTCTCACACCCTCCTCAAGGTGCTGACTGTCTGTCCCAGTGTCCTCCCTCTCACACGCTCCTCAAGGTGGTGACTGTCTGTCCCAGTGTCCCAGTGTCCCTCTCACACTCTCCTCAAGGTGCTGACTGTCTGTCCCGGTGTCCCAGTGTCCCACTCATACTCTCCTCAAGGTGCTGACTGTCTGTCCCAGTGTCCCAATGTCCCCCTCTCACACTCTCCTCAAGGTGCTGACTGTCTGTCCCAGTGTCCCTTTCACACTCTCCTCAAGGTGTTGACTGTCTGTCCCCGTGTCCCACTGTCCCTCTCAAACTCTCCTCAAGGTGCTGACTGTCTGTCCTGGTGCCCCTCTCACACTCTACTCAAGGTGCTGACTGAATGTCCCGGTGTCCCTCTCACCTCAAGGTGCTGACTGTCTGTCCCGGTGTCCCAGTGTCCCCCTCTCACACTCTCCTCAAGGTGCTGACTGTCTGTCCCAGTGTCCCTCTCACACTCTCCTCAAGGTGCTGACTGTCTGTCCCAGTGTCCCTCTCACACTCTCCTCAAGGTGCTGACTGTCTGTCCCAGTGTCCCTCTCACACTCTCCTCAAGGTACTGACTGTCTGTCCCGGTGTCCCAGTGTCCCCCTCGCACACACTCCTCAAGGTGCTGACTGTCTGTCCCAGTGTCCCTCTCACACTTTCCTCAAGGTGCTGACTGTCTGTCCCAGTGTCCCCCTCTCACACTCTCCTCAAGGTGCTGACTGTCTGTCCCGGTGTCCCAGTGTCCCTCTCACACTCTCCTCAAGGTGCTGACTGTCTGTCCCAGTGTCCCCCTCGCACACTCTCCTCAAGGTGCTGACTGTCTGTCCCAGTGTCCCTCTCACACTTTCCTCAAGGTGCTGACTGTCTGTCCCAGTGTCCCCCACTCACACTCTCCTCAAGGTGCTGACTGGCTGTCCCGGTGTCCCAGTGTCCCTCTCACACTCTCCACAAGGTGCTGACTGTCTGACCCAGTGTCCCCCTCGCACACTCTCCTCAAGGTGCTGACTGTCTGTCCCAGTGTCCCCCTCTCACAATCTCCTCAAGGTGCTGACTGTCTGTCCCAGTGTCCCCCTCTCACAATCTCCTCAAGGTGCTGACTGACTGTCCCAGTGTCCCTCTCACACTCTCCTCAAGGTGCTGACAGTCTGTTCCAGTGTCCCTCTCACTCTCTCCCCAAGGTGCTGACTGTCTGTCCCAGTGTCCCCCTCGCACACTCTCCTCAAGGTGCTGACTGTCTGTCCCGGTGTCCCAGTGTCCCTCTCACACTCTCCTCAAGGTGCTGACTGTCTGTCCCAGTGTCCCTCTCACAATCTCCTCAAGGTGCTGACTGTCTGTCCCAGTGTCCCTCTCACACTCTCCTCAAGGTACTGACTGTCTGTCCCGGTGTCCCAGTGTCCCCCGCGCACACTCTCCTCAAGGTGCTGACTGTCTGTCCCAGTGTCCCTCTCACACTTTCCTCAAGGTGCTGACTGTCTGTCCCACTGTCCCCCTCTCACACTCTCCTCAAGGTGCTGACTGTCTGTCCCCGTGTCCCAGTGTCCCTCTCACACTCTCCTCAAGGTGCTGACTGTCTGTCCCAGTGTCCCTCTCACACTCTCCTCAAGGTGCGGACTGTCTGTCCCAGTGTCCCCCTCTCACAATCTCCTCAAGGTGCTGACTGTCTGTCCCAGTGTCCCTCTCACACTCTCCTCAAGGTGCTGACTGTCTGTCCCAGTGTCCCTCTCACACTCTCCTCAAGGTGCTGACTGTCTGTCCCAGTGTCCCTCTCACACTCTCCTCAAGGTGCTGACTTTCTGTTCCGATGTCCCAGTGTCCCCCTCTCACACTCTCCTCAAGTTGCTGACGGTCTGTCTGTCCCGGTGTCCCAGTGTCCCTCTCACACTCTCCTCAAGGTGCTGACTGCCTGACCCAGTGTCCCCCTCGCACACTCTCCTCAAGGTGCTGACTGTCTGTCCCAGTGTCCCCCTCTCACAATCTCCTCAAGGTGCTGACTGTCTGTCCCAGTGTCCCCCTCTCACAATCTCCTCAAGGTGCTGACTGACTGTCCCAGTGTCCCTCTCACATTCTCCTCAAGGTGCTGACTGTCTGTCCCAGTGTCCCTCTCACTCTCTCCCCAAGGTGCTGACTGTCTGTCCCAGTGTCCCCCTCGCACACTCTCCTCAAGGTGCTGACTGTCTGTCCCGGTGTCCCAGTGTCCCTCTCACACTCTCCTCAAGGTGGTGACTGTCTGTCCCAGTGTCCCAGTGTCCCTCTCACACTCTCCTCAAGGTGCTGACTGTCTGTCCCAGTGTCCCTCTCACACTCTCCTGAAGGTGCTGACTGTCTGTCCCAGTGTCCCTCTCACACTCTCCTCAAGGTGCTGACTGTCTGTCCCCGTGTCCCAGTGTCCCTCTCACACTCTCCTCAAGGTGCTGACTGTCTGTCCCAGTGTCCCTCTCACACTCTCCTCAAGGTGCAGACTGTCTGTCCCAGTGTCCCCCTCTCACAATCTCCTCAAGGTGCTGACTGTCTGTCCCAGTGTCCCTCTCACACTCTCCTCAAGGTGCTGACTGTCTGTCCCAGTGTCCCTCTCACACTCTCCTCAAGGTGCTGACTGTCTGTCCCAGTGTCCCTCTCACACTCTCCCCAAGGTGCTGACTGTCTGTCCCCGTGTCCCAGTGTCCCTCTCACACTCTCCTCAAGGTGCTGACTGTCTGTCCCAGTGTCCCAGTCTCCCTCTCACACTCTCCTCAAGGTGCTGACTGTCTGTCCCGGTGTCCCAGTGTCCCTCTCACACTCTCCTCAAGGTGCTGACTGTCTGTCCCGGTGTCCCACTGTCCCCCTCACACTCTCTTCAAGATTCTGACTGTCTGTCCCGGTGTCCCAGTGTCCCTCGCACACTCTCCTCAAGGTGCTGACTGTCTGTCCCAGTGTCGCTCTCACACTTTCCTCAAGGTGCTGACTGTCTGTCCCGGTGTCCCAGTGTCCCTCTCACACTCTCCTCAAGGTGCTGACTGTCCCGGTGTCCCAGTGTCCCCCTCTCACACCCTCCTCAAGGTGCTGACTGTCTGTCCCAGTGTCCTCCCTCTCACACGCTCCTCAAGGTGGTGACTGTCTGTCCCAGTGTCCCAGTGTCCCTCTCACACTCTCCTCAAGGTGCTGACTGTCTGTCCCGGTGTCCCAGTGTCCCACTCACACTCTCCTCAAGGTGCTGACTGTCTGTCCCAGTGTCCCAATGTCCCCCTCTCACACTCTCCTCAAGGTGCTGACTGTCTGTCCCAGTGTCCCTTTCACACTCTCCTCAAGGTGTTGACTGTCTGTCCCCGTGTCCCACTGTCCCTCTCAAACTCTCCTCAAGGTGCTGACTGTCTGTCCTGGTGCCCCTCTCACACTCTACTCAAGGTGCGGACTGAATGTCCCGGTGTCCCTCTCACCTCAAGGTGCTGACTGTCTGTCCCGGTCTCCCAGTGTCCCCCTCTCACACTCTCCTCAAGGTGCTGACTGTCTGTCCCAGTGTCCCTCTCACACTCTCCTCAAGGTGCTGACTGTCTGTCCCAGTGTCCCTCTCACACTCTCCTCAAGGTGCTGACTGTCTTTCCCAGTGTCCCCCTCTCACACTCTCCTCAAGGTGCTGACTGTCTGTCCCAGTGTCCCTCTCACACTCTCCTCAAGGTGCTGACTGTCTGTCCCAGTGTCCCTCTCACACTCTCCTCAAGGTGCTGACTGTCTGTCCCAGTGTCCCTCTCACACTCTCCCCAAGGTGCTGACTGTCCCCGTGTCCCAGTGTCCCTCTCACACTCTCCTCAAGGTGCTGACTGTCTGTCCCAGTGTCCCAGTCTCCCTCTCACACTCTCCTCAAGGTGCTGACTGTCTGTCCCGGTGTCCCAGTGTCCCTCTCACACTCTCCTCAAGGTGCTGACTGTCTGTCCCGGTGTACCACTGTCCCCCTCACACTCTCTTCAAGATTCTGACTGTCTGTCCCGGTGTCCCAGTGTCCCTCGCACACTCTCCTCAAGGTGCTGACTGTCTGTCCCAGTGTCGCTCTCACACTTTCCTCAAGGTGCTGACTGTCTGTCCCGGTGTCCCAGTGTCCCTCTCACACTCTCCTCAAGGTGCTGACTGTCCCGGTGTCCCAGTGTCCCCCTCTCACACCCTCCTCAAGGTGCTGACTGTCTGTCCCAGTGTCCTCCCTCTCACACGCTCCTCAAGGTGGTGACTGTCTGTCCCAGTGTCCCAGTGTCCCTCTCACACTCTCCTCAAGGTGCTGACTGTCTGTCCCGGTGTCCCAGTGTCCCACTCACACTCTCCTCAAGGTGCTGACTGTCTGTCCCAGTGTCCCAATGTCCCCCTCTCACACTCTCTTCAAGGTGCTGACTGTCTGTCCCAGTGTCCCTTTCACACTCTCCTCAAGGTGTTGACTGTCTGTCCCCGTGTCCCACTGTCCCTCTCAAACTCTCCTCAAGGTGCTGACTGTCTGTCCTGGTGCCCCTCTCACACTCTACTCAAGGTGCTGACTGAATGTCCCGGTGTCCCTCTCACCTCAAGTGCTGACTGTCTGTCCCGGTCTCCCAGTGTCCCCCTCTCACACTCTCCTCAAGGTGCTGACTGTCTGTCCCAGTGTCCCTCTCACACTCTCCTCAAGGTGCTGACTGTCTGTCCCAGTGTCCCTCTCACACTCTCCTCAAGGTGCTGACTGTCTGTCCCAGTGTCCCTCTCACACTCTCCTCAAGGTACTGACTGTCTGTCCCGGTGTCCCAGTGTCCCCCTCGCACACACTCCTCAAGGTGCTGACTGTCTGTCCCAGTGTCCCTCTCACACTTTCCTCAAGGTGCTGACTGTCTGTCCCAGTGTCCCCCTCTCACACTCTCCTCAAGGTGCTGACTGTCTGTCCCGGTGTCCCAGTGTCCCTCTCACACTCTCCTCAAGGTGCTGACTGTCTGTCCCAGTGTCCCCCTCGCACACTCTCCTCAAGGTGCTGACTGTCTGTCCCAGTGTCCCTCTCACACTTTCCTCAAGGTGCTGACTGTCTGTCCCAGTGTCCCCCACTCACACTCTCCTCAAGGTGCTGACTGGCTGTCCCGGTGTCCCAGTGTCCCTCTCACACTCTCCACAAGGTGCTGACTGTCTGACCCAGTGTCCCCCTCGCACACTCTCCTCAAGGTGCTGACTGTCTGTCCCAGTGTCCCCCTCTCACAATCTCCTCAAGGTGCTGACTGTCTGTCCCAGTGTCCCCCTCTCACAATCTCCTCAAGGTGCTGACTGACTGTCCCAGTGTCCCTCTCACACTCTCCTCAAGGTGCTGACTGTCTGTCCCAGTGTCCCTCTCACTCTCTCCCCAAGGTGCTGACTGTCTGTCCCAGTGTCCCCCTCGCACACTCTCCTCAAGGTGCTGACTGTCTGTCCCGGTGTCCCAGTGTCCCTCTCACACTCTCCTCAAGGTGGTGACTGTCTGTCCCAGTGTCCCAGTGTCCCTTTCACACTCTCCTCAAGGTGCTGACTGTCTGTCCCAGTGTCCCTCTCACACTCTCCTCAAGGTGCTGACTGTCTGTCCCAGTGTCCCTCTCACACTCTCCTCAAGGTACTGACTGTCTGTCCCGTTGTCCCAGTGTCCCCCGCGCACACTCTCCTCAAGGTGCTGACTGTCTGTCCCAGTGTCCCTCTCACACTTTCCTCAAGGTGCTGACTGTCTGTCCCACTGTCCCCCTCTCACACTCTCCTCAAGGTGCTGACTGTCTGTCCCCGTGTCCCAGTGTCCCTCTCACACTCTCCTCAAGGTGCTGACTGTCTGTCCCAGTGTCCCTCTCACACTCTCCTCAAGGTGCGGACTGTCTGTCCCAGTGTCCCCCTCTCACAATCTCCTCAAGGTGCTGACTGTCTGTCCCAGTGTCCCTCTCACACTCTCCTCAAGGTGCTGACTGTCTGTCCCAGTGTCCCTCTCACACTCTCCTCAAGGTGCTGACTGTCTGTCCCAGTGTCCCTCTCACACTCTCCCCAAGGTGCTGACGGTCTGTCCCAGTGTCCCTCTCACACTCTCCTCAAGGTGCTGACTGTCTGTCCCGGTGTCCCAGTGTCCCTCTCACACTCTCCTCAAGGTGCTGACTGTCTGTCCCAGTGTCCCCCTCGCACACTCTCCTCAAGGTGCTGACTGTCTGTCCCAGTGTCCCTCTCACACTTTCCTCAAGGTGCTGACTGTCTGTCCCAGTGTCCCCCACTCACACTCTCCTCAAGGTGCTGACTGGCTGTCCCGGTGTCCCAGTGTCCCTCTCACACTCTCCACAAGGTGCTGACTGTCTGACCCAGTGTCCCCCTCGCACACTCTCCTCAAGGTGCTGACTGTCTGTCCCAGTGTCCCCCTCTCACAATCTCCTCAAGGTGCTGACTGTCTGTCCCAGTGTCCCCCTCTCACAATCTCCTCAAGGTGCTGACTGACTGTCCCAGTGTCCCTCTCACACTCTCCTCAAGGTGCTGACTGTCTGTCCCAGTGTCCCTCTCACTCTCTCCCCAAGGTGCTGACTGTCTGTCCCAGTGTCCCCCTCGCACACTCTCCTCAAGGTGCTGACTGTCTGTCCCGGTGTCCCAGTGTCCCTCTCACACTCTCCTCAAGGTGGTGACTGTCTGTCCCAGTGTCCCAGTGTCCCTCTCACACTCTCCTCAAGGTGCTGACTGTCTGTCCCAGTGTCCCTCTCACACTCTCCTCAAGGTGCTGACTGTCTGTCCCAGTGTCCCTCTCACACTCTCCTCAAGGTACTGACTGTCTGTCCCGGTGTCCCAGTGTCCCCCGCGCACACTCTCCTCAAGGTGCTGACTGTCTGTCCCAGTGTCCCTCTCACACTTTCCTCAAGGTGCTGACTGTCTGTCCCACTGTCCCCCTCTCACACTCTCCTCAAGGTGCTGACTGTCTGTCCCCGTGTCCCAGTGTCCCTCTCACACTCTCCTCAAGGTGCTGACTGTCTGTCCCAGTGTCCCTCTCACACTCTCCTCAAGGTGCGGACTGTCTGTCCCAGTGTCCCCCTCTCACAATCTCCTCAAGGTGCTGACTGTCTGTCCCAGTGTCCCTCTCACACTCTCCTCAAGGTGCTGACTGTCTGTCCCAGTGTCCCTCTCACACTCTCCTCAAGGTGCTGACTGTCTGTCCCAGTGTCCCTCTCACACTCTCCTCAAGGTGCTGACTTTCTGTTCCGATGTCCCAGTGTCCCCCTCTCACACTCTCCTCAAGTTGCTGACGGTCTGTCTGTCCCGGTGTCCCAGTGTCCCTCTCACACTCTCCTCAAGGTGCTGACTGCCTGACCCAGTGTCCCCCTCGCACACTCTCCTCAAGGTGCTGACTGTCTGTCCCAGTGTCCCCCTCTCACAATCTCCTCAAGGTGCTGACTGTCTGTCCCAGTGTCCCCCTCTCACAATCTCCTCAAGGTGCTGACTGACTGTCCCAGTGTCCCTCTCACATTCTCCTCAAGGTGCTGACTGTCTGTCCCAGTGTCCCTCTCACTCTCTCCCCAAGGTGCTGACTGTCTGTCCCAGTGTCCCCCTCGCACACTCTCCTCAAGGTGCTGACTGTCTGTCCCGGTGTCCCAGTGTCCCTCTCACACTCTCCTCAAGGTGGTGACTGTCTGTCCCAGTGTCCCAGTGTCCCTCTCACACTCTCCTCAAGGTGCTGACTGTCTGTCCCAGTGTCCCTCTCACACTCTCCTCAAGGTGCTGACTGTCTGTCCCAGTGTCCCTCTCACACTCTCCTCAAGGTGCTGACTGTCTGTCCCCGTGTCCCAGTGTCCCACTCACACTCTCCTCAAGGTGCTGACTGTCTGTCCCAGTGTCCCTCTCACACTCTCCTCAAGGTGCAGACTGTCTGTCCCAGTGTCCCCCTCTCACAATCTCCTCAAGGTGCTGACTGTCTGTCCCAGTGTCCCTCTCACACTCTCCTCAAGGTGCTGACTGTCTGTCCCAGTGTCCCTCTCACACTCTCCTCAAGGTGCTGACTGTCTGTCCCAGTGTCCCTCTCACACTCTCCCCAAGGTGCTGACTGTCTGTCCCCGTGTCCCAGTGTCCCTCTCACACTCTCCTCAAGGTGCTGACTGTCTGTCCCAGTGTCCCAGTCTCCCTCTCACACTCTCCTCAAGGTGCTGACTGTCTGTCCCGGTGTCCCAGTGTCCCTCTCACACTCTCCTCAAGGTGCTGACTGTCTGTCCCGGTGTCCCACTGTCCCCCTCACACTCTCTTCAAGATTCTGACTGTCTGTCCCGGTGTCCCAGTGTCCCTCGCACACTCTCCTCAAGGTGCTGACTGTCTGTCCCAGTGTCGCTCTCACACTTTCCTCAAGGTGCTGACTGTCTGTCCCAGTGTCCCCCTCTCACACTCTCCTCAAGGTGCTGACTGTCTGTCCCCGTGTCCCAGTGTCCCTCTCACACTCTCCTCAAGGTGCTGACTGTCTGTCCCAGTGTCCCTCTCACACTCTCCTCAAGGTGCGGACTGTCTGTCCCAGTGTCCCCCTCTCACAATCTCCTCAAGGTGCTGACTGTCTGTCCCAGTGTCCCTCTCACACTCTCCTCAAGGTGCTGACTGTCTGTCCCAGTGTCCCTCTCACACTCTCCTCAAGGTGCTGACTGTCTGTCCCAGTGTCCCTCTCACACTCTCCTCAAGGTGCTGACTTTCTGTTCCGATGTCCCAGTGTCCCCCTCTCACACTCTCCTCAAGTTGCTGACGGTCTGTCTGTCCCGGTGTCCCAGTGTCCCTCTCACACTCTCCTCAAGGTGCTGACTGCCTGACCCAGTGTCCCCCTCGCACACTCTCCTCAAGGTGCTGACTGTCTGTCCCAGTGTCCCCCTCTCACAATCTCCTCAAGGTGCTGACTGTCTGTCCCAGTGTCCCCCTCTCACAATCTCCTCAAGGTGCTGACTGACTGTCCCAGTGTCCCTCTCACATTCTCCTCAAGGTGCTGACTGTCTGTCCCAGTGTCCCTCTCACTCTCTCCCCAAGGTGCTGACTGTCTGTCCCAGTGTCCCCCTCGCACACTCTCCTCAAGGTGCTGACTGTCTGTCCCGGTGTCCCAGTGTCCCTCTCACACTCTCCTCAAGGTGGTGACTGTCTGTCCCAGTGTCCCAGTGTCCCTCTCACACTCTCCTCAAGGTGCTGACTGTCTGTCCCAGTGTCCCTCTCACACTCTCCTCAAGGTGCTGACTGTCTGTCCCAGTGTCCCTCTCACACTCTCCTCAAGGTGCTGACTGTCTGTCCCCGTGTCCCAGTGTCCCTCTCACACTCTCCTCAAGGTGCTGACTGTCTGTCCCAGTGTCCCTCTCACACTCTCCTCAAGGTGCAGACTGTCTGTCCCAGTGTCCCCCTCTCACAATCTCCTCAAGGTGCTGACTGTCTGTCCCAGTGTCCCTCTCACACTCTCCTCAAGGTGCTGACTGTCTGTCCCAGTGTCCCTCTCACACTCTCCTCAAGGTGCTGACTGTCTGTCCCAGTGTCCCTCTCACACTCTCCCCAAGGTGCTGACTGTCTGTCCCCGTGTCCCAGTGTCCCTCTCACACTCTCCTCAAGGTGCTGACTGTCTGTCCCAGTGTCCCAGTCTCCCTCTCACACTCTCCTCAAGGTGCTGACTGTCTGTCCCGGTGTCCCAGTGTCCCTCTCACACTCTCCTCAAGGTGCTGACTGTCTGTCCCGGTGTCCCACTGTCCCCCTCACACTCTCTTCAAGATTCTGACTGTCTGTCCCGGTGTCCCAGTGTCCGTCGCACACTCTCCTCAAGGTGCTGACTGTCTGTCCCAGTGTCGCTCTCACACTTTCCTCAAGGTGCTGACTGTCTGTCCCGGTGTCCCAGTGTCCCTCTCACACTCTCCTCAAGGTGCTGACTGTCCCGGTGTCCCAGTGTCCCCCTCTCACACCCTCCTCAAGGTGCTGACTGTCTGTCCCAGTGTCCTCCCTCTCACACGCTCCTCAAGGTGGTGACTGTCTGTCCCAGTGTCCCAGTGTCCCTCTCACACTCTCCTCAAGGTGCTGACTGTCTGTCCCGGTGTCCCAGTGTCCCACTCACACTCTCCTCAAGGTGCTGACTGTCTGTCCCAGTGTCCCAATGTCCCCCTCTCACACTCTCCTCAAGGTGCTGACTGTCTGTCCCAGTGTCCCTTTCACACTCTCCTCAAGGTGTTGACTGTCTGTCCCCGTGTCCCACTGTCCCTCTCAAACTCTCCTCAAGGTGCTGACTGTCTGTCCTGGTGCCCCTCTCACACTCTACTCAAGGTGCTGACTGAATGTCCCGGTGTCCCTCTCACCTCAAGGTGCTGACTGTCTGTCCCGGTCTCCCAGTGTCCCCCTCTCACACTCTCCTCAAGGTGCTGACTGTCTGTCCCAGTGTCCCTCTCACACTCTCCTCAAGGTGCTGACTGTCTTTCCCAGTGTCCCTCTCACACTCTCCTCAAGGTGCAGACTGTCTGTCCCAGTGTCCCCCTCTCACAATCTCCTCAAGGTGCTGACTGTCTGTCCCAGTGTCCCTCTCACACTCTCCTCAAGGTGCTGACTGTCTGTCCCAGTGTCCCTCTCACACTCTCCTCAAGGTGCTGACTGTCTTTCCCAGTGTCCCTCTCACACTCTCCTCAAGGTGCAGACTGTCTGTCCCAGTGTCCCCCTCTCACAATCTCCTCAAGGTGCTGACTGTCTGTCCCAGTGTCCCTCTCACACTCTCCTCAAGGTGCTGACTGTCTGTCCCAGTGTCCCTCTCACACTCTCCTCAAGGTGCTGACTGTCTGTCCCAGTGTCCCTCTCACACTCTCCCCAAGGTGCTGACTGTCCCCGTGTCCCAGTGTCCCTCTCACACTCTCCTCAAGGTGCTGACTGTCTGTCCCAGTGTCCCAGTCTCCCTCTCACACTCTCCTCAAGGTGCTGACTGTCTGTCCCGGTGTCCCAGTGTCCCTCTCACACTCTCCTCAAGGTGCTGACTGTCTGTCCCGGTGTCCCACTGTCCCCCTCACACTCTCTTCAAGATTCTGACTGTCTGTCCCGGTGTCCCAGTGTCCCTCGCACACTCTCCTCAAGGTGCTGACTGTCTGTCCCAGTGTCGCTCTCACACTTTCCTCAAGGTGCTGACTGTCTGTCCCGGTGTCCCAGTGTCCCTCTCACACTCTCCTCAAGGTGCTGACTGTCCCGGTGTCCCAGTGTCCCCCTCTCACACCCTCCTCAAGGTGCTGACTGTCTGTCCCAGTGTCCTCCCTCTCACACGCTCCTCAAGGTGGTGACTGTCTGTCCCAGTGTCCCAGTGTCCCTCTCACACTCTCCTCAAGGTGCTGACTCTCTGTCCCGGTGTCCCAGTGTCCCACTCACACTCTCCTCAAGGTGCTGACTGTCTGTCCCAGTGTCCCAATGTCCCCCTCTCACACTCTCTTCAAGGTGCTGACTGTCTGTCCCAGTGTCCCTTTCACACTCTCCTCAAGGTGTTGACTGTCTGTCCCCGTGTCCCACTGTCCCTCTCAAACTCTCCTCAAGGTGCTGACTGTCTGTCCTGGTGCCCCTCTCACACTCTACTCAAGGTGCTGACTGAATGTCCCGGTGTCCCTCTCACCTCAAGTGCTGACTGTCTGTCCCGGTCTCCCAGTGTCCCCCTCTCACACTCTCCTCAAGGTGCTGACTGTCTGTCCCAGTGTCCCTCTCACACTCTCCTCAAGGTGCTGACTGTCTGTCCCAGTGTCCCTCTCACACTCTCCTCAAGGTGCTGACTGTCTGTCCCAGTGTCCCTCTCACACTCTCCTCAAGGTACTGACTGTCTGTCCCGGTGTCCCAGTGTCCCCCTCGCACACACTCCTCAAGGTGCTGACTGTCTGTCCCAGTGTCCCTCTCACACTTTCCTCAAGGTGCTGACTGTCTGTCCCAGTGTCCCCCTCTCACACTCTCCTCAAGGTGCTGACTGTCTGTCCCGGTGTCCCAGTGTCCCTCTCACACTCTCCTCAAGGTGCTGACTGTCTGTCCCAGTGTCCCCCTCGCACACTCTCCTCAAGGTGCTGACTGTCTGTCCCAGTGTCCCTCTCACACTTTCCTCAAGGTGCTGACTGTCTGTCCCAGTGTCCCCCACTCACACTCTCCTCAAGGTGCTGACTGGCTGTCCCGGTGTCCCAGTGTCCCTCTCACACTCTCCACAAGGTGCTGACTGTCTGACCCAGTGTCCCCCTCGCACACTCTCCTCAAGGTGCTGACTGTCTGTCCCAGTGTCCCCCTCTCACAATCTCCTCAAGGTGCTGACTGTCTGTCCTAGTGTCCCCCTCTCACAATCTCCTCAAGGTGCTGACTGACTGTCCCAGTGTCCCTCTCACACTCTCCTCAAGGTGCTGACTGTCTGTCCCAGTGTCCCTCTCACTCTCTCCCCAAGGTGCTGACTGTCTGTCCCAGTGTCCCCCTCGCACACTCTCCTCAAGGTGCTGACTGTCTGTCCCGGTGTCCCAGTGTCCCTCTCACACTCTCCTCAAGGTGGTGACTGTCTGTCCCAGTGTCCCAGTGTCCCTTTCACACTCTCCTCAAGGTGCTGACTGTCTGTCCCAGTGTCCCTCTCACACTCTCCTCAAGGTGCTGACTGTCTGTCCCAGTGTCCCTCTCACACTCTCCTCAAGGTACTGACTGTCTGTCCCGTTGTCCCAGTGTACCCCGCGCACACTCTCCTCAAGGTGCTGACTGTCTGTCCCAGTGTCCCTCTCACACTTTCCTCAAGGTGCTGACTGTCTGTCCCACTGTCCCCCTCTCACACTCTCCTCAAGGTGCTGACTGTCTGTCCCCGTGTCCCAGTGTCCCTCTCACACTCTCCTCAAGGTGCTGACTCTGTCCCAGTGTCCCTCTCACACTCTCCTCAAGGTGCGGACTGTCTGTCCCAGTGTCCGCCTCTCACAATCTCCTCAAGGTGCTGACTGTCTGTCCCAGTGTCCCTCTCACACTCTCCTCAAGGTGCTGACTGTCTGTCCCAGTGTCCCTCTCACACTCTCCTCAAGGTGCTGACTGTCTGTCCCAGTGTCCCTCTCACACTCTCCCCAAGGTGCTGACGGTCTGTCCCAGTGTCCCTCTCACACTCTCCTCAAGGTGCTGACTGTCTGTCCCGGTGTCCCAGTGTCCCTCTCACACTCTCCTCAAGGTGCTGACTGTCTGTCCCAGTGTCCCCCTCGCACACTCTCCTCAAGGTGCTGACTGTCTGTCCCAGTGTCCCTCTCACACTTTCCTCAAGGTGCTGACTGTCTGTCCCAGTGTCCCCCACTCACACTCTCCTCAAGGTGCTGACTGGCTGTCCCGGTGTCCCAGTGTCCCTCTCACACTCTCCACAAGGTGCTGACTGTCTGACCCAGTGTCCCCCTCGCACACTCTCCTCAAGGTGCTGACTGTCTGTCCCAGTGTCCCCCTCTCACAATCTCCTCAAGGTGCTGACTGTCTGTCCCAGTGTCCCCCTCTCACAATCTCCTCAAGGTGCTGACTGACTGTCCCAGTGTCCCTCTCACACTCTCCTCAAGGTGCTGACTGTCTGTCCCAGTGTCCCTCTCACTCTCTCCCCAAGGTGCTGACTGTCTGTCCCAGTGTCCCCCTCGCACACTCTCCTCAAGGTGCTGACTGTCTGTCCCGGTGTCCCAGTGTCCCTCTCACACTCTCCTCAAGGTGGTGACTGTCTGTCCCAGTGTCCCAGTGTCCCTCTCACACTCTCCTCAAGGTGCTGACTGTCTGTCCCAGTGTCCCTCTCACACTCTCCTCAAGGTGCTGACTGTCTGTCCCAGTGTCCCTCTCACACTCTCCTCAAGGTACTGACTGTCTGTCCCGGTGTCCCAGTGTCCCCCGCGCACACTCTCCTCAAGGTGCTGACTGTCTGTCCCAGTGTCCCTCTCACACTTTCCTCAAGGTGCTGACTGTCTGTCCCACTGTCCCCCTCTCACACTCTCCTCAAGGTGCTGACTGTCTGTCCCCGTGTCCCAGTGTCCCTCTCACACTCTCCTCAAGGTGCTGACTGTCTGTCCCAGTGTCCCTCTCACACTCTCCTCAAGGTGCGGACTGTCTGTCCCAGTGTCCCCCTCTCACAATCTCCTCAAGGTGCTGACTGTCTGTCCCAGTGTCCCTCTCACACTCTCCTCAAGGTGCTGACTGTCTGTCCCAGTGTCCCTCTCACACTCTCCTCAAGGTGCTGACTGTCTGTCCCAGTGTCCCTCTCACACTCTCCTCAAGGTGCTGACTTTCTGTTCCGATGTCCCAGTGTCCCCCTCTCACACTCTCCTCAAGTTGCTGACGGTCTGTCTGTCCCGGTGTCCCAGTGTCCCTCTCACACTCTCCTCAAGGTGCTGACTGCCTGACCCAGTGTCCCCCTCGCACACTCTCCTCAAGGTGCTGACTGTCTGTCCCAGTGTCCCCCTCTCACAATCTCCTCAAGGTGCTGACTGTCTGTCCCAGTGTCCCCCTCTCACAATCTCCTCAAGGTGCTGACTGACTGTCCCAGTGTCCCTCTCACATTCTCCTCAAGGTGCTGACTGTCTGTCCCAGTGTCCCTCTCACTCTCTCCCCAAGGTGCTGACTGTCTGTCCCAGTGTCCCCCTCGCACACTCTCCTCAAGGTGCTGACTGTCTGTCCCGGTGTCCCAGTGTCCCTCTCACACTCTCCTCAAGGTGGTGACTGTCTGTCCCAGTGTCCCAGTGTCCCTCTCACACTCTCCTCAAGGTGCTGACTGTCTGTCCCAGTGTCCCTCTCACACTCTCCTCAAGGTGCTGACTGTCTGTCCCAGTGTCCCTCTCACACTCTCCTCAAGGTGCTGACTGTCTGTCCCCGTGTCCCAGTGTCCCTCTCACACTCTCCTCAAGGTGCTGACTGTCTGTCCCAGTGTCCCTCTCACACTCTCCTCAAGGTGCAGACTGTCTGTCCCAGTGTCCCCCTCTCACAATCTCCTCAAGGTGCTGACTGTCTGTCCCAGTGTCCCTCTCACACTCTCCTCAAGGTGCTGACTGTCTGTCCCAGTGTCCCTCTCACACTCTCCTCAAGGTGCTGACTGTCTGTCCCAGTGTCCCTCTCACACTCTCCCCAAGGTGCTGACTGTCTGTCCCCGTGTCCCAGTGTCCCTCTCACACTCTCCTCAAGGTGCTGACTGTCTGTCCCAGTGTCCCAGTCTCCCTCTCACACTCTCCTCAAGGTGCTGACTGTCTGTCCCGGTGTCCCAGTGTCCCTCTCACACTCTCCTCAAGGTGCTGACTGTCTGTCCCGGTGTCCCACTGTCCCCCTCACACTCTCTTCAAGATTCTGACTGTCTGTCCCGGTGTCCCAGTGTCCCTCGCACACTCTCCTCAAGGTGCTGACTGTCTGTCCCAGTGTCGCTCTCACACTTTCCTCAAGGTGCTGACTGTCTGTCCCAGTGTCCCCCTCTCACACTCTCCTCAAGGTGCTGACTGTCTGTCCCCGTGTCCCAGTGTCCCTCTCACACTCTCCTCAAGGTGCTGACTGTCTGTCCCAGTGTCCCTCTCACACTCTCCTCAAGGTGCGGACTGTCTGTCCCAGTGTCCCCCTCTCACAATCTCCTCAAGGTGCTGACTGTCTGTCCCAGTGTCCCTCTCACACTCTCCTCAAGGTGCTGACTGTCTGTCCCAGTGTCCCTCTCACACTCTCCTCAAGGTGCTGACTGTCTGTCCCAGTGTCCCTCTCACACTCTCCTCAAGGTGCTGACTTTCTGTTCCGATGTCCCAGTGTCCCCCTCTCACACTCTCCTCAAGTTGCTGACGGTCTGTCTGTCCCGGTGTCCCAGTGTCCCTCTCACACTCTCCTCAAGGTGCTGACTGCCTGACCCAGTGTCCCCCTCGCACACTCTCCTCAAGGTGCTGACTGTCTGTCCCAGTGTCCCCCTCTCACAATCTCCTCAAGGTGCTGACTGTCTGTCCCAGTGTCCCCCTCTCACAATCTCCTCAAGGTGCTGACTGACTGTCCCAGTGTCCCTCTCACATTCTCCTCAAGGTGCTGACTGTCTGTCCCAGTGTCCCTCTCACTCTCTCCCCAAGGTGCTGACTGTCTGTCCCAGTGTCCCCCTCGCACACTCTCCTCAAGGTGCTGACTGTCTGTCCCGGTGTCCCAGTGTCCCTCTCACACTCTCCTCAAGGTGGTGACTGTCTGTCCCAGTGTCCCAGTGTCCCTCTCACACTCTCCTCAAGGTGCTGACTGTCTGTCCCAGTGTCCCTCTCACACTCTCCTCAAGGTGCTGACTGTCTGTCCCAGTGTCCCTCTCACACTCTCCTCAAGGTGCTGACTGTCTGTCCCCGTGTCCCAGTGTCCCTCTCACACTCTCCTCAAGGTGCTGACTGTCTGTCCCAGTGTCCCTCTCACACTCTCCTCAAGGTGCAGACTGTCTGTCCCAGTGTCCCCCTCTCACAATCTCCTCAAGGTGCTGACTGTCTGTCCCAGTGTCCCTCTCACACTCTCCTCAAGGTGCTGACTGTCTTTCCCAGTGTCCCTCTCACACTCTCCTCAAGGTGCAGACTGTCTGTCCCAGTGTCCCCCTCTCACACTCTCCTCAAGGTGCTGACTGTCTGTCCCAGTGTCCCTCTCACACTCTCCTCAAGGTGCTGACTGTCTGTCCCAGTGTCCCTCTCACACTCTCCCCAAGGTGCTGACTGTCTGTCCCCGTGTCCCAGTGTCCCTCTCACACTCTCCTCAAGGTGCTGACTGTCTGTCCCAGTGTCCCAGTCTCCCTCTCACACTCTCCTCAAGGTGCTGACTGTCTGTCCCGGTGTCCCAGTGTCCCTCTCACACTCTCCTCAAGGTGCTGACTGTCTGTCCCGGTGTCCCACTGTCCCCCTCACACTCTCTTCAAGATTCTGACTGTCTGTCCCGGTGTCCCAGTGTCCGTCGCACACTCTCCTCAAGGTGCTGACTGTCTGTCCCAGTGTCGCTCTCACACTTTCCTCAAGGTGCTGACTGTCTGTCCCGGTGTCCCAGTGTCCCTCTCACACTCTCCTCAAGGTGCTGACTGTCCCGGTGTCCCAGTGTCCCCCTCTCACACCCTCCTCAAGGTGCTGACTGTCTGTCCCAGTGTCCTCCCTCTCACACGCTCCTCAAGGTGGTGACTGTCTGTCCCAGTGTCCCAGTGTCCCTCTCACACTCTCCTCAAGGTGCTGACTGTCTGTCCCGGTGTCCCAGTGTCCCACTCACACTCTCCTCAAGGTGCTGACTGTCTGTCCCAGTGTCCCAATGTCCCCCTCTCACACTCTCCTCAAGGTGCTGACTGTCTGTCCCAGTGTCCCTTTCACACTCTCCTCAAGGTGTTGACTGTCTGTCCCCGTGTCCCACTGTCCCTCTCAAACTCTCCTCAAGGTGCTGACTGTCTGTCCTGGTGCCCCTCTCACACTCTACTCAAGGTGCTGACTGAATGTCCCGGTGTCCCTCTCACCTCAAGGTGCTGACTGTCTGTCCCGGTCTCCCAGTGTCCCCCTCTCACACTCTCCTCAAGGTGCTGACTGTCTGTCCCAGTGTCCCTCTCACACTCTCCTCAAGGTGCTGACTGTCTTTCCCAGTGTCCCTCTCACACTCTCCTCAAGGTGCAGACTGTCTGTCCCAGTGTCCCCCTCTCACAATCTCCTCAAGGTGCTGACTGTCTGTCCCAGTGTCCCTCTCACACTCTCCTCAAGGTGCTGACTGTCTGTCCCAGTGTCCCTCTCACACTCTCCTCAAGGTGCTGACTGTCTTTCCCAGTGTCCCTCTCACACTCTCCTCAAGGTGCAGACTGTCTGTCCCAGTGTCCCCCTCTCACAATCTCCTCAAGGTGCTGACTGTCTGTCCCAGTGTCCCTCTCACACTCTCCTCAAGGTGCTGACTGTCTGTCCCAGTGTCCCTCTCACACTCTCCTCAAGGTGCTGACTGTCTGTCCCAGTGTCCCTCTCACACTCTCCCCAAGGTGCTGACTGTCCCCGTGTCCCAGTGTCCCTCTCACACTCTCCTCAAGGTGCTGACTGTCTGTCCCAGTGTCCCAGTCTCCCTCTCACACTCTCCTCAAGGTGCTGACTGTCTGTCCCGGTGTCCCAGTGTCCCTCTCACACTCTCCTCAAGGTGCTGACTGTCTGTCCCGGTGTCCCACTGTCCCCCTCACACTCTCTTCAAGATTCTGACTGTCTGTCCCGGTGTCCCAGTGTCCCTCGCACACTCTCCTCAAGGTGCTGACTGTCTGTCCCAGTGTCGCTCTCACACTTTCCTCAAGGTGCTGACTGTCTGTCCCGGTGTCCCAGTGTCCCTCTCACACTCTCCTCAAGGTGCTGACTGTCCCGGTGTCCCAGTGTCCCCCTCTCACACCCTCCTCAAGGTGCTGACTGTCTGTCCCAGTGTCCTCCCTCTCACACGCTCCTCAAGGTGGTGACTGTCTGTCCCAGTGTCCCAGTGTCCCTCTCACACTCTCCTCAAGGTGCTGACTGTCTGTCCCGGTGTCCCAGTGTCCCACTCACACTCTCCTCAAGGTGCTGACTGTCTGTCCCAGTGTCCCAATGTCCCCCTCTCACACTCTCTTCAAGGTGCTGACTGTCTGTCCCAGTGTCCCTTTCACACTCTCCTCAAGGTGTTGACTGTCTGTCCCCGTGTCCCACTGTCCCTCTCAAACTCTCCTCAAGGTGCTGACTGTCTGTCCTGGTGCCCCTCTCACACTCTACTCAAGGTGCTGACTGAATGTCCCGGTGTCCCTCTCACCTCAAGTGCTGACTGTCTGTCCCGGTCTCCCAGTGTCCCCCTCTCACACTCTCCTCAAGGTGCTGACTGTCTGTCCCAGTGTCCCTCTCACACTCTCCTCAAGGTGCTGACTGTCTGTCCCAGTGTCCCTCTCACACTCTCCTCAAGGTGCTGACTGTCTGTCCCAGTGTCCCTCTCACACTCTCCTCAAGGTACTGACTGTCTGTCCCGGTGTCCCAGTGTCCCCCTCGCACACACTCCTCAAGGTGCTGACTGTCTGTCCCAGTGTCCCTCTCACACTTTCCTCAAGGTGCTGACTGTCTGTCCCAGTGTCCCCCTCTCACACTCTCCTCAAGGTGCTGACTGTCTGTCCCGGTGTCCCAGTGTCCCTCTCACACTCTCCTCAAGGTGCTGACTGTCTGTCCCAGTGTCCCCCTCGCACACTCTCCTCAAGGTGCTGACTGTCTGTCCCAGTGTCCCTCTCACACTTTCCTCAAGGTGCTGACTGTCTGTCCCAGTGTCCCCCACTCACACTCTCCTCAAGGTGCTGACTGGCTGTCCCGGTGTCCCAGTGTCCCTCTCACACTCTCCACAAGGTGCTGACTGTCTGACCCAGTGTCCCCCTCGCACACTCTCCTCAAGGTGCTGACTGTCTGTCCCAGTGTCCCCCTCTCACAATCTCCTCAAGGTGCTGACTGTCTGTCCCAGTGTCCCCCTCTCACAATCTCCTCAAGGTGCTGACTGACTGTCCCAGTGTCCCTCTCACACTCTCCTCAAGGTGCTGACTGTCTGTCCCAGTGTCCCTCTCACTCTCTCCCCAAGGTGCTGACTGTCTGTCCCAGTGTCCCCCTCGCACACTCTCCTCAAGGTGCTGACTGTCTGTCCCGGTGTCCCAGTGTCCCTCTCACACTCTCCTCAAGGTGGTGACTGTCTGTCCCAGTGTCCCAGTGTCCCTTTCACACTCTCCTCAAGGTGCTGACTGTCTGTCCCAGTGTCCCTCTCACACTCTCCTCAAGGTGCTGACTGTCTGTCCCAGTGTCCCTCTCACACTCTCCTCAAGGTACTGACTGTCTGTCCCGTTGTCCCAGTGTACCCCGCGCACACTCTCCTCAAGGTGCTGACTGTCTGTCCCAGTGTCCCTCTCACACTTTCCTCAAGGTGCTGACTGTCTGTCCCACTGTCCCCCTCTCACACTCTCCTCAAGGTGCTGACTGTCTGTCCCCGTGTCCCAGTGTCCCTCTCACACTCTCCTCAAGGTGCTGACTGTCTGTCCCAGTGTCCCTCTCACACTCTCCTCAAGGTGCGGACTGTCTGTCCCAGTGTCCCCCTCTCACAATCTCCTCAAGGTGCTGACTGTCTGTCCCAGTGTCCCTCTCACACTCTCCTCAAGGTGCTGACTGTCTGTCCCAGTGTCCCTCTCACACTCTCCTCAAGGTGCTGACTGTCTGTCCCAGTGTCCCTCTCACACTCTCCCCAAGGTGCTGACGGTCTGTCCCCGTGTCCCAGTGTCCCTCTCACACTCTCCTCAAGGTGCTGACTGTCTGTCCCAGTGTCCCAGTGTCCCTCTCACACTCTCCTCAAGGTGCAGACTGTCTGTC
Organism: Mustelus asterias; assembly: GCF_964213995.1. Classification (NCBI taxonomy): domain Eukaryota; kingdom Metazoa; phylum Chordata; class Chondrichthyes; order Carcharhiniformes; family Triakidae; genus Mustelus; species Mustelus asterias. Next base: position 17,980 of record NW_027590098.1, on the reverse strand, counting down.
CCGGTGTCCCAGTGTCCCTCTCACACTCTCCTCAAGGTGCTGACTGTCTGTCCCGGTGTCCCACTGTCCCCCTCACACTCTCTTCAAGGTGCTGACTGTCTGTCCCGGTGTCCCAGTGTCCCTCGCACACTCTCCTCAAGGTGCTGACTGTCTGTCCCAGTGTCCCTCTCACACTCTCCTCAAGGTGCTGACTGTCTGTCCCGGTGTCCCAGTGTCCCTCTCACACTCTCCTCAAGGTGCTGACTGTCCCGGTGTCCCAGTGTCCCCCTCTCACACCCTCCTCAAGGTGCTGACTGTCTGTCCCAGTGTCCCCCCTCTCACACGCTCCTCAAGGTGGTGACTGTCTGTCCCGGTGTCCCAGTGTCCCTCTCACACTCTCCTCAAGGTGCTGACTGTCTGTCCCAGTGTCCCAATGTCCCCCTCTCACACTCTCATCAAGGTGCTGACTGTCTGTCCCAGTGTCCCATTCACACTCTCCTCAAGGTGTTGACTGTCTGTCCCCGTGTCCCAATGTCCCTCTCAAACTCTCCTCAAGGTGCTGACTGTCTGTCCTGGTGCCCCTCTCACACTCTACTCAAGGTGCTGACTGTCTGTCCCGGTGTCCCTCTCACCTCAAGGTGCTGACTGTCTGTCCCGGTGTCCCAGTGTCCCCCTCTCACACTCTCCTCAAGGTGCTGACTGTCTGTCCCGGTGTCCCAGTGTCCCTCTCACACTCTCCTCAAGGTGCTGACTGTCTGTCCCAGTGTCCCTCTCACACTCTCCTCAAGGTGCTGACTGTCTGTCCCAGTGTCCCTCTCACACTCTCCTCAAGGTGCTGACTGTCTGTCCCAGTGTCCCTCTCACACTCTCCTCAAGGTACTGACTGTCTGTCCCGGTGTCCCAGTGTCCCCCTCGCACACACTCCTCAAGGTGCTGACTGTCTGTCCCAGTGTCCCTCTCACACTTTCCTCAAGGTGCTGACTGTCTGTCCCAGTGTCCCCCTCTCACACTCTCCTCAAGTTGCTGACTGTCTGTCCCGGTGTCCCAGTGTCCCTCTCACACTCTCCTCAAGGTGCTGACTGTCTGTCCCAGTGTCCCCCTCGCACACTCTCCTCAAGGTGCTGACTGTCTTTCCCAGTGTCCCCCTCTCACAATCTCCTCAAGGTGCTGACTGTCTGTCCCAGTGTCCCTCTCACACTCTCCTCAAGGTGCTGACTGTCTGTCCCAGTGTCCCTCTCACACTCTCCTCAAGGTGCTGACTGTCTGTCCCAGTGTCCCTCTCACACTCTCCTCAAGGTGCTGACTGTCTGTCCCAGTGTCCCTCTCACACTCTCCCCAAGGTGCTGACGGTCTGTCCCCGTGTCCCAGTGTCCCTCTCACACTCTCCTCAAGGTGCTGACTGTCTGTCCCAGTGTCCCAGTGTCCCACTCACACTCTCCTCAAGGTGCCGACTGTCTGTCCCGGTGTCCCAGTGTCCCTCTCACACTCTCCTCAAGGTGCTGACTGTCTGTCCCGGGGTCCCACTGTCCCCCTCACACTCTCTTCAAGGTGCTGACTGTCTGTCCCGGTGTCCCAGTGTCCCTCGCACACTCTCCTCAAGGTGCTGACTGTCTGTCCCAGTGTCCCTCTCACACTCTCCTCAAGGTGCTGACTGTCTGTCCCGGTGTCCCAGTGTCCCTCTCACACTCTCCTCAAGGTGCTGACTGTCCCGGTGTCCCAGTGTCCCCCTCTCACACCCTCCTCAAGGTGCTGACTGTCTGTCCCAGTGTCCCCCCTCTCACACGCTCCTCAAGGTGGTGACTGTCTGTCCCAGTGTCCCAGTGTCCCTCTCACACTCTCCTCAAGGGGCTGACTGTCTGTCCCGGTGTCCCAGTGTCCCTCTCACACTCTCCTCAAGGTGCTGACTGTCTGTCCCAGTGTCCCAATGTCCCCCTCTCACACTCTCCTCAAGGTGCTGACTGTCTGTCCCAGTGTCCCTTTCACACTCTCCTCAAGGTGTTGACTGTCTGTCCCCGTGTCCCAATGTCCCTCTCAAACTCTCCTCAAGGTGCTGACTGTCTGTCCTGGTGCCCCTCTCACACTCTACTCAAAGTGCTGACTGTCTGTCCCGGTGTCCCTCTCACCTCAAGGTGCTGACTGTCTGTCCCGGTGTCCCAGTGTCCCCCTCTCACACTCTCCTCAAGGTGCTGACTGTCTGTCCCGGTGTCCCAGTGTCCCTCTCACACTCTCCTCAAGGTGCTGACTGTCTGTCCCAGTGTCCCTCTCACACTCTCCTCAAGGTGCTGACTGTCTGTCCCAGTGTCCCTCTCACACTCTCCTCAAGGTGCTGACTGTCTGTCCCAGTGTCCCTCTCACACTCTCCTCAAGGTACTGACTGTCTGTCCCGGTGTCCCAGTGTCCCCCTCGCACACACTCCTCAAGGTGCTGACTGTCTGTCCCAGTGTCCCTCTCACACTTTCCTCAAGGTGCTGACTGTCTGTCCCAGTGTCCCCCTCTCACACTCTCCTCAAGGTGCTGACTGTCTGTCCCGGTGTCCCAGTGTCCCTCTCGCACTCTCCTCAAGGTGCTGACTGTCTGTCCCAGTGTCCCCCTCGCACACTCTCCTCAAGGTGCTGACTGTCTTTCCCAGTGTCCCCCTCTCACAATCTCCTCAAGGTGCTGACTGTCTGTCCCAGTGTCCCCCTCTCACACTCTCCTCAAGGTGCTGACTGTCTGTCCCGGTGTCCCAGTGTCCCTCTCGCACTCTCCTCAAGGTGCTGACTGTCTGTCCCAGTGTCCCCCTCGCACACTCTCCTCATGGTGCTGACTGTCTTTCCCAGTGTCCCCCTCTCACAATCTCCTCAAGGTGCTGACTGTCTGTCCCAGTGTCCCTCTCACACTCTCCTCAAGGTGCTGACTGTCTGTCCCAGTGTCCCTCTCACACTCTCCCCAAAGTGCTGACTGTCTGTCCCAGTGTCCCAGTGTCCCTCTCACACTCTCCTCAAGGTGCTGACTGTCTGTCCCAGTGTCCCAGTGTCCCTCTCACTCTCTCCTCAAGGTGCTGACTGTCTGTCCCGGTGTCCCAGTGTCCCTCTCACACTCTCCTCAAGGTGCTGACTGTCTGGCCCGTTGTCCCACTGTCCCCCTCACACTCTCTTCAAGGTGCTGACTGTCTGTCCCGGTGTCCCAGTGTCCCTCGCACACTCTCCTCAAGGTGCTGACTGTCTGTCCCAGTGTCCCTCTCACACTCTCCTCAAGGTGCTGACTGTCTTTCCCAGTGTCCCTCTCACACTCTCCTCAAGGTGCAGACTGTCTGTCCCAGTGTCCCCCTCTCACAATCTCCTCAAGGTGCTGACTGTCTGTCCCAGTGTCCCTCTCACACTCTCCTCAAGGTGCTGACTGTCTGTCCCAGTGTCCCTCTCACACTCTCCTCAAGGTGCTGACTGTCTGTCCCAGTGTCCCTCTCACACTCTCCCCAAGGTGCTGACTGTCCCCGTGTCCCAGTGTCCCTCTCACACTCTCCTCAAGGTGCTGACTGTCTGTCCCAGTGTCCCAGTCTCCCTCTCACACTCTCCTCAAGGTGCTGACTGTCTGTCCCGGTGTCCCAATGTCCCCCTCACACTCTCTTCAAGATTCTGACTGTCTGTCCCGGTGTCCCAGTGTCCCTCGCACACTCTCCTCAAGGTGCTGACTGTCTGTCCCAGTGTCGCTCTCACACTTTCCTCAAGGTGCTGACTGTCTGTCCCGGTGTCCCAGTGTCCCTCTCACACTCTCCTCAAGGTGCTGACTGTCCCGGTGTCCCAGTGTCCCCCTCTCACACCCTCCTCAAGGTGCTGACTGTCTGTCCCAGTGTCCTCCCTCTCACACGCTCCTCAAGGTGGTGACTGTCTGTCCCAGTGTCCCAGTGTCCCTCTCACACTCTCCTCAAGGTGCTGACTGTCTGTCCCGGTGTCCCAGTGTCCCACTCACACTCTCCTCAAGGTGCTGACTGTCTGTCCCAGTGTCCCAATGTCCCCCTCTCACACTCTCTTCAAGGTGCTGACTGTCTGTCCCAGTGTCCCTTTCACACTCTCCTCAAGGTGTTGACTGTCTGTCCCCGTGTCCCACTGTCCCTCTCAAACTCTCCTCAAGGTGCTGACTGTCTGTCCTGGTGCCCCTCTCACACTCTACTCAAGGTGCTGACTGAATGTCCCGGTGTCCCTCTCACCTCAAGTGCTGACTGTCTGTCCCGGTCTCCCAGTGTCCCCCTCTCACACTCTCCTCAAGGTGCTGACTGTCTGTCCCAGTGTCCCTCTCACACTCTCCTCAAGGTGCTGACTGTCTGTCCCAGTGTCCCTCTCACACTCTCCTCAAGGTGCTGACTGTCTGTCCCAGTGTCCCTCTCACACTCTCCTCAAGGTACTGACTGTCTGTCCCGGTGTCCCAGTGTCCCCCTCGCACACACTCCTCAAGGTGCTGACTGTCTGTCCCAGTGTCCCTCTCACACTTTCCTCAAGGTGCTGACTGTCTGTCCCAGTGTCCCCCTCTCACACTCTCCTCAAGGTGCTGACTGTCTGTCCCGGTGTCCCAGTGTCCCTCTCACACTCTCCTCAAGGTGCTGACTGTCTGTCCCAGTGTCCCCCTCGCACACTCTCCTCAAGGTGCTGACTGTCTGTCCCAGTGTCCCTCTCACACTTTCCTCAAGGTGCTGACTGTCTGTCCCAGTGTCCCCCACTCACACTCTCCTCAAGGTGCTGACTGGCTGTCCCGGTGTCCCAGTGTCCCTCTCACACTCTCCACAAGGTGCTGACTGTCTGACCCAGTGTCCCCCTCGCACACTCTCCTCAAGGTGCTGACTGTCTGTCCCAGTGTCCCCCTCTCACAATCTCCTCAAGGTGCTGACTGTCTGTCCCAGTGTCCCCCTCTCACAATCTCCTCAAGGTGCTGACTGACTGTCCCAGTGTCCCTCTCACACTCTCCTCAAGGTGCTGACTGTCTGTCCCAGTGTCCCTCTCACTCTCTCCCCAAGGTGCTGACTGTCTGTCCCAGTGTCCCCCTCGCACACTCTCCTCAAGGTGCTGACTGTCTGTCCCGGTGTCCCAGTGTCCCTCTCACACTCTCCTCAAGGTGGTGACTGTCTGTCCCAGTGTCCCAGTGTCCCTTTCACACTCTCCTCAAGGTGCTGACTGTCTGTCCCAGTGTCCCTCTCACACTCTCCTCAAGGTGCTGACTGTCTGTCCCAGTGTCCCTCTCACACTCTCCTCAAGGTACTGACTGTCTGTCCCGTTGTCCCAGTGTCCCCCGCGCACACTCTCCTCAAGGTGCTGACTGTCTGTCCCAGTGTCCCTCTCACACTTTCCTCAAGGTGCTGACTGTCTGTCCCACTGTCCCCCTCTCACACTCTCCTCAAGGTGCTGACTGTCTGTCCCCGTGTCCCAGTGTCCCTCTCACACTCTCCTCAAGGTGCTGACTGTCTGTCCCAGTGTCCCTCTCACACTCTCCTCAAGGTGCGGACTGTCTGTCCCAGTGTCCCCCTCTCACAATCTCCTCAAGGTGCTGACTGTCTGTCCCAGTGTCCCTCTCACACTCTCCTCAAGGTGCTGACTGTCTGTCCCAGTGTCCCTCTCACACTCTCCTCAAGGTGCTGACTGTCTGTCCCAGTGTCCCTCTCACACTCTCCCCAAGGTGCTGACGGTCTGTCCCCGTGTCCCAGTGTCCCTCTCACACTCTCCTCAAGGTGCTGACTGTCTGTCCCAGTGTCCCAGTGTCCCTCTCACACTCTCCTCAAGGTGCAGACTGTCTGTCCCGGTGTCCCAGTGTCCCTCTCACACTCTCCTCAAGGTGCTGACTGTCTGTCCCGGTGTCCCACTGTCCCCCTCACACTCTCTTCAAGGTGCTGACTGTCTGTCCCGGTGTCCCAGTGTCCCTCGCACACTCTCCTCAAGGTGCTGACTGTCTGTCCCAGTGTCCCTCTCACACTCTCCTCAAGGTGCTGACTGTCTGTCCCGGTGTCCCAGTGTCCCTCTCACACTCTCCTCAAGGTGCTGACTGTCCCGGTGTCCCAGTGTCCCCCTCTCACACCCTCCTCAAGGTGCTGACTGTCTGTCCCAGTGTCCCCCCTCTCACACGCTCCTCAAGGTGGTGACTGTCTGTCCCGGTGTCCCAGTGTCCCTCTCACACTCTCCTCAAGGTGCTGACTGTCTGTCCCAGTGTCCCAATGTCCCCCTCTCACACTCTCATCAAGGTGCTGACTGTCTGTCCCAGTGTCCCTTTCACACTCTCCTCAAGGTGTTGACTGTCTGTCCCCGTGTCCCAATGTCCCTCTCAAACTCTCCTCAAGGTGCTGACTGTCTGTCCTGGTGCCCCTCTCACACTCTACTCAAGGTGCTGACTGTCTGTCCCGGTGTCCCTCTCACCTCAAGGTGCTGACTGTCTGTCCCGGTGTCCCAGTGTCCCCCTCTCACACTCTCCTCAAGGTGCTGACTGTCTGTCCCGGTGTCCCAGTGTCCCTCTCACACTCTCCTCAAGGTGCTGACTGTCTGTCCCAGTGTCCCTCTCACACTCTCCTCAAGGTGCTGACTGTCTGTCCCAGTGTCCCTCTCACACTCTCCTCAAGGTGCTGACTGTCTGTCCCAGTGTCCCTCTCACACTCTCCTCAAGGTACTGACTGTCTGTCCCGGTGTCCCAGTGTCCCCCTCGCACACACTCCTCAAGGTGCTGACTGTCTGTCCCAGTGTCCCTCTCACACTTTCCTCAAGGTGCTGACTGTCTGTCCCAGTGTCCCCCTCTCACACTCTCCTCAAGGTGCTGACTGTCTGTCCCGGTGTCCCAGTGTCCCTCTCACACTCTCCTCAAGGTGCTGACTGTCTGTCCCAGTGTCCCCCTCGCACACTCTCCTCAAGGTGCTGACTGTCTTTCCCAGTGTCCCCCTCTCACAATCTCCTCAAGGTGCTGACTGTCTGTCCCAGTGTCCCTCTCACACTCTCCTCAAGGTGCTGACTGTCTGTCCCAGTGTCCCTCTCACACTCTCCTCAAGGTGCTGACTGTCTGTCCCAGTGTCCCTCTCACACTCTCCTCAAGGTGCTGACTGTCTGTCCCAGTGTCCCTCTCACACTCTCCCCAAGGTGCTGACGGTCTGTCCCCGTGTCCCAGTGTCCCTCTCACACTCTCCTCAAGGTGCTGACTGTCTGTCCCAGTGTCCCAGTGTCGCACTCACACTCTCCTCAAGGTGCCGACTGTCTGTCCCGGTGTCCCAGTGTCCCTCTCACACTCTCCTCAAGGTGCTGACTGTCTGTCCCGGGGTCCCACTGTCCCCCTCACACTCTCTTCAAGGTGCTGACTGTCTGTCCCGGTGTCCCAGTGTCCCTCGCACACTCTCCTCAAGGTGCTGACTGTCTGTCCCAGTGTCCCTCTCACACTCTCCTCAAGGTGCTGACTGTCTGTCCCGGTGTCCCAGTGTCCCTCTCACACTCTCCTCAAGGTGCTGACTGTCCCGGTGTCCCAGTGTCCCCCTCTCACACCCTCCTCAAGGTGCTGACTGTCTGTCCCAGTGTCCCCCCTCTCACACGCTCCTCAAGGTGGTGACTGTCTGTCCCAGTGTCCCAGTGTCCCTCTCACACTCTCCTCAAGGTGCTGACTGTCTGTCCCGGTGTCCCAGTGTCCCTCTCACACTCTCCTCAAGGTGCTGACTGTCTGTCCCAGTGTCCCAATGTCCCCCTCTCACACTCTCCTCAAGGTGCTGACTGTCTGTCCCAGTGTCCCTTTCACACTCTCCTCAAGGTGTTGACTGTCTGTCCCCGTGTCCCAATGTCCCTCTCAAACTCTCCTCAAGGTGCTGACTGTCTGTCCTGGTGCCCCTCTCACACTCTACTCAAAGTGCTGACTGTCTGTCCCGGTGTCCCTCTCACCTCAAGGTGCTGACTGTCTGTCCCGGTGTCCCAGTGTCCCCCTCTCACACTCTCCTCAAGGTGCTGACTGTCTGTCCCGGTGTCCCAGTGTCCCTCTCACACTCTCCTCAAGGTGCTGACTGTCTGTCCCAGTGTCCCTCTCACACTCTCCTCAAGGTGCTGACTGTCTGTCCCAGTGTCCCTCTCACACTCTCCTCAAGGTGCTGACTGTCTGTCCCAGTGTCCCTCTCACACTCTCCTCAAGGTACTGACTGTCTGTCCCGGTGTCCCAGTGTCCCCCTCGCACACACTCCTCAAGGTGCTGACTGTCTGTCCCAGTGTCCCTCTCACACTTTCCTCAAGGTGCTGACTGTCTGTCCCAGTGTCCCCCTCTCACACTCTCCTCAAGGTGCTGACTGTCTGTCCCGGTGTCCCAGTGTCCCTCTCGCACTCTCCTCAAGGTGCTGACTGTCTGTCCCAGTGTCCCCCTCGCACACTCTCCTCAAGGTGCTGACTGTCTTTCCCAGTGTCCCCCTCTCACAATCTCCTCAAGGTGCTGACTGTCTGTCCCAGTGTCCCTCTCACACTCTCCTCAAGGTGCTGACTGTCTGTCCCAGTGTCCCTCTCACACTCTCCCCAAAGTGCTGACTGTCTGTCCCAGTGTCCCAGTGTCCCTCTCACACTCTCCTCAAGGTGCTGACTGTCTGTCCCAGTGTCCCAGTGTCCCTCTCACTCTCTCCTCAAGGTGCTGACTGGCTGTCCCGGTGTCCCAGTGTCCCTCTCACACTCTCCTCAAGGTGCTGACTGTCTGGCCCGTTGTCCCACTGTCCCCCTCACACTCTCTTCAAGGTGCTGACTGTCTGTCCCGGTGTCCCAGTGTCCCTCGCACACTCTCCTCAAGGTGCTGACTGTCTGTCCCAGTGTCCCTCTCACACTCTCCTCAAGGTGCTGACTGTCTGTCCCGGTGTCCCAGTGTCCCTCTCACACTCTCCTCAAGGTGCTGACTGTCCCGGTGTCCCAGTGTCCCCCTCTCACACCCTCCTCAAGGTGCTGACTGTCTGTCCCAGTGTCCCAGTGTCCCCCCTCTCACACTCCCTTAAGGTGGTGACTGTCTGTCCCAGTGTCCCAGTGTCCCTCTCACACTCTCCTCAAGGTGCTGACTGTCTGTCCCGGTGTCCCAGTGTCCCCCTCTCACACTCTCCTCAAGGTGCTGACTGTCTGTCCCGGTGTCCCAGTGTCCCTCTCACACTCTCCTCATGGTGCTGACTGTCTGTCCCAGTGTCCCCCTCGCACACTCTCCTCAAGGTGCTGACTGTCTGTCCCAGTGTCCCCCCCTCACAATCTCCTCAAGGTGCTGACTGTCTGTCCCAGTGTCCCTCTCACACTCTCCTCAAGGTGCTGACTGTCTGTCCCAGTGTCCCAGTGTCCCCCCTCTCACACTCCCTTAAGGTGGTGACTGTCTGTCCCGGTGTCCCAGTGTCCCTCTCACACTCTCCCCAAAGTGCTGACTGTCTGTCCCAGTGTCCCAGTGTCCCTCTCACACTCTCCTCAAGGTGCTGACTGTCTGTCCCAGTGTCCCAGTGTCCCTCTCACACTCTCCTCAAGGTGCTGACTGTCTGTCCCGGTGTCCCAGTGTCCCTCTCACACTCTCCTCAAGGTGCTGACTGTCTGACCCGGTGTCCCACTGTCCCCCTCACACTCTCTTCAAGGTGCTGACTGTCTGTCCCGGTGTCCCAGTGTCCCTCGCACACTCTCCTCAAGGTGCTGACTGTCTGTCCCAGTGTCCCTCTCACACTCTCCTCAAGGTGCTGACTGTCTGTCCCGGTGTCCCAGTGTCCCTCTCACACTCTCCTCAAGGTGCTGTCTGTCCCGGTGTCCCAGTGTCCCCCTCTCACACCCTCCTCAAGATGCTGACTGTCTGTCCCAGTGTCCCAGTGTCCCCCCTCTCACACTCCCTTAAGGTGGTGACTGTCTGTCCCAGTGTCCCAGTGTCCCTCTCACACTCTCCTCAAGGTGCTGACTGTCTGGCCCGGTGTCCCAGTGTCCCTCTCACACTCTCCTCAAGGTGCTGACTGTCTGTCCCAGTGTCCCAATGTCCCCCTCTCACACTCTCCTCAAGGTGCTGACTGTCTGTCCCAGTGTCCCTCTCACACTCTCCTCAAGGTGCTGACTGTCTGTCCCCGTGTCCCACTGTCCCTCTCAAACTCTCCTCAAGGTGCTGACTGTCTGTCCTGGTGCCCCACTCACACTCTACTCAAGGTGCTGACTGTCTGCCCCGGTGTCCCACTCACACTCTCCTCAAGGTGCTGACTCTGTCCCGGTGTCCCAGTGTCCCCCTCTCACACTCTCCTCAAGGTGCTGACTGTCTGTCCCAGTGTCCCAGTGTCCCTCTCACACTCTCCTCAAGGTGCTGACTGTCTGTCCCCGTGTCCCAGTGTCCCTCTCACATTATCCTCAAGGTGCTGACTGTCTGTCCCATTGTCCCGCTCACACTCTCCTCAAGGTGCTGACTGTCTGTCCCCGTGTCCCAGTGTCCTTCTCACACTCTCCTCAAGGGGCTGACTGTCTGTCCCGGTGTCCCAGTGTCCCCTCTCACACTCTCCTCAAGGTGCTGACTGTCTGTCCTGGTGTCACTCTCACACTCTACTCAAGGTGCTGACTGTCTGTCCCGGTGTCCCAGTGTTCCTCTCACAATCTCCTCAAGGTGCTGACTGTCTGTCCCAGTGTCCCAGTGTCCCTCTCAAACTCTCCTCAAGGTGCTGACTGTCTGTCCCAGTGTCCCAGTGTCCCCATCTCACATTCTCCTCAAGGTGCTGACTGTCTGTCCCGGTGTCCCAGTGTCCCCCATCTCACACTCTCCTCAAGGTGCTGACTGTCTGTCCCAGTGTCCCTCTCACACTCTCCTCAAGGTGCTGACTGTCTGTCCCAGTGTCCCAGTGTCCCCCATCTCACACTCTCCTCAAGGTGCTGTCTGTCCCGGTGTCCCAGTGTCCCTCTCACACTCTCCTCAAGGTGCTGACTGTCTGTCCCAGTGTCCCAGTGTCCCCCATCTCACACTCTCCTCAAGGTGCTGACTGTCTGTCCCAGTGTCCCAGCGTCCCTCTCACATTCTCCTCAAGGTGCTGACTGTCTGTCCCAGTGTCCCAGTGTCCCTCTCACACTCTCCTCAAGGTGCTGACTGGCTGTCCCGATGTCCCAGTGTCCCTCTCACACTCTCCTCAAGGTGCTGACTGTCTGTCCCGGTGTCCCAGTGTCCCTCTCAGACTCTCCTCAAGGTGCTGACTGTCTGTCCCGATGTCCCAGTGTCCCTCTCACATTCTCCTCAAGGTGCTGACTGTCTGTCCCGGTGTCCCAGTGTCCCCTCTCACTCTCTCCTCAAGGTGCTGACTGTCTGTCCCAGTGTCCCTCTCACACTCTCCTCAAGGTGCTGACTTTCTGTCCCGATGTCCCAGTGTCCCCCTCTCACACTCTCCTCAAGTTGCTGACGGTCTGTCTGTCCCAGTGTCCCAGCGTCCCTCTCACACTCTCCTCAAGGTTCTGACTGTCTGTCCCAGTGTCCCTCTCACACTCTCCTCAAGGTGCTGACTGTCTGTCCCGGTGTCCCAGTGTCCCCCTCTCACACTCTCCTCAAGGTGCTGACTGTCTGTCCCGGTGTCCCAGTGTCCCCCTCTCACACTCTCCTCAAGGTGCTGACTGTCTGTCCCGATGTCCCGTGCCCCCCTCTCACCCTCTCCTCAAGGTGCTGACTGTCTGTCCCGGTGTCCCAGTGTCCCCCTCGCACACTCTCCTCAAGGTGCCGACTGTCTGTCCCAGTGTCCCAGTGTCCCCTCTCACACTCTCCTCAAGGTGCTGACTGTCTGTCCCAGTGTCCCAGTGTCCCCCTCGCACTCTCCTCAAGGTGCTGACTGTCTGTCCCAGTGTCCCAGTGTCCCTCTCAAACTCTCCTCAAGGTGCTGACTGTCTGTCCCAGTGTCCCAGTGTCCCTCTCACACTTTCCTCAAGGTGCTGACTGTCTGTCCCAGTGTCCCTCTCACACTCTCCTCAAGGTGCTGACTGTCTGTCCCGGTGTCCCAGTGTCCCCCTCGCACACTCTCCTCAAGGTGCTGACTGTCTGTCCCAGTGTCCCTCTCACACTTTCCTCAAGGTGCTGACTGTCTGTCCCAGTGTCCCCCTCTCACACTCTCCTCAAGGTGCTGACTGTCTGTCCCGGTGTCCCAGTGTCCGCCTCGCACACTCTCCTCAAGGTGCTGACTGTCTGTCCCAGTGTCCCTCTCACACTTTCCTCAAGGTGCTGACTGTCTGTCCCAGTGTCCCCCACTCACACTCTCCTCAAGGTGCTGACTGTCTGTCCCGGTGTCCCAGTGTCCCTCTCACACTTTCCTCAAGGTGCTGACTGTCTGTCCCAGTGTCCCCCTCGCACACTCTCCTCAAGGTGCTGACTGTCTGTCCCAGTGTCCCTCTCACACTTTCCTCAAGGTGCTGACTGTCTGTCCCAGTGTCCCCCACTCACACTCTCCTCAAGGTGCTGACTGTCTGTCCCGGTGTCCCAGTGTCCCTCTCACACTCTCCTCAAGGTGCTGACTGTCTGACCCAGTGTCCCCCTCGCACACTCTCCTCAAGGTGCTGACTGTCTGTCCCAGTGTCCCCCTCTCTCAATCTCCTCAAGATGCTGACTGTCTGTCCCAGTGTCCCTCTCACTCTCTCCCCAAGGTGCTGACTGTCTGTCCCAGTGTCCCCCTCGCACACTCTCCTCAAGGTGCTGACTGTCTGTCCCGGTGTCCCAGTGTCCCTCTCACACTTTCCTCAAGGTGCTGACTGTCTGTCCCAGTGTCCCCCTCGCACACTCTCCTCAAGGTGCTGACTGTCTGTCCCAGTGTCCCTCTCACACTTTCCTCAAGGTGCTGACTGTCTGTCCCAGTGTCCCCCTCGCACACTCTCCTCAAGGTGCTGACTGTCTGTCCCGGTGTCCCAGTGTCCCTCTCACACTCTCCTCAAGGTGGTGACTGTCTGTCCCAGTGTCCCTCTCACACTCTCCTCAAGGTGCTGACTGTCTGTCCCAGTGTCCCTCTCACACTCTCCTCAAGGTGCTGACTGTCTGTCCCAGTGTCCCTCTCACACTCTCCTCAAGGTACTGACTGTCTGTCCCGGTGTCCCAGTGTCCCCCTCGCACACTCTCCTCAAGGTGCTGACTGTCTGTCCCAGTGTCCCTCTCACACTTTCCTCAAGGTGCTGACTGTCTGTCCCAGTGTCCCCCTCTCACACTCTCCTCAAGGTGCTGACTGTCTGTCCCCGTGTCCCAGTGTCCCTCTCACACTCTCCTCAAGGTGCTGACTGTCTGTCCCAGTGTCCCTCTCACACTCTTCTCAAGGTGCAGACTGTCTGTCCCAGTGTCCCCCTCTCACAATCTCCCCAAGGTGCTGACTGTCTGTCCCAGTGTCCCTCTCACACTCTCCTCAAGGTGCTGACTGTCTGTCCCAGTGTCCCTCTCACACTCTCCTCAAGGTGCTGACTGTCCGTCCCAGTGTCCCTCTCACACTCTCCTCAAGGTGCTGACTGTCTGTCCCGGTGTCCCAGTGTCCCTCGCACACTCTCCTCAAGGTGCTGACTGTCTGTCCCAGTGTCCCTCGCACACTCTCCTCAAGGTGCTGAAAGTCTGTCCCGGTGTCCCAGTGTCCCTCTCACACTCTCCTCAAGGTGCTGACTGTCCCGGTGTCCCAGTGTCCCCCTCTCACACCCTCCTCAAGGTGCTGACTGTCTGTCCCAGTGTCCCCACTCTCACACGCACCTCAATGTGGTGACTGTCTGTCCCAGTGTCCCAGTGTCCCTCTCACACTCTCCTCAAGGTGCTGACTGTCTGTCCCGGTGTCCCAGTGTCCCTCTCACACTCTCCTCAAGGTGCTGACTGTCTGTCCCAGTGTCCCAATGTCCCCCTCTCACACTCTCCTCAAGGTGCTGACTGTCTGTCCCAGTGTCCCTTTCACACTCTCCTCAAGGTGTTGACTGTCTGTCCCCGTGTCCCACTGTCCCTCTCAAACTCTCCTCAAGGTGCTGACTGTCTGTCCTGGTGCCCCTCTCACACTCTACTCAAGGTGCTGACTGTCTGTCCCGGTGTCCCTCTCACCTCAAGGTGCTGACTGTCTGTCCCGGTGTCCCAGTGTCCCCCTCTCACACTCTCCTCAAGGTGCTGACTGTCTGTCCCAGTGTCCCTCTCACACTCTCCTCAAGGTGCTGACTGTCTGTCCCAGTGTCCCTCTCACACTCTCCTCAAGGTGCTGACTGTCTGTCCCGGTGTCCCAGTGTCCCCCTCTCACACCCTCCTCAAGGTGCTGACTGTCTGTCCCAGTGTCCCTCTCACACTCTACTCAAGGTGCTGACTGTCTGTCCCGGTGTCCCAGTGTCCCCCTCTCACACTCTCCTCAAGGTGCTGACTGTCTGTCCCAGTGTCCCAGTGTCCCTCTCACACTCTCCTCAAGGTGCTGACTGTCTGTCCCGATGTCCCAGTGTCCCCCATCTCACACTCTCCTCAAGGTGATAACTGTCTGTCCCGATGTCCCAGTGTCCCTCTCACACTCTCCTTAAGGTGCTGACTGTCTGTCCCAGTGTCCCAGTTGTCCCCCATCCTACACTCTCCTCAAGGTGCTGTCTGTCCCGGTGTCCCAGTGTCCCTCTCACACTCTCCTCAAGGTGCTGACTGTCTGTCCCAGTGTCCCAGCGTCCCTCTCACATTCTCCTCAAGGTGCTGACTGTCTGTCCCAGTGTCCCAGTGTCCCTCTCACACTCTCCTCAAGGTGCTGACTGTCTGTCCCGATGTCCCAGTGTCCCTCTCACACTCTCCTCAAGGTGCTGACTGTCTGTCCCGGTGTCCCAGTGTCCCTCTCACATTCTCCTCAAGGTGCTGACTGTCTGTCCCGGTGTCCCAGTGTCCCCTCTCACACTCTCCTCATGGTGCTGACTGTCTGTCCCAGTGTCCCTCTCAAACTCTCCTCAAGGTGCTGACGGTCTGTCTGTCCCAGTGTCCCAGCGTCCCTCTCACACTCTCCTCAAGGTTCTGACTGTCTGTCCCAGTGTCCCTCTCACACTCTCCTCAAGGTGCTGACTGTCTGTCCCGGTGTCCCAGTGTCCCCCTCTCACACTCTCCTCAAGGTGCTGACTGTCTGTCCCGATGTCCCGTGCCCCCCTCTCACCCTCTCCTCAAGGTGCTGACTGTCTCTCCCGGTGTCCCATTGTCCCTCTCACACTCTCCTCAAGGTGCTGACTGTCTGTCCCGATGACCCGTGCCCCCCCCCTCACACTCTCCTCAAGGTGCTGACTGTCTGTCCTGATGTCCCGTGTCCCCCCCTCACACTCTCCTCAAGGTGCTGCTGACCCTCTTCAGGTGTCCCGGTGTCCTTCTCCCACACACTCCTCAACTCACCCTTGCCTCCTTACAACCTCACAAGAGAAACCGCTGAGAAAGTTTGATGTGAATCTTCTTGATCAGGTTCCTCTGTACATAACACAAAGAGATAGTTCTATCTGAAGCCTCGGATTGTGCTGTACATAACACTGAGAGATAGTTCTATCTGAAGCCTCAGATTGTACTGTACATAACACTGAGAGACAGTTCTATCTGAAGCCTCAGATTGTGCTGTACATAACACTGAGAGATAGTTCTATCTGAAGCCTCGGATTGTACTGTACATAACACTGAGAGATAGTTCTATCTGAAGCCTCAGATTGTACTGTACATAACACTGAGAGATAGTTCTATCTGATGACTCGAGCTAAGACTGTACTGTACGTAATGCTGAGAGATTGATCCGTGTGAAGTCCTATACTAAGATTGTTCTGTCCATGAGCTGTACATAAGATCTGCTACAACCTGGATTAAGCAGACTATATCAACCCTGATTGACGTTAACTTCATCTAAAAACCACGACCATGATACCCATCAGACAATAAGATATAAGAGTCGGATGAGGCCATTGGGCCCGTCGAGCCGGCTCCACTATTCAATTCTGGCTGATAAGTTTCTCAAACCCATTCTCCTGCTTTCTCCCCGTCACCCTTGATCGCTGTACCAGTCAAGAATCTATTTATCTCTTTATTAAATACAGTCAATGATCTGGCCTCCACAGCCTTGTGTGGCAATGAATTCCACAGATTCACCACCCTCTGGCTGAAGAAATTCCTCCTCGTCTCAGTTCTGAAGTAAGAAGTCTCACAACAGCAGGTTAAAGTCCCACAGGTTTATTTCGAATCACGAGCTTTCGGAACGCTGCTCCTTCATCAGGTGAGTGGGAAACTGGTGTTGTGAGACTTCTTACTGCGCACACCCCAGTCCAACACCGCCATCTCCACATCACATTTCTAAAGGGCCATCCCTTCCCTCTGAGTCTGTGCCCTCGGGTCCAAGTCTCCCCTACTAATGGAAACATCTTCCCCAAGTGCACTCTATCCAGTCCTTTCATTATTCTGTAAGTTTCAATGTGATCCCCTTCCTCATACTTCCAAACTGCATCGAGTATGGACCCCCAGTCCTCAGACGCTCCTCATGCGTCAAGTCTTTCATTCCCCGGATCATTCTTGTGAACCTGCTCTGGACCCTCTCCAAGGCCAGCACATCCTTCCTTAGATACGGGGACCAAAATTGCTGACAATATTGTGAATCCGGTCAGACCAGTGTCTTATAAACCCTCAGCAGTACACCCCTGCTTTTGTATTCTCGTCGTCTCGAAATTAACACCAGCAGAGTGATCTCTGCTGTATCGAATTAATATTGACCCTACATTATTTCCAACTTTCCATCCCTCCCTGACCCTCAACACCCCATCGAGGCTGTAACTGTTCTACTTTGGGTATAAAAAGTGTTGGATTGAAGGGGGTTAAGTGAAGCTGTTTGTTTAGTGACTGGAATTGATGTGAGTCTCCATGGATCCGATTAGTGTGCCTGGAGGGATTTCCCTCTTCTATTAATAAGGGATTCCGTTCAATGTGTTGTCCCATTGAGTCAGCGGGAGCAGCAACTCCGACACCAACAGAGATCAGCGGCTGTGGAGAGAGAGGGAGGGAGAGGAGAGATCAGAATCTGGGAGCAATGGGTTGGAGTCTTCCAACAATGGATCAGAATCTGGGAACAATGGATTTGAATGTTACGACAATGGATCAGAATCTGGGAACAATGAACCGGAATGTTCCACCCAAGGACAGGAGTTTATTCGATTGGATTTCTTGGTTTACTGCTGATTATTGGATGATGACATCAGCTGATCGGATTGAATATCTACTGAACGTGATTCAATGTTTTTACTATCCCCTCCTGGCGATTGTTGGTGTTCCGGGTAAGTCTCTGGCTGGAATTGGACCGGCCCGACCGCCACGGGAATCGGAGCAGGCGTGGGGCGGAGAATGGGAAGGTCTGTTGAACACCGGTGGGATTTTGCAGCTTGGGGAAGAGTGAGGCTGGAAAGTCCCGTCCCCTGTGTCCAGTTCCTAATTCTAGAAAGGCTGTTTAACTGTATTGATTTTCTTGTCATTTCCTGTACTGGGTTTGCTGCTCTTGTTGAATCTCTGTATCCGGTTATTAATACTTTCAGCCACTGACAATTGTCTCAGTGTCTATGGGCTGGGATGTCTTCTGAGTGCTGTGACTTTCCATAGACATGTGACCTCAAACACTATTCCACCGTGCGTAAAATATTGAGACAGAATCCTTTTCACCCTCTGCATATAACATCAGTTCACCCACCCAATCACCAGGCCGCAGAATCAATTTTATTGGTCATATCTGCACAGCAGGATTTCACAGAGAGAGAACATATTTCATTAAATTTGAAATTTATTCATCAGTGTTACAAGTATGCGAACATTAACATTGCAATGAAGTTACTATAAAAATCCCCGAGTCACCACACTCCAGCGCCTGTTCAGGTACACTGAGGGACAATTTAGCACGGCCAATGCACCCAACCAGCACAACTTTCAGATTGTGGGAGGAAACTGGAGCACCCGGAGGAAACCCACGCAGACATGGGGAGAACATGCAGAATCTGCACAGACAGTGGCCAAGCCTGCAATTGAACCAGGACCTCTGGTGCTGTGAGGCAGCAATGCTATCCCCTGTGCCACCACAAGCTCTCCGAGAGCAACAGGAACACAAACACACAGACACACCCAA